>NW_006159702.1:19276-30449 GCF_000334495.1 Tupaia belangeri chinensis | reverse complement strand
AGGTTCGCCCCAAAAAAAAAAAAAAGTCTTTAAAAAAAAAAATCATAGAGACCAACAGTTGGCGTAATGGCTATGTTGCTGGACTCCCATGTGATTGACCGTGGTTTGAGTCCCGGACCAAGTGGCTTAAACTCACAGCGGGCGTGTATGTGTGTGTCCAAGATCCCGAGAGAAGAATGGAGGAGAAGGGATTGTGGTGTGGCCATCTCCCCCGGGGGGTGGTGGTGGTGGTGATTTCTCATTTTCTGTCTTTCTCTGTCTTTCTGGCGAGCGCACACACCCTATAGCAAGAACATCTCTTAAAAAAGAGTTAAAATTAAAAAAATTTAGTTAACAGAGAACAGTATAAATATATGAACAAGATGCAACAGTCAATGAGAAAACTTAGAAAAAGAATGAGATGAACAGCACATGATTTAGATAAATCAAAAAAACATGCACACATAAAACAATGTAATATGCTAAAAATAAGGATACTTGAATATTTAGGGACATATACCAAACACATAGTGTGGGAGTTATGAGGATTAGGGATGAAAGTCGGGATCCAGGAGAAGAAAAAAAAAGAATGAGAAGAGGTTACGAGCATCAGTGATGACAATGGCTTGTGAATAGAGGGGTACAATTATCTTAGCTCTCTGCATTTTGTGCAAAATAAAAATATTAAAAGACAGCAAAACTGGGGGAGGGAAAAGAGAATGTAATTCTGTCTTAGGAAATTAGACAATTTTGTTTTCTTTGCTATTACAGAAACATTTATTAAAATAGCTTTGGGCTAGATTTAAATAACGTTTAGGTGAAACAGTTCTTGGTACCATACATTTCTCCAGAGTTATAAGATAAAGAAATTCCAAGATTGCCTTCAAGTATTAAAAGGAATAAAGACTATAATGCTCTCTCTTTTTCCTTCAATAAATGAGTAAAATAAAGATCAAAATCAGAACGTGAAAGAGCAAGATGAGAACATTCCTTTCCTGGCCCACACATGATAATTACACCACAGAAATGCACACAACTACGAGACCACATAGACTAACATCAAAACTGTTACCTTGATGATGCCAACCAAAGTCGTTTTCATCATTAAGATGCCTTCAGTAAAAATGGAAATAGCATGAGTAAGCTTGGCAACCTTTAACAAAGAAAAAGAGGTATAATAAAGTACTTTAGTTAAAAGACCCAGCATTTCTGGGACCAGCAGATGGCATAATGGTTAAGTTGCTGGACTCCCACTTAGTCAACTATGGTTTGAATTCTGGACTTGGTAGCTTAAAACCATACTGTCTCTGCTATAGAGTCACAAATAAAATTATAACAAATATTTCAAACATTATCTTTAAAATTCAGTTTTTTGAAATTCCAAAAGTTGTTTATTAATTGTCAAGAACTAATGGAGTATGAGCAAAAATTTGTTTGATATGTAAAGTAAATGTTTGGGAGAAGATGTAAAAATAAATAAATAAAGGATTAAACACATATGCACAAGCGCAAGCTGGCCCCATGTGCGTGAGTACCCCAGATCCTGAGAGGAGAATGGAAGAGAAGGGACTGTGGCATGGCCGTTCCCCCAGGGGGATGATTTCTCACTTTATGTCTCTCCAGTGAATACACGCGACCTATAGTAAAAAATGTCTTAAAAAAAAAAAAAAGACCCAGGATTTCTAAGAAAAGTTAAAATAATTGGCTGATAGTCTTAGAATGGGCAAAAACCACAGGAAATGAGTATGCAGCTCCAAGGTATCTGTGTCTTCATGTCCTGGACAGAAATGAGGTTTGTGGGGTAATCGAAAGGGTGCTGTGAGACATGCTGGGTGTCTGAGTTAGAAGGTCTCGATCAGTTCTTTAATATTTGACAGAACCTTTCTGGAGACCTTTGGGCTTCACTTTCTCATGCCTAAAGTTTACAGTTTAGATGTTAACCTTTATAGCAGGGCTCAAAGTTACAGATGGTCCCTTCCAGCCAGAAAAGGCTAATGGGGACTCAGAGAAGATAATTTCTTTTTCATTGACCTCCGCATTCTTTTCAAGCAATACCAACAGACATTGGTAATGTAGACAGATGCTGTATTTTTGAATGCATGGGGGCAAGTTTATTAATGTAAATTTCTGATATATTTTTTATGTCTGAGAAACTGACACTGGACATATGCAATTTTCACTTGGTTTTTACTTTCTATATCTTCAGATTTTAAGTTCAGAGAGAAAATAAAAAAGAGACGTGTTTGGAGAAAACCAGCCCTGAGATTGCTCAAAGACTGAATGGGCTTATTAAAACTCTGTCCAGAGGAAATGATGAATGGAATAGGCTTCGTCTGAGCCGCTGATCCAAAGCAAGAATATGAATGTGCAAAGTCTGGGCAATCCAGCTCTAAGCCAGCAAAGGCCGATTTACCAAGACTGTTCAAGAGAACAGTGAACACTGAGCTCTGTTCCACTGAGAACTTTCAGGCCAGCAAGGCCTTAAATGACACCAAGAAAATGACAAGAACAAAGGGTGACTGTACTAATATGGGAAACCATGATTTTCATTAAGAGCGTAATAAAACAAATCAGGATCAGGTCTGGTAGTCCCCAGGATATAGCAGGCAATGCAGACCGGTGATATTTCATGGTGTTTTAATTTAAATGTCTAAAGGCAGAAGTCAAAGGCACCTCATAGCGTGGGCCCAGCTGAGCGTAGTCCCTCAGCTTGTCCTTGTCCAGGCGAGTGGGCACTTCAATGATGTCATGGGTCTGAAGCTTTATGATCTTTAAAAGAGATGTAAACATGCTCTCTGGAATGATTTGCAAAACCTTCAAAGAGAAAGAAGAAAATACAATTGAACATCTATTTTCTTTTTCTTAGCTGACAAGTATTAGAGTGATAGGAAGGGGGGGGACCAATGTGTAAAACTACAGCTGCGTATTAAGAACAGATGCTGAGAAACTTAAAAGAGCTGTTTTAATAACTGCCAAGAGGTACAGAGCTCCATTCCTTCAAACATTAATTGCTAACAGAATGTAAAACTAATCTTCCTAGTAATGCTACAAATAAGTAGGTTTAATTCTCACATTATGGATTTGGGAAGAGGTTTAGATGTTAAGTGACATCGGCGTGGAGCACTCAGGTAACACATGACACGGACGCATTCTGAATGCAGGCCTGTCTGGCTCCATGCTTCATCATAAGCTATAGAAACAAGGATCAAATTCCCATGAGAACTTGAATCAGGGTCTCCCGAGGATGTGACATCTATATCTGGCTTTTATACCAACCAGAGCTATGATTCTGAAGAAGCTACTATAGTCTTTGTTCCTTAGTTCTACTTCTACAATTGAAAGCTAATACTGCAAGCATTTAAAAACTAGATGTGAATGTTCTTTCGAAGTAAAAACATATCTGCACATCTATAGAAGTATTAAGTTTACTTTCAGATATTATGAACTTCTGGAATCAAATTTAAAAAGGAGAAAGGAACACAGGCTTACTTTTTACAGGGCCTCATGCATACCTTCTGTGTTTAAAAGAGCAGTCAGCCAGTAAAAGTGAGTACCACCATGGTGCATTTCTCACCTTTCTCACGTAGGACACCAATTCTCCAGAGTAATATTGAGACACACTGAGAAGGTCGGGGCTGTTTGCTTGATTAATACGAAGAAGGGGCAGATCAAGGGCAGAGGCAAGCTAGAAGAAAAAAGTAAGAGAAATATTTCTCTGTCTCAGAAGTCTTAGAAATCACTCTTTCTAGAAAATGTAGCATGACAAACACTTGGGCTTTACCCAATGGATGGCAACAATCACAAAATCTTATTGATATTGTTTTTAATTTTTTAAAAACATTTTTGACATAAGGTATATGCACTTGCTGGAGAGACACAGAAAGGAACGGTGAGAGGAAAAATGAGAAATCACCCCCCAGAGGAAATGGCCACACTGCAACCCCTTTTCCATTCTCCCTCTGGGATTTTAGGCATGTACACACCTGCCTGGTGTGATTTTTCAAGCCAGTGGGTCTGGGGCTTGAACTGTGGTTAGCCAGGTGGGAGTCCAGTGCCTTAACCACTATGCCACCTGCTGGCCCCATCTCATCAATATTATTAGTAGTTTCTGACAATACCACTTTTAAAAAGTGACAGTCAACTGTGATGGCAGTGGTTCTCCACGTGTGGTACCCTAACCAGCAGCATCAGCATCCCCAGGGAACTTGTCGCAGACGTGCACATTATCAGGCCCCATCCCAGGCTAGCTCAGAAACTCCACGTGATTCTGAGTTGTACTCAAGTTTGAGAGTCATGGTGCTACAGAAGACAAGGACTCCTCTGTGGAAATCAGACATTTTGACTGTGGATGACTGAAGGTATCTAAGACGGAATCTAAGATGGCACTGTGTAGAAGTGCTATTGCTTTATTTATCACTTCAGAAAAGAAATAAAATGTGAGGGTTGGATGGTAGTGCAGCAGTAACCCAATGGTCTGTGAGGCTGACCACATGGGAAGGTTGCAGGTTTGTATACAGAGACCTCCGTGAGCCTCCTGTGCATGTGTGTGCCCATAATCTGGTGCTGGCTGAAGCTAGGGGTTGACAGTGGAATGAAGACCCTGTTGGGGATTTCTGTCTTATCTCTCTGTCTCTCTCACTCATGGAAGAAAGAAATAAACTTAAAACAAAAAGAAATAAAATGTTGGCAACTAAACTATGATATGCCACCAATTGTAAAACTCAATCCCAATTACAGAGATGTTAAAATATGAAAAAAGTACATCTCAGAAATGATATATACAGTACCTCCATCAGAAGACATTGAATACCATTCATTTACCATTATTTGAAACTGTTTTCAGAGCAACCACTATTTCCTGAACATTAGTGTAGACACTAGTTCAATAGAGGCTCAGTAAATAGTTTTCTTCTTTCTTTCTTTTTTTGCTAGAGGGCACATAAGCTCGCTAGAGGTGGCATCTGCTGTGAGGAATAGTCATACTGCAATCCCTTCTCCTCTACTTCCCTCTTTCGGGATTTAGGGCTCAGACACACACATGCCTGGCAGGTTTCTCAAGCCACCAGGTCTAGGACTAGAACCATGTGGTTGGTCATGTGGGATCTGGTTGTCGTAACCAAAGAGCTGGCCCAGAAGTGTTTGAATGAATAAATAGAAAGACACTTAATTCATGTCTGGGACTAAAAGGCTCAAAGCACTCGATTTTTAGTACACTAATAAAACATTTTTTTAAAAAAATTGGCTTTATTTAACCATGCTATTCTCTAAGATACTCTAACATATGTTATTAACTAGAACTTCAGTATCTGGCATCTTCTGAAACTATGCTCTTCTGGAAAAACTACAAACAATGTTTAGTCTATAAAAGTACTTAAATTACCCAATTTTCTAAATGAATGAAGTCTTGGGCTGACTTAGTGAATGAAGTAAGGATGAAAGCCAACTCTTCCCCTGTAACAGAGAATGTGAAATCATTATTCTTTGCTTACCTTTAGGAATGTAGCTCTGAGCTTAGTAACCATGGATGGGTTGACCCTTATGCTCTCTTGCATGATGGATGTGAAACTGTAAAAAGAGATAAATGATAAGAAAATGTTCCTCGTGGCCTTCATTAAGGGCAAATGTTGGGCTGTTCACACTACCTGTCGATTAACTGCCAAGCAAAAGAAAGGTCCCCAACAATCTGCATTGTGATCAGGACCTCTTCTTTAATGTTTATTGTTCGGATCATTTGATGAAGAAACTTCCTAGTATCAGCAAGAAATTGACATACTTGCAGATTTGACTCCAACTGGTGAAATTCTTGAACCTGTGTTACATAATTACATTTAATTTAAAAATTCCGAATGATCTTTATGGTGCTCATTTTTTTTTCTTGAAAACACTTCAAATAAAGCACAGTACTAAAGAATTTATTCATGAAATTTTTATTTCAAATTTTAATTTCAAAAACATATAAACCAAGTAAAAAATACGTGAATTTCTAGGACTAGAAAATATTTCACTGCTTATTATCCAGTACTTACAGGACTTAGGTGGAAATGTTTCCACTCCACTATTAATAAATATACAATGGGAAATCCTCTTAATTTTAAAGATTTTCAAGACTTCTAAAAAACATCACAAACACATCACAATGAATGTGTTGGCACTTACAGATGATTAAGTTCTTTTGATGTACTCTTTAAAACAAAACAACAATTCCACAGTGTCCTGAAATAGAACCATGTGGTTGGTCATGTGGGATCTGGTTGTCGTAACCAAAGAGCTGGCCCAGAAGTGTTTGAATGAATAAATAGAAAGACACTTAATTCATGTCTGGGACTAAAAGGCTCAAAGCACTCGATTTTTAGTACACTAATAAAACATTTTTTTAAAAAAATTGGCTTTATTTAACCATGCTATTCTCTAAGATACTCTAACATATGTTATTAACTAGAACTTCAGTATCTGGCATCTTCTGAAACTATGCTCTTCTGGAAAAACTACAAACAATGTTTAGTCTATAAAAGTACTTAAATTACCCAATTTTCTAAATGAATGAAGTCTTGGGCTGACTTAGTGAATGAAGTAAGGATGAAAGCCAACTCTTCCCCTGTAACAGAGAATGTGAAATCATTATTCTTTGCTTACCTTTAGGAATGTAGCTCTGAGCTTAGTAACCATGGATGGGTTGACCCTTATGCTCTCTTGCATGATGGATGTGAAACTGTAAAAAGAGATAAATGATAAGAAAATGTTCCTCGTGGCCTTCATTAAGGGCAAATGTTGGGCTGTTCACACTACCTGTCGATTAACTGCCAAGCAAAAGAAAGGTCCCCAACAATCTGCATTGTGATCAGGACCTCTTCTTTAATGTTTATTGTTCGGATCATTTGATGAAGAAACTTCCTAGTATCAGCAAGAAATTGACATACTTGCAGATTTGACTCCAACTGGTGAAATTCTTGAACCTGTGTTACATAATTACATTTAATTTAAAAATTCCGAATGATCTTTATGGTGCTCATTTTTTTTTCTTGAAAACACTTCAAATAAAGCACAGTACTAAAGAATTTATTCATGAAATTTTTATTTCAAATTTTAATTTCAAAAACATATAAACCAAGTAAAAAATACGTGAATTTCTAGGACTAGAAAATATTTCACTGCTTATTATCCAGTACTTACAGGACTTAGGTGGAAATGTTTCCACTCCACTATTAATAAATATACAATGGGAAATCCTCTTAATTTTAAAGATTTTCAAGACTTCTAAAAAACATCACAAACACATCACAATGAATGTGTTGGCACTTACAGATGATTAAGTTCTTTTGATGTACTCTTTAAAACAAAACAACAATTCCACAGTGTCCTGAAATTTTAACATGTATAATCTGAGGCTTAGGGTATATGCCAAAATAAAGGAGGCAGAAGATAAAAAGTGTCTGAGAGTTATAAAATTTTAATAATTGTACTATATACAATAAGATCTAAAAAGCAATCCAAATAGATATAGTACAAGTGTACAATTGTTCAGGGATGAGAAACTTTGGTAGGCTAACAATGGAATCTTACACTGTTGCTATTGGAGTAACCATACTAAAAACTTTGCAGAAATAAGAAAAAGCCTATTAGAAAGAGTATTCTATTAAAATAATAAATATATTATTTCTCTAAACATATACAATTATGCCAAGGAGATAGTCAACATGATCAATAGACAGTGAACCCATAATCAACAGATTATGAGTAGAGAGAGTATCTTAAATACAGATCTTGTGATTATTGCTCTAGTGCTATTTTTTTCCATTTTAAACCTAACTGAATATACAAAGAATTTAAGAATTGTGAGGAATAATTTATTTTAGTATAATAATTTTAAGTATACTAGGAAAAAAAAAAAAACGATTTGGGGGCCAGCCAGTGGTGTGGTGATTAAGGCACTAGACTCCCACATGGCCAGCCACAGTTCAAGACCTGGACCTGGTGGATTGAAAATTATGCTGTGCACATATGTGTGCATGGCCAAAATCCCAGGAGGAGAAGGGACCGCTGTGTGGCCATCTCTCCTGGGCGGGTAATTTCTCATTTTCCCTCTCACTGTTTCTCTCCAGCAAACACACATGCCTTCTGGTAAAACCTTAAAAAAAAAATAAAGAAAGAAAACCTATTTTTTTCAGAAAAGATAATACACTGCTTATAAAAAAAGATAATTTTTATACAACTATTATCTTTTTCATAAGTATTTTTCTAATTTTTTTCATTCAAAGCACACTTCACAAAACTAAAAATGGTATACACAGATTTGCTTTTTTACTTTTACTTATCACAATTTTCCCAATGTTTCTATATTGTCTTCATAATTATTGTTCCAAGGCTACATGTTTCCTTAAGTTGAAATGTCATAATTTTTGTTACCATTCTCTTAATGTTGATTATTTAATTATTGCCTCAATTTTAGGACACTCTATCCACTATTAAAGGAGCACAACAGTTCATACTATTTTTGCTTCTGATAAAATGTTTTCTTAGATACATTTATAGAAGCAGATTGCTGCTGGGGCACAAAGTATGACAAAGAGCTATCATTAAAAAGACTTTTCTTACCTCCTCCAAAGCTTGTATTAGTTGTACAGTTTTTCTGCCTGCAGCAGTAGAATCATCATAATTTAAAGACATGATTTGTTTTGATATCTCTCTGAACCAAGCTTGAAGATTTTCTATTAATACAGAAACAAGGGAAGACTATTTAAATCTCAGGGTTCCTATAGCTATAGCTTTGAATTTAATTAAATTGTACTTTGTAAGTCTAGTTGTTACTCACAGAGCTTTTCCTATGTGCTAACATTGCTCCCAGGAATTCTCTAGACTACAACGAACTGCTTGGAATATGAGACTTAGTCGATTAAACTTTCTGTATAAACAGCATAATCTACAACACTTGGCAGAACAGGATTAGGGCTCATGTAAACATTATCCAAGGTAAGTTCAAAGGTGGAAGTGGAGAGGAGTTGGGAAGGAACAGAAAGCTGTCATCCAGAGTTACTCGGGAGAGGGTGGGCGAAGTTTTGGGTAGGCAGAGATGCAGGGTATTCTACGTAGAAGGTACACAGAAGGGAACATACACAGAGGCTTCAGGGTAAGAATGACAATGGCATGCCTCAGAGGGTGAAGAGGAGCCCAGCCTGTGAGTGTGAGGTGTGAGGGTGAGTTGTGAGTCTGAGCAGGTAAGGTGGTGCCATTTGCATCCACATGCCAGAGTCTCTCTCACCTCACAGAGAAAGGGAAGGGTGTTCACCTGCTCTGGGTGCCCTTGGTGTGCCAGGCAAAGCTCCAGGCTTTGTCTTACTCAATCTTCATGACCATCTGTGAAGGGAGGGACTTTAGCCAACTCCCAGATAAGGAAGCTGATGGTCAGACAAATTCAGAATCCTCTGAGTGCCACACAGTTACTAAACAGCAGAGCCAGGATTTCTGCAACGGTCTGTGAAGATTCACAGGCTCTTCTCACCTTACCAGGCTGACTCCTTAAAGTTTTCATCTAATTGATTGATAAGATGGCTTTGCTTTAGTAAAAGGACTCAAAGACTTATAATCTAAGTTACGTAAAGAACGGGTGTAAGGGACACTAGATTTAATTAAAGATTTGAGGTAGGACTAAGGGACACCTATGGAGTAGTAGGAAGAACACAAGATTTGGAGTCTGAGGCAATGAGCTAGGTCTGGTTCTGGACCATTGCCACCTTTGACAAATGATTATATGTTTTCCTCTTTACAACAGAGAGGGAGACAGAGAAGGAAAGGGAGAGAAACAGAGCTAGATATATATTTTTTTTCCTTTTTTTGGGGGGAGAGACAGAAAGTGAGGAATCATTCCCCTGGGGGGATGGCCATGCCACAATCCCTTCTTCTCCATTCTCCTCTTGGGATTTTGGACATGCACGCACATGCGCCTAGCATGAATTCAAGCCACCAGGTCTGGAACTCGAGCTGGAGTTGACTACATGGGAGTCCAGTGACATAGCCATTCTGCCAATTGCTGGTCCCCTTTCTTTTCAGTTTTTGCTATAGAGAGCATGTGCTATGAGAGAGAGGAAGTGGGGGGGGAGAGAGAGAGAGAGGAGAGAGAGAGAGAGAGAGAGAGAGAGAGAAAGAGAGAGAAACAGACAAATCACTCCCCAGGGTGGATGGCCATGCTGAAATCCCTTCTTCAGTCTCCATGGGATTTTGGGCATGTGAGCACACATACCCAGCTAGGTCTGGGACTCAAACAGCAGAGTCAGTCATGTGGGACCCAGCACCTTAACATCCATGTCACCTGCTGGCAACAGAGACAGGCATTTTGACAGGGTCTCTCCAGGCCATGATCCTTCTACTCCAGTCTCCCTATTAGCTAGGATTACATGCATGTGCGACCACATCTGGCATGTTCAGTTTGGCCTGGGAACTGAACCCTGGCCTTCCATGTTTTTCCAGCCGCCCAAGCAGTGGCACTACCTGCAGGTGGGCCATAAAGCTGTTTGTCTCAGTGCATTGTAAGGGTCAAATGAGAAAGACTTGCAAAAGTACCCTAGAGGCTGAAATAAGCTATACAGACAGAAACAACTGTGAAATGGTTGTTTGTATGACTTCTGAAACAATGCTGATATTTATAAAGACCTAAACAGAGACTATAACAGAAATTAGTGCACTGACTCTAGAATGCCAATGTGTTTAGACTGTTACAGGTAGTTCTTCTTTGCTCTTAGGCAAAAATACAGAGATTTATAAAACATACTGTCAGTTTACATCACATTATAAATTGGCTGACTTGCCCAGCAGGAACAATAACACAATGTGGAAATCTGTTTTGGACAATGTACTCAGCATCAAATAATTCAACAAAAGCCAAAATACAGTAGCCAAGAGCATAGTGAATAAAAGTAATGCCTTTTTTGGGACCAGCAGTTAGCGTAATGGCTATGTTGCTGGACTTGCATGTAGTTGACTGCGGTTCGAGTCCTGGACCCGGTGGCTTAAACTCACGCTGGGCATATGAGTGTGTGTGCGCGCCCAAGATCCCGAGAGGAGAATGGAGGAGAAGTGATTATGGCATGGCCATCCTCCCTGGGGAGTGATTTCTCGCTTTCTATCTCTCTGTCTGTCTCTGTCTTTCTGGTGAGTGCACACGCCCTATAGCAAAAACCTCTCCAAAAAAAGAAAAAAAAAA
>NW_006159702.1:6499-18905 GCF_000334495.1 Tupaia belangeri chinensis | reverse complement strand
ACGCCCTATAGCAAAAACCTCTCCAAAAAAAAAAAAAAAAAAAAAGTAACGCCTTTTTTTCCCTCCATAGGGTGCCTGTGCTAGGGAGAGACAGAGACAATGATAGGGAAAGTAAGAAATCACCCCCTAGAGGAGATGGCCACTTGCAATCCTTTCTCCTCCATTCACTTCCTGGCATCTTGGGCACACACATGCATGCACCTGATTGCATTTTCAAGCCACTGGGTCTAGGACTTAAACCATGGTTGGCCATGTGGGAGTCCAGCAGTGGCCCCAATAGTGTTGTTTTTTAATAAAAAGCTGTACTACTGACCTAGCCATGGTGGTGGGCTCCACAGGCTTGGATGATATGGCAGCCCCAGTTCACTCTGTGGTACAATCAAAAGAGTGCCCAGTGTGGCAGTGTGCATCTGTGCACCTGTCACCCCAGCGACTTGTGGAGGTGGAGACATCAAATCATGACATGATGAGCCCCAGTTTTTCCAAAAAAAAAAAAAGACAGCTATACTATGAAGAAACTATTGTAGAATTAGTTTCATCAGAAATGATTTTGATAGTTAAACATTAAGCATTTAAAATAGCTTAATTTGCCACCTTAAAATTCAGAATGTGGGGAAACCAGCAGTTAGCGTAATGGCTATGTCGCTGGACTCCCACGTAGTCGACTGCGGTTCACGTCCCGGACCCGGTGGCTTAAAACTCACGCCAGGCACGTGTGCGTGCGTGCCCAAGATCCCGAGAGGAGAATGGAGAAGGGATTGCGGCATGACCATCCCCCCTGGGGGGTGATTTCCTGCTTTCTGTCTCTCTGACTCTCTCTATCTGGCGAGTGCACGCGCCCTATAGCAAAAAAAAAAAAAAAATCTCTCAAAAAAAAAAAAACTTTAAGGAAATAATTAAAACATAAGCTGTTTCATTTCAAAAACTGTATGCAGGTCCATTCCTAGATGGCAGATTCATCAGAGAGCAAGAACTAAGCAAGATTAGGAGACAGTATTACAGATACCATTCGTGTTGGTAGTTATGAATATTCTTGGGTGATGGATCATCCTGAGAAGATCATGAAAGTTAATAGGTACCCCTCAGTGCATATAAATTGACACATTAGTTTTGCGTACCATGGGGACGGGGCAGATTATTATTCTCTAAACCTTGTAAGAAGCCCTGGAGTAGTCTAATCTCTTACTTCAAAGATAAAATATGCAATCTCAAGTCCAGAATGGACAGGAACATTGCCCCAGGGAGCACCAAGCCAGTGGCAGCCAAAACTGACCTTCAGATCTTGATTAGCAAGGTTCCAAATAATCTGTACAAGACATTTCAAGCACACTCATATTTCCCCTTCAGCAATTACCATTTTTCTCCACTCTGGTTAATGGTTTCACTCCTGAAAAGACATCAGCCAGCTCGGTCATCCGCTCTGAGCCCTCTTTCTTGTAATGCTCCCATTTGGCTTGCTTTTCTGAAAGCATTTGCTTGAACATCTGTTGAAGAGAAGATTCATTTGCTTAAGAGAAAATCCAGGGGCCAGCAGATGACGTAGCGGTTATGTCACTGGACACCCACAGGGCCCACTACGGTTTGATTAATGGACCTGCTGGCTTAAACATCACACCAGTTGTGTGTGCTTGTGTGGTCATGATCCTGGGAGGACAAAGGAGGAGAAGGGATTGTAGTGTAGCCATTCCCCCGGTGGTGATTTCTCATTTTCCCTCTCAATGTTCCTGTCTCTGGTGAGCACATGCACCCTAAAACAAAAAAACTCTTAACAAAAATAAAAAGAAAAAAGAGAAAGAAAATCCAGATTATGCCGTTTACAAAGAGAACCTGAATAAAGCCCAATTTATTATAAAACACATTTAACAAAAATGAACACAGACTCCAATGTCATCTAAGCATTGCTACTTTATATACATTGAAAGGAAGAGCCAGGCCAAATAATTGGTTCTAGACAGCGGTTCTCAGACCAGCCGCACGTGAGTACTGGCGGGAGGGTTTCAAAGTTTTCAGATTTCCAAGCCCCACCCTGAAGACTCAGAAGGGTTTGTGTAGGTCAAGGAATCAGTATCTTTTTTTTTTTTTTCTTTAGGTTTTTGCCATAGGACATGTGCACTATCCAGAGATAGAGGGAGAAATCACCTTTCGGGGGATGGCCACAGCACAGTCCCTTCTCCTCCATTCTCCTGAAATTTTTGGCACGCACACACATGTGCCTGGCAGATTTTCAGGCCACGGGGTCTGGAACTTGAACTGTAGTTAGTCATGTGGGAGTCCACTGTTCTGATTCTTTCTCTTTTTTTCTTTTCTTTCCTTCCCTCTCCTCCCTGCTTTCTCGCTCTCTTTTTTTCCTCTCTTTTTCTTTCTTCCCTTCCGTTCCTTCACTTTTCTCCCTCTCCCTCCTTTTTAAAATTTGCTAGAGGGTGTGTGCACTTGCCAGAAGGAAAGAGAAAGGGAAAGTGAGAAAGCACCTCCTATGGGACATTGCCATGCCACAATCCCTGCTCCTCCATCTCTCCCTCCTTTTGGGATTCTGGGCATGCACCCACTTACATGTGGTGTGTTTTTCAAGCTGCTGGTTCTAGAACTCAAATTGTGTGGTCAGCCATGTGGAATCTAGCCACCTTAACCACCAGGCCATGGGCTGGCCCTCTATTTTTTCTTTTTTTTTTAGGCAATAATTTCTGCAATCCTAATCTAGTCAAAATGGTTTGAGAGATGGTTGTGCATGAACCAAATTACCTACAAAAGTTCCTTTTTGTTTGATAACACAGTAATTTGCATGGATTAGTTAACTTTTACATAAAAGTTAAATCTACAAAGACTTGAGCAGAGAACAAAATGATATAACTCAGGGTTTATTTTTTCCTTGAAAAAAACATATTTATTTCTCATTATAGAACATGCCACCTTAGACAAAGGTACAGAGTTTATTTCACTAGGTTCTGATGAGGTAAATATGCACAAATACGGACTCTTCTCCTAAAAAATTCTTCATTTGTCAGTATCCTACTGGATACTGAACAGATGAACAAAAAAATAGAGAGACTCCATCTGCAGATAGGAGAATTGAAACTGTGTGAAATTTTGTGGGACCTGTAGAGAAGGAACCCTCGTGGTCTAAGCCAGACAATTAGTAAAGTAAATGAGAGGATGAGGAACAGAGAGAATTATTTATAGACTCTACCCTATCTTTCTGAGTGCCTGGGATGAATCGATCAATCAATCCCATTGGACAAGACCAAAGCAAATCACCCTGATGCTTTGAGCCCTTTAGACACTTATTCATATGAACTCATAGGTTTCATGTAAGATGTAAGGGGATGAGTCTTGAACGAGGAATGTACCATCTAATAAAGATTAGAAGAAACATGGGTCTAGGTACTGTATTTATATGAGAATCAGGAATCAGGAAGTGATTCTAGAAAAGGAGTGGGATGGGAGGTAGGAGAGAGGAAATAAAAGAACCAAGCTGAAATGCCAAAAATTCAAGTATACAATTTTTTTGCTCAATTTGTATTGGGTAGTTTATTTTTCTTTCCACCAGAGCTTTCTCTTCGTGAAGATCTTTAACAACAGGCTGGTGCTCCGTAAGGCCGTCTTCTATTTCTCTCTATCTGGATAGACAGAAGGAAGCTGTCTACTCTGTTTCAATAGATTCCAGAGCACAGGTTCATCACTAGAAATGTAGGCTTAGTCAGTCCGATGGCCCCGATCTATCCTGATCTCAACTCAACAACACTGAACTGATATTGCATCTGGAACTTTTGGGTCCCTGGTGCTCTGGCTCAAGCTCCTAACTGGTCTGCAGGCATTTCTTCTTTGTGGGCAACTCATACTTGCATCTAAAAGGGTCAGTTTAGCTTTCGACCAACTAATGTAATGCCCAGATCCTGCTTTTGGACCTTTTTTGGTGTCTCATCTTGGTTGAATCTGTCTTTCCTCCCCACCATCTAGAGGGCTACAAGATGGTAGGCATATGGTTACTCATCTAGCTGGGATCATGGTAGAATGTATTCGATGATCCTTTTAAAAATTTTTTAAAAATTACATTATTTTATTTAACTTTATTTTTATTATTATTTTCCAGTTGGATCAGAGTGAGAGAGAGAGAGGGAGAGAGAGAGGAAGTGAGAAAGCAAGCCACCAGGTCCAGGACTTGAACCGTGGTCGGCCATGTGGGAGTCCAGTGCCTTTAATCACTACGTCACCTGCTGGCCCTCAATGATCATTTTTTTAGAAGAGGTTTTTGCCATAGGGCACGTGCACTCAGTGGATAGAAAGAGACAGAGACAGTGAGAGGGATAGTGAGAAATCACCCCCAGGGAGGATGGCCACGCCATAGTTCTTTCTCCTCCATTCTCCTCTTGGGACCTTGGGCATACATGTACATATGCTGGTGTGATTTTTCAAGCCAATGGGTCTCAGACTCAAACTATGGTCAGCCATGTGGGATTCCAGTGACATAACCGCTATGCCATCTGTTGGCCCCCAATAATCATTTTCTAAGAGGGAAAAACACTAAATTAAATATTGGGTTCCTGGAAAGTCATGATGTATTTTTTCTGCCTTGTTTATGTAAAAATGTGCCATGACTTTTTTGATAACCCAATAGATCAAAATAGGGTAATATTTTTCTGATCTTATAAAATTATACCTAGAGAAATCACTGAAAATACCAAATAATGGATTAGTATTATGTTAATAATTAGCATCTACTTTCTCTGAGGTACTTAATAGAGGAATATAGTAGTCTCGAGTATGTAGGACATAAACATCTAGTATACCACTGGCCAGCTGGGGCACGTTGAGTATTGGTTCCGAGTGAATCGATGTCTGGGCTAGTTCCTTGGCCCACCTGATTGAAACTTCCAAGATTCCTGGGTTATAGAACCTTAGCATTCCAGGTATCCACCATTTTTGCTCGGTCCATAGAGACTTCTTTAGGGGTAAGACTAACCTCAGAACTTCCTTTTGTGAATGGGAATTCTTTAAAATCTTTAAGATGATCTTGTTCAAATGTAGGTCACCCACTCTATTTATATCCTTTCCAATGGGTTCGTAGGGCTCTTAGGATAGAGAACTTTTGTAAGCCCCAGCATGGGCTGGCTCCTGCACACCTTTCAGCCTCATTTCATGTCACCTTTCTCTCCCATTCTCTCCCCTCCAGCTCTCAGGGCCTTAAGCTGGCCATGTTCTTCCCTATATAAGACTTAGATATATTATTTCCTCTCCTCAAATATTCTTTATCATCTTCCCTACTGACATCTAGCTAACTTTGACAGATCCTTTTCCTAGGTCCCTTCGAAGCTCTTACTTCCAGGCTAAGAGAGAATTCTCTATTTTACGCACTCAGAGAACTATCTTCTTTCTATTTAAAGCATCTATCTCGGTTTGTATTTATGTTTCGTCACTGTGATTCTCTGATTAATGTTTGTGCTCCTCAGTAGACTGCAAACTCTAACACCTTGTGCATCTTCCCTCATCACGGTGTCCCCAGTGCAAGGAGGCGTGAAGTGCTTGTTAAAGGTTAATCTTGGGGCCAGCACGTAGCATGGTGGCTAAGGTGCTGGATTCTCACATGACTGACCACGGCTCAAGTCCCAAGCCTGGCAGCTTACTTTCTCATTTTTCCTCTCTCTTTTTCTGTCTCTCTCTGGTCAAATTAAATAATAATAATTATAATAAATAAAATTAATAATTCTTTAACTTTAAAAAAAGGTTAATCCTGACCTTTTTCTATATGGGTTATCTCAGACAGCTACAATTTGTAGCATGAATCAGAACACAACAACTAAATCTAATCTGTTTTTATAATTTCAAGTATGAAAAAACTAAGAGGTGGGTGATCACTCATTATTTTTACCTCTTTGAGTATAAATTCGAACTGTGCGGTATCCAATAGCAACTGGAAGAGGATCTTGGGATTGTACCTAGAGTCTGTTAGAATCTGGTCCTTGATTTGACGAAGGCGTTTGTTGTTTGGGTCACAGGCTAGAAACAAGAAGAAAAGAGTATCGCTCATTAATTGTGCAGAAAATATCCATGATATATAATGTATTAAGTACTTTCTTTTGTGTTAGCCATTTTAAAATAAGCAGACTTGGGACCAGCAGTTAGTGTAATGGCTATGTCGCTGGACTCCCATGTAGTCAACTGCGGTTTGCGTCCTGGACCTGGTGGCTTAAAACTCACGCCAGGTGCGTGTGCGTGCATGCCCAGGAGGAGAATGGAGGAGAAAGGACTGCGGCGTGACCATCCCTCCTGGGGGGGTGATTTCTCGCTTTCTGTCTCTCTGTCTCTCTCTGTCTGGTGAGTGCACGTGCCCTTATAGCAAAAACCTTTAAAAAAAAAAATCAAAAAAAAAAAGGCAGACTGCACATCAATAACAGATGGTGAAATAATTATATTTCTATTAAATAATTATACAACTATGCTATAAGTACAATTGTGTGTGTGTGTGTGTATATATATAATATATGTATTTAGTTTTTACTATAGGGTGTGTGCACTCACCAGAGGGAGAGTGAGAAACCACCCCCACCATGGGAGGTGACCACAACAGAGTTTCCTTTCCTCTATTCTCCTCTCGGGATTTTGGGCATGCATGTACATGGGTCTGAAGTATTTTCCTAGCTGCCAGGTCTGGGACTTAATCTACGCAGTCAGTCATGTGAGATCCAGCCGCCTTAACCACCATGTCATCTGGTTGGCCCCAATTGAACTGTTAAATGATAATAAAATCTGATATGGAATGTAATCCCTGATATGTAGTTGAATGAAAAAAACAAGCTGCAGAATAGTATTTAAACTTCTGTAAGCATTTTAGGGTTTGTTTATATTGAAAGGGATGCCAGCGCCTTGGTGGTCCCCTTATGTTCTGTTTGGAGCGATTTTTGGTCCAGGCATTGATTCCTACCATTTAGTTGTGGACAGGCAGGCCTGAGATTGCTAGCTTTAGAAAGACAAAAAACAGTGAGAATTACTTATAGGTCTACCCTGTCTGTCTGAGAGCCTGGGATCAATCAATGCCATTGATAGTAGCAAAGCAAATCACCCTGAGGCTTTTATTTCGGACCAACTGGTTTCATGGCTTTCAAGCACTTTTTCACGTGGACTCACAGGAGTCATATCTTGTAAGATGGAATTTGGGATTGGCAAGGTTGGCTCTTGGCTAGCATCTAGGAACCTGGGTTTGGGGAAGAGCTTCCATCATTTCAAGAACTGGTAAGAATGGCTCACTACATCCTCACTGTTCATATATAATTTATGCTGAGCACCTGCCTTCCTTTTGGGAATCTGGAATTCTGGTACCAGGCAGAAGTAGCATCTGCCTAAGTGATCCCAATAGGAACCCTGTGAAGCTGAGTCTAATGAGCTCTCCTGGTTGGCACCACTGCACACATGCTGTCATGACCCACTGCCGGAGACAGGTACATCCTGGGTGACTCCACTGGGAGAGGACTCTTGGAAGTTTGTGCTTGGCTGGACTTTACCCCATGTGCCTTTTTCTTTCTTTTTTCTTACGTTTTTGTCATAGGGAGTGTGTGCTCCCTGTAAAGGAGAGAGGGAAATTCAGAGAGAGGGAAAGTGAGAAATCACCCCACTAAGGAGGATGGCCACAATCCCTTCTGTTCCGGGGATTTGGGGCACGCACGCACAGGTGCCCAATGTGATTTACAAGCTGTTGCATCTGAAACTGTGGATGGCCACGTGACCAACAGTCCAGCACCTTAACTACGACTCCACCTGCTGTCTCCGCATGTGCCCTTTTCAATCATTGGTGGCTTTGCTTTCTATCCTCTTGCTATGATAATCACAGCTATGAGTATAGCAATATGCTGAGTCCCAGCAGGAAGAACCAGACCTGTGGCTACTCTGCTCCTTGTAAGGGCCCAAGGTCATAACAGGCACTCAGGGTTTTCTGGAATATCAAGGAGCTTAAGTCAGGGGACCAGCAGATGGCATGGTGGTTAAGGTGCTGGACACTCCCACATGGGGACTACTGTTCGAGTCTTGGACCTGGTGGCTTGCTTTCTCACTTTCCCTCTTTCTCTCTGGTCAAATTAAAATAAATGAATGAATAAATAAACTGAAATAAATAATCCTTAAAATTAAAAAAAAAAACAGGACTTAAGTCAATGAGGCCAAGGTCACAAAATGAGGACGCCATTGACTCAGGGACCAAACACCAGATATCCTGATTCAGTTGAGCCAGCAACTGAGAAGTTAAACTATTTCAAATAAAATAAACAATAAATTAAAAGTACAGAATAAAAGATACTGACACTTGTTGAGATTGGTTTATGGGGTTAGTTATTTAATCAAATAAAGAATAAGAAAGCAGGATAAGGCAAAAATACTTATAAACTAAAGTTATCTAGATGCAAATAAATTCAGAATAAAAACTTTAAGATAATAGACATTGTCAAAAAATTCACAGCTGAGTAAGGTACAAGGTCTGTGGTAGTTAGGCTGGCTGGACCCATATGGCCAACTGAAGTTCGAGTCCCAGTTCAGGTGGCTCAGAAAACTGGGCAAGTCTCTTTCTCATGAATAAATAAAGAAACATGAAAAAAAAAAAAAAAAGGCAGTATGAGAATATGTCTGCCTTTGACTGAAATGCCACTAAACCTAACGAGGGAACAGATAGTGATTCAGAGGTAACATAACTGGACCCACGTGGGAGAATTCCCAGAGCTGCATTCCAGGACTGCCGTGAGCATGTCAGTGGTACTATTATTGGGTCAGCTGAGACTGGAGGGGATCACAGCATGGGAACCCTGATAGGAGTGCCTCTCTCCCTTGTCCCTTATAAGAAATAAACTTGGAAAATAAAAAAGGCAGCTATAAGCAGTTACTTTCCCTCGTATGATTCATCATCAGGCAGGCATACGGTTTCTTTCTGGTAAATTATGACCTTGTGCAATCAGGTCAGACAATTGCCAGGCACAAAAATGGAAAACCGATGTGGCTGAGAATTAGAGTGCAGACCTCCGGCAGGCCCAGGTTGCCCCAGGGACGGGTACAAACTGAGGCGTCTCCTGGCTTCTAGAAGGTAGGCATGGCTATCAGGCACAGTCACACAGAAGATGAAGATAAGGCTAAGTCACTAGAAAACCACAGTTGGTTTTATGACAGGATGAAGTAAGGGTCTGAGTTGTTTATATGCTTGAGCGTATAAGACTTTTGGTAAAAAAGGTTGTGAGCTGAGTCAGTGTAGTAAAATCCTTTAGTTAGATCTGGGGTTTATGTAAAATATAAACTTAACTAATTAAAAGCAGATTAGAAGATTAACAACATATCAGTCATAGTATTCATACTGTAGGTAAATTGTAAATGGATCTAGGCCAATAAGTAAAATGATGAAACAAACTGGAAAGCAGCCCTGGGAGAAAGGCTTAAGAAGCTGGAAAGAGGGCTGAGGAGAAATTCCACATACTTTCATACAAAGAGATAAAAGATAAAGAAGCCCAACTGTTGTTTCACAGCAGACTGTTCATGGGAAGTGGAAACAGATGGTAGTCTGAGGGCCTGTGAAAAACATCCTGAACGGGTGTAATCTCGGGGCTACCGTGCTCCGAAGGGAGGGAGGCTACAGAGTAGTCTGGTGTCGACCGCTTT
Source organism: Tupaia belangeri chinensis (assembly GCF_000334495.1). Classification (NCBI taxonomy): domain Eukaryota; kingdom Metazoa; phylum Chordata; class Mammalia; order Scandentia; family Tupaiidae; genus Tupaia; species Tupaia belangeri. The sequence continues at coordinate 9,284 of NW_006159702.1, read as the reverse complement.
TTAAGACACAGCCTTGTCTGAAAGAATAAGGAAAGGCTAGATGCAGTACTTGTCTCAGGGAGGTCAAGAAAAGTTTGTAGAAGGGAAAACAGAAAGCAGAGGGGGCTTTATAGGGCTACTGAATGATTCAACCCTTAAGTCTAGGGATATAAAACCTAGGATGAGTGAGTTCACTGGCTAACTAATGTTGATCCAAGCATTTACTTAGCAAAAGGACCTGTGCCAACTCAGAACAAGCTCAGAGGTGTTAGGTCAACCTACTTACTAAAAACAAAATTATTACTTTGAAGATGATTTCTTTCTTTCAGGAGTAAAAGAAGTAGAGACAGAGAGACACAGAGAGACAGCACCCCCAAAAAGGTCTTGGTGCCACAATCAACTGCTTGCTCAGCCAGCACTGGACCAAGGGCATTTTTCACTCAATGGCTCCTTCCCTGGGAAACAATTTTGCTTGGTGAAACAGCCTTTCTGTGGAGCAATATAAATGGCCACTCTGCCAGTGCATTACCTATGTCTGCTGTATGAAGCATCAGCCATCGGATGGCAACATTGCAGTCTCTCAGGCAGTTGAGAAGTCTCGGGATATTGTCCAGAACCATCTCCTCCCGTAAATAACCTTGTTTCAGAAACTGCTGCACTTGAGCATGTACTTTCTCACTGACGGAGGCATACCTGCTTGCCTTTGAAAATGAAAGACTGGAATTATATTAAAAATTATTTATCTCGAAAACAAAACAAATCCAAATGAACTGCTGCCAATAATAATATTTCTATATGAGATAAGTAACACATAGATAAGTAACACTAAGGTGCAAAGGCAACTGGTTTAGTGGACTTTTTTTGCCAAGAACATTCTGAGATTACATCCTAGTTCTGGTTGTGATTAAACATAGGCACAACTTTGGGTTTAACCTCTGTGTACTCTTTTTAAAATTTTTTTCCAAGTGCCAGTGGAGAACTGGAGACTCCAGTGGTTTCTCAGATGTTTTCTTCTTCTTCTCCTTCTTCTCTTTTTTTTTTTTTTTTTTTTTATAGAAAAAGCATTTATTTATTTATCTATTTATTTGTTGTGATTTTTCCAACCTGCCAGGTCTGAGACTTGAACTGTGGTTGTCTATGTGGGAATCCACCATGCCACCGGCTGGTCCCAGATTCCCTCTATTTTTCCCTTTTTTTAAAGAGAGATTCTTGCTATAGGGTGTGCACTAACTAGAGAGACAAAGAGACAGAAAGAGAGAAATCACACACAACCCCCCCGGAGGGAGGATGGCCATGCTGCAATCCCTTCTCCTCCACTCTCCTCTCAGTATTTTGGGCATGCATGCACACACACCCACCATGAGTTTTAAGCCACTAGGTCCAGGACTTGAACTGCAGTCGACCACTTGGGAGTCCAGTGACATAACCATTATACCATTTGCTGATCCCCCTTCTTTATCTTTTCTTTTTTTTGGGAGAGGTTTTTGCTATAGGGCACATGTGCTCGCCAGAAAGACAGAGAGAGACAGAGAGCCAGAAAGCAAGAAATCACCCCCCGGGAGGATGGGCACGCCACAATCCCTTTTCCTCCATTCTCCTCTCGGGATCTTGGGCACACACACACACACACACACAAATGCCGGGCGTGCGTTTAAGCCACCTGGTCCAGGACTCAAACCATGGTCGACTACATGGGAGTCGAGTGACATAGTCATTACTCTAACTGCTGGTCCCTACCACCTTCTCTTTTAAACTTAGAGGGAAAAGAAACAAAGACAAGCTAAATTGTCTGTTCTTCCTAGTATTGTTGACAAAGGAAGCAGAATGAAGCAGAAACAGTCAAAAGATAAGACTTCCACAAGCATTTGAAAGCTTAAAGTATACCTTAGTATACCAAAACTGAATTTCCAAAGCAGCCCTTTTGAAATTTGGACATTCTGCTTTACTAAAGCAAGAGTCAAATGTTTAAACATCATTTAACTTGTCAAGTTAGTTTAAAACTATCAAGAACTCCTGAAAATGTCACAAACACGAAAATGCAATTTTGGAAAGGAATTTTAGTTAATGAAAAATTAATGCTCTGTTGTCAGTAAGTACGGAAGTGCAACTTTCTCTAATGTATTTCTAGGAGGTATGCCAACATGGAAATTATTGTGTGAATTATTTATGAAGTTCAATTTATGTGAATAAAACATAATGATATTTTTTTGAGTCAGTCTTATTTTATCCACTTTGAAAACTCAATAACTCAGACACGTAGGCTAAGGAACATAACTGTTTAGAAATATTAAGTATGCTCCCCAATAAAAAGATTTTCTGTTAATCTCTTTATTTACTCAGATATTTCCTTTTGCCTTTTGTTATCAAAGAGAAAGAATATAGCCATTTAAACTTTAAGAGAAAACTCTTAAGTCTTGCTGGAGGTTTAGCACATCAGAAATGAATTAAAATGACAATGACATAATGTATTGTCAACACTCAGTTCTTATCTTCAGCATTCATCCTACTGCTAAAAACAGATTAATTCCAGCTACTGGTGAAACTAGCTCTACACAAAACGACAGTTTTTATGTAAGAATAAGCCAATCTGGAACCAGCAGTTAGCATAATGGCTGAGTCGCTGGACTCCCATGTAGTCAGTCGAGCACGGTTCAAGTCCTGGACCTGGTGGCTTATACTCACACTGGGTGCGTGAGTGTGCTTGCCCAAGATCCCGAGAGGAAAATGGAGGAGAAGGGATTGTGGTGTGGCCATCCCCCCTGGGGGATGATTTCTCGCTTTCTGTCTCTCTTTCTGGCGAGTGCAT
>NW_006159702.1:0-6468 GCF_000334495.1 Tupaia belangeri chinensis | reverse complement strand
ACACTATAAAAAAAAAACCTAAAAAAAAAAAAAAAAAAAAAAAAAAAAGCAAAGTGAACTGAGGCCATATGTCACATAGAGCTGTCTCTAATTTATGCAAACCATATAGGTTAAAAATCACCTATCTGGGGCTAGCAGGTGGCATGGTGGTTATAGGCGCTGGACTCCCACATGGCTGACTATGGTTCAAGTCCTGGACCTGGCAGCTTGCTTTGTCATTTTCCCTTTCTCTCTCGCTCTGTCTCTGTCTAGTCAAATTAAAATAAATGAATAAATAAAGTTAAAAATCACCTATCTGAACCTAATATACAAAATTCACAGCTAGGGGACTAAAATGTATGGACATCTTCCAAATTCCTTGAATAATCAATTTAGCTTATTTTCTATTCCATAAATCAGATTATAATGACTAAGGATTAGAAAAATCCTCCTAGGGAACCAGCAGTTAGCATAATGGCTATGTCGCTGGACTCCCATGTAGTCGACCGTGGTTCGCATCCTGGACCCGGTGGCTTAAAACTCATGCCGGGCGCGTGTGCGTGCGTGCCCAAGATCCCAAGAGGAGAATGGAGGAGAAGGGACTGCGGCATGACCATCCCCTCTGGGGGGTGATTTCTCGCTTTCTGTCTCTATGTCTCTCTCTGTCTGTCTGGCGAGCGCACGTGCCCTATAGTGAAAACCTCTCCAAAAAAAAAAAAAAAGAAAAAAAGAAAAAAAGAAAAATCCTTTTTTAGGGGCTGGCAAGTGGCATGGTGTTTTTGGGCGCTGGACTCCCCACATGGCTGACCACAGTTTGAGTCCCGGACCTGGTGGCTTTCTCTCTCTCTCTGGTCAAATAAAAATAAATAAATAAAATTTAAGTATATAAAGTTAAATAAAATAACTTAAAAAAAGAAAATGTAATAATAAAATGTCTTTATTAGATAAAACTTACCTGTTCTTTGACGTTCGAAAGGTCCAAGGTATTGTTTAAAGCAGTTTTTGCAGCTTTGTAAGGTTCCCACGCATCAGCTAGGTTAACTGTGATCCCCATGTAAATACTAATTACCTGAGAAATGAAACATTCATTCAGTATTTGATAAAGATCTACTCACTGTAAGGCAAAGGGCTGGAGAAAAAAGTTACAAAAGACATTGCCTACTCCTTTAAGTCTGAGCTCCATTTCTACAAAAATCTAAGCTTTTTCAAATATGGAGGTAAGTGTTCTTCCTTATGAGCACTCTGGAACAAGAATTACTATTCATGGAAAAAATAACTAAAATGAGGTTTTCCTTTCAGACTGCTCTGTGTTAGATTCCTAGATGGAGAAGAGAAAGAGGATGAAAGAGACGTGAGCAGAGGTTTTATCCAAACATTTTCATATTAACCTTTACACTCTAAAATGTTACTGAGGATCCCAAAAAGCTTCTTTTTAAAACATTGTGGGTTATGGGCCAGCAGGTAGCATGGAGGTTAAGGTGCTAGACTCCCACATGGCTGACTGCAGTTCTAGTCTTAGACCTGGTGGCTTGCTTTCTCAGTTTCCCTCTCTCTCCGTCTCTCTCTCTCTGGTAAGCACGTGTGCCTTATAGCAAATTAAATAATAAAAATAATAATAAATAAATAAAATGAAATAAATAATTATTCAAAAAATTGTGAGTTTACATCTGCTGACATCATATCACACATAATAACTGAAAAATTAAAAAAAAGATATTAATTCATTTAAAATAAACCAACTGCATGTTTTAATTTTTTAAAAAGAACTATTTTATTTAACTTTATTTATCATTATTATCATCATTTTCCAGTTTGATCAGAGAGAAACAAAGAAAGAGAGAAAGAGGGAGAGAGAGAGAGAGAAAAGGTGAGAAAGCCACCAGGTCTGGAACTTGAACTGCCATCAGCTTCATATAAAAGAAGCCAGATTATCAGAGTTTTTGTTGCTCAAACCTAGGCTCACAGGTATGCATCATAGGTATCTAGGAGTCATCATCTCTTAATTGTAGGCTGTTATTACACCACCGGTAAACTGAAGGCCCCTCATAACAGGCAATTAATGTGATAATGAGATTCAATATCTGTTAAGAAGTGAAACAAAATCTGCTACCTGAAAAGATGATCCAGTTCACTGACCTTTGTTAAAACCTCTTTGTGGAGACCAGCAGTTAGTGTAATGGCTACGTTGCTAGACTCCCATGTTGTTAACTGCAGTTCAAGTCCTAGACCCAGTGTCTTAAACTCATATTGGGCGCATGTGCGTGTGTGCCCAAGATCCCAAGAGGAGAATGGAGGAGAAGGGATTGCGCCATGGCTATCCCCCCTGGGGATGATTTCTTGCTTTCTCTCTGTCTCTCCAGCAGTGCACACACCCTACAGCAAAAATCTCTCTAAAAAAAGAAAAATTACAAGTACATCCATGCAATCATATAAACGGTGGGCTGACCTTACAGCCTGATGGTTAAGGAAGTCAGATCCCACATGGCTTCAGAAGACAAAGACTTGACACAATCCCTATCATGATTAGCTTACAAAAAAACTTATTATAAAACTGAAATTCCAATTCACTAAATGACAAATGAGATGTATGAAGAAATCTTTATATAACTTAGTTGCAGTATCAATAGCTTAAGTGAGATATACTTTTTGCTACAGGGTGCATGTACTTTCCAGAGAGAGAGACAGAGACAGGGAAAGTGAAGAATCACCCCTTGAGGGACTAGCCATGCCACAATTTCTTCTCCATTTTCCTCTCAGGATTTTGGGCAGACACACAAATGCACCTGGCATGATTTCCAAACTGCCACGTCTGGGACTTCAACCATGTAGTCAGCCATGTGAGATCTAGCCACTTTAACCTCTCTGCCACCTGCTGGCCCGCAAGAAACACTTGAATACATTCTTTAGTTTATTTATTTCTCTGTTGTACTGAGTGAGACAGAGACAGAGAGAGAGAGAGAGAGAGAGAGAGAAAGAAAGAAAACACTCTCGATAGTGTCCTGATACTGCCACTGACCACCCCCTCCCCAGCCAACCTTGAACTGTGGGCAAGCACATGCCTGGTTTACACAGACACATCTCCAGACTCGCATCAGGAACGTTCCCACATCGAGCTGACTTGCAGAGTCATGTTTCGCCACTGTGCCATTGTCTGCCCCCCAGTACACAATTTTACTCTGAGAGTTACCTATCTAAGAAAAAGACTAGCGGCTCTTCAGAAAATGTTCTGACTGGCATATTTATGACTTAAAAATTCCCAACACATTTAAAGTAATTATACCGAAGTGATTTTATTTTCCATTATTTACTACATGATGATCTCTGGGTAAAAGGTCACAAGAATGTAGAATTAGTTCTCTAAGAAGTTTACTATTGAGAAAAGTAATAGTAATACTTGCCCAATTATCTGGAAAGTATTTATCTACTATCTCTCTCATTTTTGCTTGATGGGTGTGAAGAATGGAAGGTTCGAAGTAGAGAATCACGTACAACATGGCAGCTTGATTTGCCAGGGCAGTGCTGCGATGCTCTGGCAGAGGATACGCCGAAACCTACAACATAGGGATGACACCCAGAAAGGGGCCTGTTAGCAACATTTGCATGTCTTCATCTTCAGATTGCATTAACTAGTTCTGGGACATGTCAGTTTCTCAAAAGTCCATCACCTTTCAGGATCCTGAGCACTGGACACGAAGTGTGGCTTTCGTAACCGTGGCCTCTCATATTATCCCTAGTCCCATAATACTATTTTCCTTCCAGCTCATGACTCTGTTGCAATTCTGTCTTTTCAAAAAAAAAAAAAAAAAAAAAACCAGCCACAATCTTGGCTTTCGTAACCGTGGCCTCTCATATTATCCCTAGTCCCATAATACTATTTTCCTTCCAGCTCATGACTCTGTTGCAATTCTGTCTTTTCAAAAAAAAAAAAAAAAAAAATCTAGCCATACATCTCCCACTAGTTCATTCCTGTATCTTTCCCATCATAGACAATTCTTTAGACTGACAGACTCCAGTCACAGTGGCTCTTTTCTCACTTCCTATTTATTATCCAAATCAATGAAATCTGACTTCCAACATCATCCCCATGGAATTTCCTAAGGTTACTCATGACCTCTCAATCACCCAATTTAACGGCTTCTATTTAAAACTCTCACTTCAATTCTCAAAGGAATGAAATTCTCTCCTTTCGTTCCCCAAATACACACTCTCACTCTTCTCAATTCATTTTGCTGAGCCCTCTTCCTCTGTCTGTCTTTACGTGCTGGTGCTCCTAGGGGTCAAATCCTCATGTAGTATTATATGAATCTTTGGCTACACATAGTGCAAATAACCTTGAGCTACTCAAAGCAGAAAAAGCAGAAATTATTATAAAAATAGACACAGCAATGCAGGCAGGAATGTGGCCAAGCTCTGGCAAGGCCTGAGGCTGAGAACCAGAGACCCTTTCTCCCCTTGGTATCTGCCCTACTTTTCTCTTTCTTCAGACTGTTCTCCATATACACGGCAGATTGAAGCTACCCCAAAATTCCAAGTTTTGCCCGTAGTGGGTAAACCTAAATCCAGGAACTGTTTATTGGGTCTGATTTCAAATTACCTGAAGACAGAAAATCTGATCCATCAGCCAGGACCAGGGATAGGGGAGGTACAGGACAGAGAGTGGGGTGGACACACGGCACAACTTCAGCTTAATCCCTGTGTTAATAAATGTCATAGAGCAAGGCAAAAGTTGAAATACACTGCCTTAAGATATGGGCAAAATGGACTAAATTAGAAGTGGAATGGCGTAATAAGAGGCAGTGCAGAAAAAGCATGAATTCAAATTATGGTTCTGACCTACCAATATGACCTAGTGAACATTATTTACACTTTCTAAGTCTCATGGGGATAATGTCATATACTTTGCCAGATTGTTGGGAGGAACAGAGAAAGTGATACATGAAAAGAATGTCTTATGATGCTGGTTTACATAGAATTCTTAATGAATGACAACAAATTTTATGAAGACATAGTATCTGTGGGTCACTTTTGATTTTGAGCTGTCATATAAAACAAAACAAAGTAAAATTCTTTATTTATACTTAACATATTAATATAAAAAACCAACAGGCTACCTAAAGAACTTTATGAGCAGGTCTGCTCTGTGATAAATGACATCCATAGTTACTATGGGCCCAATTCTACTTTTATTCTTCTTTTGAATTTGCTAGAGGACATGAGTGCTCAATGGAGACAGAAAAAGAGAAGGAAAGTGAGAAAACCCCCCCCCCCCATGGGGGGGGGTCTCTTTTTCTCCATTTCTCCTCTCAGGATTTTGGGCACGCACATACGTGCATCTGACATGTTTTTCAAGCCACAGGATCCGGGACTCAAATCGCATAGTTAGCCATGTGGGATCCAGCTACCTTAATCACAGTATCTGCTGGCCCAACTCTACTTTCTTGTAATAATAAAATATTTATAACACATGAAATGATGTTTTCTTTGGAACAATGAAGTCCAATAGTGCTTTTCTTTGGTATGCCTTTAAGTAAGTGAATGCTACGCACACTGGCAAGGAAAGTGATCTGACATTCAAATGCTGCAGGACCTTGACTGCCTTCCTATGCCTGGACTGCCCTTACGTTTCCCTGTCACCTGCAGCAATCCTGCTGCCACTGTCACATGCTCCAGTGGCACCCCATGCTGCTATTAAGGTAACACTCATCTTGCTTTACTGTCATTCACCACAAGCTCATTATGAGTAGGGACCACGACCTGTCCTTTTGAGAGAGTGATTTCCAGCACCTACCACATGAATGGGCCCATAATACACCCTGAATAACTATTACTTGACCAAATGGCTAAAAAATACAGGTTCTTTCCAACAGCCCATATTTCATCTCCCTGAAATCCAGAATTCTATCAAAATTAATATCCCTCTTTCCTCTATCATCCTGTAGCATAGTTCTAAAGGCTTTAGAAATAGTTTCTATCTACCTTTGGTCTTTTGGGAAAGGAAGGAAGGAAAGGATGGAGGAAGAAAGTAAAAACAGTCTTTTAAACTATCAAGATCTTAAGAAATTTAATTCTTACCTGGTTGTAAATATCATCAGATCTCAGTCGACCAATGACCATACTGATGAAGGATTCATTGATAGGCACTCTCTGGAAATAGCTCTCGGGATAGTTGGGTGGTCTTTTGGCTCCTGGTTGGCTGGAATAACCTGTACTTCGAAGCAGCTTACAAATATCATCCATATTTGAGTCAGCAGAAGATCGAGCAGCACTGAGTTATGTTTATTATGGGAAATAAAGGGCCAAAGAGACCACACATATTAGAAACTCAAACTCTAACAAAGCAGAATTCAGTTATAATTTACAGTTTTATATATGACTATGGGTCCGTTTATAGCTTAAGATTTAAAATGACATATATATGATTATATATATAATATATATGATAATATATATAATAATTATATATATAATTTATATATATATATATACACA
>NW_006159701.1:8651394-8657287 GCF_000334495.1 Tupaia belangeri chinensis | reverse complement strand
TCAACATCCTCCTGCCCCAGCCTCCCAGCTACCTAGGACTACAAGTGTACCCCCTTGCACTCATCCTGTTTTAGTTTGGGCTAGTTTTAGCTGGGTCTTCCATGTGGCTTTAGCCTCTGAGTAGTGATGCGTTAGCAGCATGCACTACCATGGCTGAGCCAACACACCATCTTTTATGACCTAGCCTTGGAAGTCACATGTGGAGCCACTTCCACCAGACTCTGTTGGTACAGGCAATTCCAAGCTCATCCAAGTTCAAGGAGAGGGAACATTGATTCCACCTCTTGATAGAGGAAGGCAAAGTTCTGGAGGAACATTTGTGAGTAAGATTATTGTGGTCACCTTGGAAAATGCAATCTAATGCAGCAAAGAAACCTCTCCTTTATGAAAAAAAATTGTCCTTATGCCTAATTAAAAAATAACTTTCACGTTCCCTATGTTTAATGCATTTTCTCATTTTGTCTTTCTCAAGGCTTCCTCTGGGGATTAGGTATCAAAACCAGTGGTGTGCTAGAGTTAGCTCACACTGGCTTGTGAAAGCCTATTGTTAAATTTTTAGGAATTTTGCAAGCTGGTTGTTAAACATAGCAATTATTTTAAATTAAGTTACATAATCTCACACTTGAATAGATTAAATTAAAAATAGGTAATAAGCCCAGCCACTGTGGTGCAGTGGTTATGCAAATGTCCTGCAAGACTGGGAGCCATATGGTCAATTGCAGGTTCAGATCCCCAGATTGGCTTGAAAATATGCCGGGCCTATGCACAGACATCCAAGATCCAGAGGAGCTGGAAGACTGGGAAAAAGGGTACTTCTCTCACCTTTTCTCTTTCTCTTTCTCCTTTATGCTCTATAGGCATATGCACATGCTCTCTATTATAAAGAAAAGTAATAAATAACATGATACTCACTACTTCCTGATTGTTTTATAAATTTTGCTCTTGTGTACGCTCTTGAGGTTACTCTATTGTATCTGTTTGGTGGAAATACCATAGAATGGTGTGTCACTGTGCATCTTTTTCCAATTTCACATTCAGTGACTGCATCGAAGCTTGAATTAGGTCATAGTAAGAATATTTACACCATAGATATTGGCAGATGTTACCAACCAGGACTTTGGTTGTATAGACCTAAGAAGGAGATGGAGACAATGTTAATAATGTAGATTAAACCTTTTGAAAGCTTATTCATTTACTTCTTTCACAGTGGTGGGGTGATAGATATCCTTGACAGTACCCCCCCATGCTATGATTCCCTCCTCCCGCCATTCAGCTAGATGGAATCATGGGAGTGCCTGATATGCTCAGGTTGACCCAGGATCCAAACGTAGGCCTCCCATTTGGCAACAATATGGGAAAACATAGCCTCACCTGAGCCCCTGTGGCTGGATCAGTGCAGATTAAAATACATTGTATTATACCCATTACATTGTGAGTAGCCCTATAAACTGAAGGAAATATTCTTCCAGTATTCAAAAACAATTATTCCGTTTAACAAAGAAGTTGATGGACAAATGAGGTTCCAACATATGTCTTTACTGTTTCACTTTCATCTTACTCATTAATATATATATATTATATATACAGGGCCAGCAGGTGGCATGTGTGGTGGTTAAGGGCACTAGACTGTCACATGACTGACCATAGTTCGAGTCCTGGACCTGGTGGGTTGCTTTCTCAGTTTCTCTCTGTCAAACACACACAAACTCTGTCCCTTTCTGGTCAAGTTAAAAATAAATAAGGTTAAATAAAATAATTTAAAAATATATGCATATATACACATACTTTTTTTTAAATTATTTTTTGCTACAGGGCATGTGCACTTACCAGAGAGAGAGACAGAGAGAGTGAGGGAAGGTGAGGCAATTACCCCCAGTGGGGATGGTCATGCTGCCGCAATCCCTTCTCCTCCAGGGATTTTGAGCATGCGTGCTGGGTCTGGGACTCAAACAGCACAGTTGGCCATGTGAGACCCAGCTCTGTTAACCTCCGTGCCACCTGTTGACCCCCATTCATACAATTTATAGGAGAGCTAGTTGCTACTAGCCCACCACTGAACAAAAACCCATTGCTGAAAGAACGAGAGTTTTCATTTACTGAGAAATTAAAGTTGGAAAATAATAATGGTTAACATTCCTTGAGTGCTTACTCTGTGCCAGGGACTGTTCACTTAATTCTCACAACAACTCGTGAGGTGGGCACCATTATTATTACTGTTTTAAGATCAAGCACCTGAGGCACAGAGGGGCAGAATAACTTGTCCAGGGTCACACAGCTGAGAAATGATAGAGCCAGGATTGAAAGCCAAAAAGATTAGATCCAAAGCCTGTGTTTGTTCCTCTACTCTCGGCTGCTTCTTCAAGGAGAGTGCGCTACACATCTGTGGATGTCCAAATAATTCCAATGACTGCAATGACAATGATTTAAAAAACAAGAGCTAATTCTTTAAAAAGTCAAGTAACTTCCTCTGTGTCAGGCTCTGTGATTTTTACGCTGCCATGGAACTCCCAACCATCCAGTTTCTGCTATTAGCTACATTTTCACACAAGAAGAAACTGACACCCGCAGGAGTTAAGGGGTATCTCTCTCACCTCTCTTCCTCCCCAGTGGCCTCTGTGCAGAGGAGCAGCTGCAGAGGCCAAGAGAACACAGGCACCTGGGGCACAGACAGGAAAGACAGGAGCTCAAGGGAGACCAGTGGGGAGTGGGAAGCAACCAGGCAGAGAAAGGCTCAGGCTTTATTAATTAATCAAGAGAGTGCTGTGCAGGAGGGCGAGATCTGCAGAGGAAGCCAGGGTTCCTTCTCGAGTTTATGGGTCATTTTTCTGATGTTAGTTCAGTGTCCCCGAAGAGTAGCACCTCGGTCTGTTGCCCTCAGACAGGCCCAAGCGACCCAGAGGAAGAGCAGGATGTGTGCCTTCCAGGCTTACAGCAGGGGCTGGCGTTGACCATGTAGAGTGGTCACGGCGGGAGGTTCTGGGGCCAAAAGGCAGCTTGAATCTCCACTGAGTTGTGTGACTGTGAGAGTGTTTGTTGACCCTTCTATGCCTTAGTAACCTCCCACTGTGAAGTGGGAACAATATTACCTTTCTCAGAGGGTTGGAAAATGGATCAGATGCCTGAAATGATGCCAGACACACAGTAAGCATTCAACAACTAGCAGCTGGTATGCGCTAATAAAGGATGGGATTCTCGGATCTGGGAAGGAGGTGCCTCAGTTTACCACACATTCCACATGCAACTCAAATGTCAGTAAGATTGGGGAAGGCACAGTTAGAGGGTATCTGCCCGCCCCGTGGGCCTGGACAATAGCCATGACTCCGATTCCACAACCTGCCAAATTGTGGCAGGTTCCTGAGTTCCTCTTCTTCTCCCCTGCCTCCTGCACTCGATCCTCTTCCCAGGCCACCTCTGTTCCTCGCTGGGATCCCACTCAGACCTCAGGCTCATCCTGAGTGACATGGATACTTGCAGTTTCTAGCTTCCCAGCATGCATTGAACTGCCCTTGGTAACAACACCCATCCTTCCTCCCTAGGCCCATGGGCTTCTGGGAAGCTGACCCCTTTTCTGGAGGTGGGGCATGTGGCTGAGGCCTGAGCCAACCAGAACAATCCCTACCCCTTGGCTATAATGATTGGTCCAAGGATGGACATGTGACCCAATCTAATTCAATCAGAGTGAAACCGAATATTTTCTGTAAATCAAGGGAGGGGGACTCCTTTCTTTATAGGCTTAAAAAGGATTGCTCCTTCTCCAGGTGCTACCAACAGCCCTCGTGTGCTGCTGAGAAGACTGCCTGAGAATGGAATCATTAAGGAGGAAATGAGGCAGAGAGACAAATCCAATCTCATCTTTTCAGCCCTGGATTAAGCTGCCCTCCTCCCTATTATCCTCTTTCCACAGCAAACAATTTGGTTGTGTTTTCTTAGTTTTAATCTGTTTTTGTTGTTGTTGTTGTTTGCTTAATCCAGTTTAGCCTGTTGCTTCTTTATTGTCATTGCTTCCCCCTTTATTTTTAATTGCCAGGGTGCTTGTACTCAACAGTCGGAGAAGGAGAGAGAGGAGAGAAAGAACCCGCCAGTGGAGTGTGGTCAAAATGTAGTTCCTTCTCCTCCATTTCTCCATCTTGTCAGGGTCTTAGGTGCACAAGCACATGTGCCCAGCATACATGTATGTTTTCAATTCACCAGAGGGTGTGTGCACGCATGCATGCAAGAAGGAAAGTTAGAAAGAACCCCCCCCTCCCCATGGGGGATGACTATGTCACAGTCCCTTCTCCTCCATTTTTTCTTTTGGAATTTTGAGCATGTGCACACACGTGCCCAGTGTGTCTCTCAAGCCCATGGATCTGGGGCTCAAACTGCACAGTCAGCCATGTGGGATCCCACTGCCTTAACCATCACACCACCTGTTGGCCCTCTGTCAGTGGTTAGGATTTGAGCCAGGGTTGGCCATGTGGGATCTGTCTCCCTTAACCACTAGGCTATGGGGCTGGCCTGTTGTTTTCCCACAATGTTCTAGTGGATACTGTGGGTTTAATCGACTTTATACCAGATTTTGTGAAGGGAGGAGCCATTTTGATAGTGATCTTCTGCCAGGATACTCTCTTGCTGGCTCTTTCACTTCTCTCTTCACCATTTGTCTCCCATTTTGTCCCTGAAGCTTCTGATTCAGAATTTAGAAACGTATTTTTGACACCTTTATGCAGTGGCTTTATCAGAAAAAAAAAGAGCAAGCAATAGACAGGAGCTCAGAATTCCACCTCATAATCAAGCTTTGCCTTGTGTTTGTCCTGGAAAATTCACTGGATTAATTGAACTTCAGCACAATTACTTTAATCTACTGCATTAGGTAAAATCTATAAATGTCAAGATGCAAATAGCAGGAACGTAATGGGGATTGTCATAGAGGCCACTACATCTGCAAAATTCTCCCCGAGCTGCCAAAGTGGTGTTAGTCTGAATGCTGTGGGAAGGCTAAGCTAGGAGTTCTGGGGGAACTAGAAAAAGAACTGGGGCTTCACCAAAAAAATGATGAGAATCTTGTGTGTGCTAGGCAATCCACAAGGCCACTTCGAAACACTCTAATAACCTATTTTAAAATTTAATTGTTATGTTCCTCAAACTATTACACATACATGGATAGAAAAATCAAAGAGTCCTTGTATCTATTATGGATTGCATATAGTTGCAAGTAACAGAAAACCTGATTGCTAGTAACATAGAGTATAGGAGTTGATTTTAATTTTTTTGTTTGTTTGTCTTTTGTTATTTAAACCAGAGGTCCAAAGGGGAGCAATTGGTTAAATGATTCAGCAGCATCAAATGTTTTTTTCATTTTCTTGGCCATCCCCATGATCACAAAATGGCTGCTTCAGTGTCTCATCAATCATATCTGTGTTCCAGATAGGAGAGAAGTATTAAAGACTTGACTAGAATTACCCAGCATGTTTCTGACTATGTCTTTGGTCAGAACTATGTCTTGTAACTAGCCCCAGCTGTAAGGGGGTCTAGGAAGGTTTTCTGGAGGAGTCCAACCCGGTGGGGCTCCAGGACCCGTCTGAGCCCCTTGACCTTTGAGCATCGCTTCCGGTCGGTTCAGTGAGTTGGCAAGGCCACGACTGTACGCCCCCCGACCTTGGAACAAGCTTGGGTCACTTAGCATGTTGGCAAGGCCGCCTGCTATTCGCTCTGGGACTGTGATAGCCTTGCTGGGAAGTGACCCCCCCTCTGACTCCCCGATATATTACTATAAAAGAATTACATAGTTTCCTCATACATTTTGAGTGTGTGGTAGGATTTCCCGAAAAGTCCCCCGACCGCTCCCCTTTACCCTGACCACTTACTGTTAATTACAACGCTTCATTGGGCACAGTAAAGGGTGTGCTAAAGT
>NW_006159701.1:8647714-8651195 GCF_000334495.1 Tupaia belangeri chinensis | reverse complement strand
CACCCCTTCAGGATAGGTAAATATATTAGGATTCCTTAAGTTTTAAATCCCTATAGAATTATATAAGTATCATTCTTTATGAAAATCCATAAGAACTAATATCTATTCTTGAGATTTTCTTTCAGTAATCATAAGACAGCTGCTGCTGAACATCGGCTGATAGTTAACTCTGCTTGCTGGAATTGTTTCCTGAAACTGCACTGCTTGAATTTACCAGGAACCTGCTTTCATCAATCAAACAATTGTTAAACTGTATCAATGATTAATAGACCTGCCCTTAATCAAACCCTGAATGGTTTCTATTGTTAAAACTTTATGCATTGATAATTAGTACACATAGCCCCTCTCCCATTTACTTGCATGTATCACATTTTCAATAAAAAGGCACGATGATTCCTAACAGTTGTCACTCCTCAGAGAGCAATCTCTGGGAGTGTCCGGCTGAGGATGTGCATGAAAAGGCACGAGGCCTTAGTCTTCCTTTCTTTCCAGCGCCGCCTCCGTCGAGTCAACCCACCCCCGCCGAGGATGGTCCCCCGCAGTTTTCCTTCTTTAGTTTTTTAGCCTCTGTAGGAAAAGATCTGAAAAAGGAGGGAGGAATAGGCATTGAATGGGTCAACTGTCAGTTTTTGCCATGGTCCTGTTCCATTTCTCCTCATCCTGAATTCTCCCTTTCCTGAAGCAGCCACTTTAAACACTTTTTTGTGGTCTTCCCTTCCTCCATTAAAAACAGCAAAAATTTGAGGGTGCTGGACTACCACATGGTTCAAGTTCTGGACCTTGGAACTTGAGAATCACACCGGGTGCATGTGAGTGTGGGCCCAGAATCCCAGAAAGAGAATGGAGAGAAGGGATTGAAGTGTGATCATCCCCCCTGAAGGGAGATTTCTTAATTTCCCTCTCACTGTCTGTCTCTCTCTGGCTAGTATATATGCCCTAGGGGAAAAAAAACTTTTAAAAAAAGCTTATTCTGTTATTTCTTCTCCCCCCAGCCCCAATGCTCATTCTCTTTTTTAAAATAGTTATTTATCTGTTTATCTGTTATGATTTTCAGGCTGACAGGTCTGGGACTCAAACCATCGTTGGCCATGTAGGAATCCAGTGCCTTTAACCACTACACCACCTGCTGGCCCATACTTATTGTTTCTTAACCATGGAAAATAAAAACTTATCTTTCCTCACTACTTCTCCCACCTACTACATATGATATACACATAAGCAGACTTCCCTCTTTCATATTCTAAGTATAGTTTATACTATTTATCATTTAAATTTTTTCTTTTAAATTTATCTTTTAAGTCACTTTCTTCCACGAGAAAAAGAGGCACCCAGCAGGGTCCCCATGCTGTGATCCTTTCCCAGTCCTAGCTGTGTAGATCATAGGCATGCACATGCCTAATGTGTACAAGAAGGCCTTAGGGGGCAGCAGGTGGCGTGGTGGTTACGGGCGCTGGACTCCCGCATGGCCGACCACGGTTTGAATCTGAGACCTAGCAGCTTGCTTTCTCACTTCTCTCTCTCTTTCTCACTCTGTCCCTCTCTGGTCAAATTTAAATAAATAAATAAAGTTAAATAAAATAATTATTAAAAAAAGAAGGTCTCAGGACATGAACCCAGGCCTTTCTTATGTAAGTCCAGCATCACAAAACACTGCACTACCACTGTGTCAGTATCTGGATAATATAGTTAATATTTTAAAAAGCTTATATTTTATATATAAAATCTTTATAAGCTTTTATATAACATTGTAAAATATGTTAATATATACATAGCTTTATAAAAGTTAATATTTTTTGGAGAGGTTTTTGCTATAGGGTGCGTGCACTTGCCAGAAAGAGAGAGAGAGACAGAGAGACAGAAAGCGAGAAATCACCCCCCCGGGGAAATGGCCACGCTGCAATCCCTTCTCCATTCTCCTCTCGGGATCTTGGGCACACATGCACATGAACCCGGCGTGAGTTTAAGTCTAGGACTCGAACTGCGGTCGACTACATGGGAGTCCGGCAACATAGCCATTACGCCAACTGCTTGTCCCAAAAGTTAATATTTTTTAAATTGACAAACACTGTCTTAGGTGATCAAGGCCAACATCAACAGGATAAAACTACTGATAATATCTATTTACTCCTGGTGTGATGTGATGAAAGTGGCACTTTATCTTTGTGGTCTTCGTTCCAATCACCCACAATCCTGGCTAATCATGAAGAAAACCCTGAGTTAAGGGACATTCTGTAAAACGCTTGATCAGTTCTGTTCAGAACTGTCAAGGTCATCAAAAACAAGGAAAGTTAAAGAAACTTTGGACAGTTGAGAGGAGTCTAAAGAGACAGGACAACTAAATATAATGTGGATTCCTGGATTGGATCCTGGAACAGAAAAAAGCACTAGGGAAAACTAAGGAAATCTGAATCATCCATGCACTTAGTCGATAATAGTCTGTCAATGTTGGTCGATTAATTGTAACAAATTTGCTATACTAATGTAAGATGTTAGTGATAGAGGAAACTGTACAAACTACTGAGAACTCTAAACTATATATCAATTTTTCTGTAAAGCTAAGACTACCCTAAAAAAAAGGTCTATTAAGCTATTGATTAGGGGCCAGGTGGTGGTACAGCAGTAATGCAACTGGACCCTCATGGGAAAGGTCCTATGTTCATGTCCTAGGTCCTCCCTGAGCACACTAGGGACCCATGCACATGGCTATGATTCTGGCTGACTGAGGCTGGGGTTGGATCGTGGTTGGAAGATCCTGTTGGGGGAGCCTCAATGTGTGTATGCCTATCCCAGATAAGAAATAGGTGAGTAAACTTAAAATAATGTTTATATTATGATGTTTTAAAGTTTTCTTTCTTCCTTCCTTTTTTTTTTTTTTTGCCATAGGACATGAGTACTCACTGGAGACAGAGAGACATAGAGGTAAAGGAAGGGAACGAGAGAACTCACCACTCCCTGGGGGAAATGGCCATGCCACAATCCCCTTTCCTTCATTCTCCTCCCAGGATCTTGGGCATGCATACACATACACACTCAGTGTGATTTTCAAGCTGCCAGGTCTGGGACTTGAACCATAGTCAGCCATGTGGGAATCCAGTGGTTTAACCACCATGCCACCTGCGGGCCCCATGATGATTGTTTATATTATTTACAATTGGACCACCTTGCAGTTTTATGACTACAACATCTTGTTTTTCTGATACTTAAAATTGCCTCTTTTTAAAATTTTTTTGGTCTTTTTGTGTTCTCATCAATAACTCACCCAAATTCTGTTTTTCTTTTTAATATAATTATTTATTTTATTTTATTTATTCATTCATTTATTTTTTAATTTGACCAGAGAGAGACAGAGGGTGAGAGTGAGAGAGAGAGGAAGTGAGAAAGCAAGCCACCATGGAACCAGCAGTTAGTGTAATGGCTGTGTCGCTGGACTCCCATGTAGTTGACCACGGTTCGAGTCCCAGACCCGGGGGCCTAAACTCCC
>NW_006159701.1:8644878-8647692 GCF_000334495.1 Tupaia belangeri chinensis | reverse complement strand
AGTCCCAGACCCGGTGGCTTAAACTCACGCGGGGTGCGTGTGTGTGCGTGCCCAAGATGCCGAGAGGACAAAGGAGGAGAAGGGATTGTGGCGTGGCCATCCCCCTAGGGGGTGATTTCTCGCTTTCTATCTCTCTGTCTGGCGAGCGCATGTGCTCTATAACAAAAGCCAAAAACAAAAACAAAAAAACTCTTCAGAAAAAGGGAAAAGAAAAAAAAAGAAAGAAAGCCACCTGATTCAGGACTCAACACTGGTCGGCCATTTGGGAGTGTCTAGCGCCTTAACCACCATGCTACCTGCTGGTCCCCCCAAATTCTTTATTAGTATAAATCTTTAAAACTCAGGTACACTGAGTAATTCATCAGTTTAATTAATTTTTTGCTTCAAGCACTACTCTATTATTCTCTTAATACTCTCTTGGTCTGAAGGTAGGAAGGGTTTTTAAAGGTTAAAAGTATTGTTTTTCATATCTCTATTTAAAGAAATCTCTGCTGTCCAAGATGACAATAGAATCAGTCAGAGATGAAATACAAACTGGACCTGCTTCTAACCAGGGCCTTTCTTCCCAACAGCTGACCTCTTGTGCTCTGTAGTCAGAAAATCACCAGGCCATTGGACTTTTCTGGGATTTGGTAATCTTCATTTTAGGTTGACAACAACCCTGATACCATGATGGTAGCTCATAGCTGCCGTCTATTGAGCCCTGTCTTGGTGACAGGCATGATGTCAAACACTTACATATGGGATCTCATGTGGCCTGTGAAGCAACTCAGGGAAAATGTCACTCTGAGAGGGACCCACGACCCCTCCAGTGAGGAACCATCCCCAGCATCCGTGTTTCCTATCTGCCAGGTTGATTCATTTACTTTCTGTCTAGCTCCCTAAAAGCCATCTATGTTGAGGGTCTCTTGGATTCTCCACCCTAGGGAAGACTGTCTCCAGGCCCCAGAATTGGCTGTGCCATTCCTTGCAGCCTCCTACAACAGACTGAAGGACTCATCTTATGGGACTCTGCCCTGGGCTCCTGTTCCTGTGTGCTGGGTGTGATGACAGCTGTCAAGAGTGGCCAGGCATTCGAGGTGGGACGCTTTCCAGATCCAAGGAGAGGATTAGGAGTCCAAGTGCCAGGGCTTGCCCTGGGCTAACTTCCCTCAAATCATTTCCTCTGAGATTCATGCTTCCCCCTAAGAACCACTTGAATCAGCCACAATGTGCCTGGTGCTTTATCAGGCATCAAAGCACTTACCCCCACTCCCTAGCCCAAGGTCACTGACCTCTGGCATCTTCCCTTTCATGCATTTCCATCAAGCCCTGGCCTGGCTGCCTGCAGCTGAGTAAAACGTCATTCCATCTCAATCTATAGCACTTTAACAAGCACCTAAAATGTGCCCAGTATCGGGGATTATCTCGATGTTTCTCAGACTTCATTTGTATGAGTTCTGCTTGAGTCTCTTGAAAGTTCCATCCATATCACTTTGACCCTAAATTGGCCCTCTTTTTATTTCAAAAAAATTATTTGGAGAGAAACTTAGATCACTGCAAAGCTAGTTATCACTTACCAAAAAGCAGATAGTAACCTTCAAAATAAATGCACAAGTATTAAAACAGGAAGTGTTGGTTTCTGTCCTCCTGTGATCACCTCTAGTATCTCCCAATGAGGTATTTATCTAGGGTGATGCTGCCCTCTCTCCTTAATACCCCAGAGCACTCCCACAAGATGGATTCCATTGCCATTCCCAGGATACGTACGTGGCAACTTGGGCTTAAAGGGGTGATAGACTTGCCCAAGGAAAGATGACAGGCGTTGGGACAGAGGTTCAAGCCCCAGGTCTGTCTGGAATTAATGCCCATGGCCTTTAAACCACAAGCCCGGAAGCTTCTGAGGCCCAGTCTTGGTTCTCCAGGATCGAGAAGATCATGCAAGGATCTTCAGTTTTCATTGCTATTCTAGGCACTGAGATTCCTCAGGGTGATAAGAACTCGTAGTACATCTTTATCCATTTATCCACAGATGTCAGCCAAAGGCCGCCTTCCTGACAGCAGAAGGTTCCTGATGATGCCAGTGAACTTTCTAGGTTCAGTCTCACATTGCAGGACGCAGCCAGGTTCTCGGCCCATTCCCTAACCACTGCACTAGCGTCTCCAGTGAACTCTCTGCCCTCAGAGAGTCCACAAACCTGCTGTGGTTTGGATGTTGTTGTCCCCACCGAAACTCAAGCTGGGGATTGGTCCCAGTGCGACAGGGATGGAAGGCGGACCCTTTAAGAGGTGGGGCCTAAAGAGAAGCCTTTGGTCAGGGAGGCCCCGCCCCCACGGGCGGATGGATGGGTGGAGCTGTCGCGAGAGTTCTTGAGAGCCGGTTGACGTAAGAGGTACCCACTTACCTACAGGGTGCGTCTTCCCACCTTCCCGCCTTCCCGCCCTGAGGTGGCACAGCACGTGGCCCTCCCCAGAGGCCCAGCCGATGTGGCCGCCCTGCTGTTGGACCTCCCAGCCTTCAGAATCGTGAGTCCCACGAGCTTTAGAAATTGCTTCACAAGTCGCCGCCCCTCAGGGATCCTGCCAAGGCCGCCTTCTCTGCTTCGAGGGCGGGCGCTGGCTCGGGCTGTGTAGGATGTAGCCTGGCCAGCCATTTGGTTGCAGGTGCCAGAGCCCTGACACCCAGTGATTTAGGGACATAGGGGCATTTATGGCCCCGAGTGGCCGACAGGGCATTCTGCGCCCCTGGCATCCGAATCCGTCGGTCTCACTCTCACACCGATTCTCGCCCTCTGCCGCCTGCGTCTCTCCTGCCTGCGTCTGTGGTGCCTCCCT
>NW_006159701.1:8643789-8644021 GCF_000334495.1 Tupaia belangeri chinensis | reverse complement strand
CTAACCACTCCTCTAGCGTCTCCAGTGAACTCTCTGCCCTCAGAGAGTCCACAAACCTGCTGTGGTTTGGATGTTGTTGTCCCCACCGAAACTCACGCTGGGGATTGGTCCCAGTGCGACAGGGATGGAAGGCGGACACTTTAAGAGGTGGGGCCTAAAGAGAAGCCTTTGGTCGGGGGAGGCCCCGCCCCCACGGGCGGATGGATGGGTGGGGCTGTCGCGAGAGGTCTTG
>NW_006159701.1:8611227-8643722 GCF_000334495.1 Tupaia belangeri chinensis | reverse complement strand
GGAGGTGGCACGCCCCGTGCCCCTCCCCAGAGGCCCAGCCGATGTGGCCGCCCTGCTGTTGGACCTCCCAGCCTTCAGAATCGTGAGTCCCACGAGCTTTAGAAATTGCTTCACAAGTCGCCGCCCCTCAGGGATCCTGCCAAGGCCGCCTTCTCTGCTTCGAGGGCGGGCGCTGGCTCGGGCTGTGTAGGATGTAGCCTGGCCAGCCATTTGGTTGCAGGTGCCAGAGCCCTGACACCCAGTGATTTAGGGACATAGGGGCATTTATGGCCCCGAGTGGCCGACAGGGCATTCTGCGCCCCTGGCATCCGAATCCGTCGGTCTCACTCTCACACCGATTCTCGCCCTCTGCCGCCTGCGTCTCTCCTGCCTGCGTCTGTGGTGCCTCCATTCTCACAATGGCCAGGGTGGTGTCCCCAGCCCCTGTAGATAAAGAAAGCCTCCTTCCTAATCCATCCTTCTAAGTCCCAGGCTGATGTCACCGGCCCAGATTAGGTCAAAGGCCTCGCCCTGGAACCATTATTATAACTCTGACTGGCTGGGGGCCAGCGGGTGGCCCAGTGGTTACATTTCTGGATTCCCACAGTTGTGGCCAGTTGCGGTTCCAGTCTGGACCCAGCGGCTTGAAACTCACACGGGGTGTATGTGCCTGTGTGCCCAAAATCCCAACAGGAGAATTGAAAAGAGACTGCAATGTGGCCATTCCCCCAGGGGAGGGGGGTGGTGATTTCTCCATCTCTCCCTGTCTTTTCAGAGACTGCATGCACCCTATAGCAAAAATATCTCTCTCAAAAAAAATTATTTTTTAAAAAACTTTGATTGGTTGGGCCTGGTCTACGTGAGGGGACAGTGAGTCCACCTAGATGGCATGGATCCAGAGTGGGAAAGGGATGGTTTCCAAAAGGGAAATCTGACAGCAGATCTTCCAGATGGGCATAAAGTAGATATTTGCAAAATGATGCAAGACCCAGATTACTTCTTACTGAAACAGCAGAGCTAGGTGGCCTGGTGCCTGGATGGACACTCTTGGTATTTCTGAGGGAGGTTACCCAGGGCCCTGAAAAGGCATTTCTCTTCCTTCCCTCTTCCTGTGCCCTGAGAGCTTTGGAAAAACTCTGTCCTGGTTCCGTGGTGCCATCCTGGTTCCGTAGTGCTTTGGCATTAGGCACACCAGCCCTCAACTGGATGATTCAGAGATCATGGACAGGTCCCTTCTCTCTCTCCACAAACCTTCAGCCAAGAAATCGTCCTCAGGTGAGTAGGGGAATTGCAGTGCAGAGGTGAGAGTAGCCAGTGTCCAAGACAGCAACAGACTAAGAACAATGGGTTGACAAGGAGATGGGGATCTCTGTCTCTGTCTCCCTCTCCCTGGCTTCCTCTGTTCTCTCACTCTACTCCCTCTGCTTCTCTCTCATTCTCTGTTCCTGTCCCTCTCCACAGCCTGGATCCTCTCCCTCCCCACACACGTGGCCCAACACCGCTATCTCTAAATTTCCTCTCTTGAAGGTTGTAGTGCAGCCTGAGTAGTGCCTCTGCATTTTGATTCCTGCGGGAGAGAATTGCCCAGCTGGAGCCAGATAGCTCCATTCAGGGTGTGGTCATGTGATTTCAGTCCCCATTCCTGGTGAAGGAACCTGGGTCTCAAGAAGAAAGTGGTAGGGACAAGGTTCCCATCCCAAAAGAATCCATAAAACCTCCCAGCATCATGAGACCAGCCAGTGGCATAGTGGTTAGGTGGATTGGTCCCACATGGCCATCTTCACAGTTTGAGTCCTGGGCCCAGTGGCTCGTAAAACATGCTGGCCTGTGTGTGCCCAGAATTCCAAGAGGAGGATGGCGGAGAAGGGATTGTGGCATAGCCACTCCTCTTGGGGGTGATTTCTCAGTTATCCCCCTCTCTTTGTCTCTGTCTCTCCCTGGTGAGTGCATACACCCTATAGCAATAACTGAAAAGAGCAAACAAACAAAATAAACACAAAAACTCCTAGCATCAGACTTAAATCTAGTGGCTTTTAAGTTCTTAAATTTAAATCAGACTTCTCTTAGAGGGCATCTGTGAGTTGGAGAGTGGGAGGTCTACCTTCCAAGTGAAGGAAAAGAGATTTAACAACATTGCTAAAATTTCAAAAAATGACACAGCAAGCGTCCTTCTGAGAAGACAGGCCTACCAGAGCCACCACACTTCCCTGCTCAGAGCTCCTGGGACTGAGATAACATTTATTTGGGCGCTTGCATCACACATGTGCCACATGACGGATTGCTGGACGTTGACAGCATGGCTCCGATACTAAAAACATATGACTCCATATGGAACGCCGTGGTGTGGGGTGGAAATCCTGGACGGCTCCAGGCTGCAGATGGCCATGTATAATTCACGGGATTTGTAAGACTCTGCATCTGCTCCGTTGCTCATTCTTCAGTTGTCAGACAGACATAATCCCGATCCTCTTATTTTATAACACAGATCTGCCAAAGGGAGTGGGGAGGGGAGTCGGGGGAGGCAGAGCTGCTGCCAGGAGAACTCAAAAATAATTTGGGGGAGAACATTCAGTGTGTCAGTGAGGACAGAAGCACACACCATAGGAAGCAAGCCCAGGCAAAGTTGGAAATGGACTTTTGGTTTCTGATCCCTCCTGGGAGGTAGGTTTGTTTCCTAAGGAGGTATCTGGACTTAAGTGTGTTTTGATCTTGCTTCCTTCCACTGGTGCCATTTTGGGACATCCTGGATAATCATGTGGATGAGCCAACAGGGCAAATGTCAGGATATTTAGGCATTTTATTTCCTACAGACTGTCTCAGTGTCAAGTTGTGGCATTACTTGGCAAAAGTACTTAGGTTTTGCTTAGGAAGCTTTTCCTGGCCTTTCTTTCCTGTATTAGGTACCTGTGACAGTTATTGCTGGGACCTCATAGCTGTTCCACCCACACTGGAGTCATCTGCATGGTTCTGGTACAAGCCAAGGGTTTTTTTCCATCTGCTTTCCTGGGGACTTTTTTCTTTTTCTTTTTTCTTTTTCATTTATTAAAGATGACAGAGCACAGGTCTTGGCCCATTCATGGGGACAGGTCAGAGTGCAAGGAATTGATGCCCTCAAAAGCAAGTTTCAACCAACAAAGTGGTGGGTCAGTACCCCAGCTTCTCCCCTTCTGAGGCAACTCTCAGTTCTGCTTTCTATATTTTCCTAGAGGATCCTCCTGAGGGGCTCAACCTCAGTTACACACAGCACAAATATACACTTACATGTTCTCTTCCCTATTTAACCCCCTTACTCCTCTATGGACAATTCCTGGGATTACCTCCCTGAAATCTATTTGCTTTCAAATTCTTTCCTCAAGGTCTGCTTTGGGGGAACCAAAATTAAGATTGAGACCCTCTTTCATGCTTCTTCAGACCCCTAGGTTTCCCTAACATAGCAATGCCATATTTGGTTGCTGTCATTCGTTTAGTTTTCTGACCCCTTGTTGCTCCATGGGGGCAGAAACTGTTTATTTTATTCCCCATTGTATCCACAGTGCCTGGCATGTAGTAGATACTTAATAAACATTTATTGAGGTTCTCCTGTTTCTTACTCATTAGCTGTAAGATCTTTGGGAAGTTGTTTAGCACCTCTCAGCCCCATCCATCCACTGGTTGGTAATAAGTCGACAATAATACTTACCTCATTTACCTCAGGAATTGTAGTGAAGAGTAAATTAAAGAATGATGGAGGGAAATCTTAGTGAATTCTGAAATGGTCAGCCAAAGTAATGATCCTATTAGGTCAACATTTCTAGAAATGTCACACTCCACTAGTTTCTATCAATACATTGCAGATGTAACCCAGAAGCGATTTTGAGTAATTCTAAATCTATTTGAATTAAACTAGAAAAAAAGAAGCAGTCTTATCAAACTCAGTGCATTAGAGAGGGATGCATTTGGCTCCAAGTGACTAAAATCTCAACCAATAGTGGTTTAAACAAGGGTTAATTTTATAGCCAGTGAAGCTATCCAAGGATGGTGTCAAAGACCTAGGCCTCTACCTTAACCGTTTCATCCTTAGTATGAGGCTTTTATACTGATGGCCTTAAGATGGCTGCTCTACCTCCAAGGATTGCATCCTCATTTCAGGGAGGAGGAAGGGAAAGAGGAGAAGAAAGAGGATGTGGAGTCTATCCTCTACTACCCCCACTGCCACCACCGCCACCACCACGACTATTATTATTATTATTATTATTTTTAATTAGAAAAGCAGAATCTCCTGGGAACTCTAGCCAATAGACTTCTGCTTATAATTCACAGACCAGAACTGTTTCTTGACCATTCCTAGCTACATGGGAGTCTGGGAAGGCACGTTCAGATGAGCACATTGCTTTTTTGACCAAGATTAGAGTACTGTGACTTCAGAAAAAATTCAGGTAGAAGGAATGTATTTAAAGAAATATGTCAGGCTTATGGTAGGGAAGGCAGTGGATAGGAATGCAGCAGTGGAGGTCATGGCGAAAGCTCTGGTTTGCATTCTTTGTCTGACTGAACACCCCTGTGATCCCAGCTGGCTATAGGACGAATAAGAGGATCACAGTGTGAAGACCCTTTGAGGGTTCCTTTCTCTCTCGCCTTCTCTTTTTCATAGTAAACATTTTTTAAAAGAGTGGGTAATTAAAGAAAAAGAAATATATCAGATAAATAATATGGTGGTACTAGGTTTGAGAAGCTCCTGTCCCTTTGCTTCATTCCTATGTTTATTACATAGAATTTTTTCTTTTTGAGAGGATTTTGCTATAGGGCATGTGCGCCCACCAGAAAGACAGAAAGAGACAGACAGAAAGCGAGAAATCACCCTCCGGGGGGGATGGCTACGTTGCAATCCCTTCTCCTCCATTCTCCTCTCAGGATCTTGGGCACACACACACATGCTCCCTGTGTGAGTTTAAGCCACCGGGTCTGGGACTCGAACCACGGTCGACTACATGGGAGTCCAGCAACATAGCCATTACGCCAACTGCTGGTCCCTTATTCTCTTTTCTTTCTCTCTCTCTTTCTCTTCCTCCTCCTCCTCTTCCCCTTGCCTCCTTCCACCCTTCCTTCTTTCCTTCCTTTTTTTTTTTTTTGTCATAGAGTATGTACACTCACCAGAAAGAGAGAGAGAGAGAGAAGGAAACGACCTCCCAATGGGTGTGGTCATGCTACAGTTCTTTTTCTTCCATTTCTTGGTACCATCAGGATTTTGGGCATGCACACACATATGCCTGGCACATTTTCCAATCCGGGCTTGGATTGGAACCGTGACTCAACCATATGGGATCCAACTCCCTATGCACAGTGTTTAACCACTGTGCTACAGGGCTGGCCTCCTTAATTACCTCTTTAAAGATTCTCCAAATAAGATCACATTCTGAGGTAGTGGGTGGTTAGGATTCCAACATGTCATTTCTGGTTATATAGTTCAACCTGTAGCAGGTACATTTGCTACCAGGACTCAGATTAGGTTAAAAATAGCTGTGAGGACCCACTAAAGGATTAATATTGTACTTGGCAAGAACTTCTCAAATGTTTTCTGCCTAAACATTCCCCATTTTGATATGTTTCAGAAGTGCTGTAAGGATGTTTTTATGCAGATAAAGATGAAAGCTGTCATTGGGACCTTTCCTAAGGCCCTTCTCTGTATCTGGTACAGTGCCTTTTACATGCAGAGAATCATCTACAAGAAATAGACACTCATTTGGGCTGATTCAAGCAGGTGAGGAGTTAATGGAAGGACGTGGAGTAACCACGGACTCTCCAGTAAGTAGAAGCAGCTTCAGAAAAGGGAATGGGACAGAGAGAGACTATGCATCCACAAGCACAACCAAAATCATATCCCAGAGCCAGCATGGTGAAGGTATCCCTACTCTGACCACTAAGCACAGGCAGCTCGTACCACTGACCCTGGTGTTGCTTGGCTGGTGCCCCTACTACTGTCTTTGGGAGCTGATGTCATTGCTGCCATTGCTGAGGCCACCAGAAAAAAATTCTTTTCTGTCCTGGTTTCTTGATATTTTAGCTTCTAGTTCCAAGTGTGGGACCTATGACCTCTCCCAAAGAGCCTACAAGAGCAAATACCTGACTTCCAACTTTAAAACAGGAATGAAGTTTCTGCCTTACATGACTGATGTAGCTGGGATTTCCCAAAATGTAGAAAGGAACTTCAAATGCTAAATGTCAAAAGAAGTGACAAATGCCTTCTGCATAAATTCTCTTATTTAACACTCATTGTAATTCAGTGAAGTAGGCATGATGCCCATCTCACAACTAAGAAAACTGAGGCTAATAACAGTTAAGTCACCTGCTCTGGATTATGCAGGTTAACAGTTCTAACCAGGATTACAACCCCGTCAGTCTGACATAGTCCTTAAACTTTCTATGAAATCACCAGAGCTGCTTTATTGCCAAACTCTGGGGGTACATTCACATTCAATGCTCAAGGCATGTAACTTGGCAGCCCTAATTTATCTCCCAGTCCCAGGATCCTAAAAGGTTTTGCCCATAAGCCTGACATAAAGGTCAAATTACCTTGAAATTCAAGCAGAAAGGGTGTATTCTTTGAGGAAGTGTGTTAGATACCCACAATAGTCATCACATTCAGTCTTCTCTGGCTTAGCAATTGTGGACAGAGTCACGGCCTACTGATAAACAAAAGAACCTATATATGTTATTTTTCCCTTTGTTCCTGGTACCTTCTTGCTCTGTGAGAAATTTAGTGATTTGAGTACAGCAAGTACTATAGCATATAGCATGATTTTATGGAATAGCAGTCTAGGCAGGGCTTAGCTGGGTGATTCTTCTGTCCAGGTGTTATTGACAGAGAGGATTCAGAAATAGTCAGGTAGCAGGTGGATTGGTCTGGAGGGTGCACTCCATGTCTGGCACACTTTCATCCCTCTCAGATGCCTGAAAAGCCAGCTCTTTCAGAGCTTTTCAAATAAAGCTCCAACATGTGGCTTCTGCAGCATGGTGCAGTCACCGACCATCCAGATCCAAGTGGAAAACCCAGAGACCTCTCTTCTTGGTAGTAAACTGACAAATAATTTGCAATAATGTTTTCAAACTACCATGCCCAGCTAGAAAAACCTTAATTGCCACCTACCCTGTCTCTCTAGGCAGAGAGGAGAAAGAAGTTTATGAGTCAACAAAGAGGAAAATGAAATCAGAAAACATATCACTCTGTGACCTGCTTCCATCCCAGTCCATGGGGGCTTCTTTGGCCACAAGCTGGAGCTGAGAGAGCTAGCAAACACCAGGTCATCCCACTGAACAATTGCTACAACTGACTATTTCCCTCCCAGAAGCTGACCCTTTGACTTTGAACGTACCACCCACTCTTCTACAAGGTCCTCCCATCCCTGCTCAGCCCAAACCTCCTGCCCTCAGTTTCTGGGCTGAAGGAACTATCTTATGTATGGGGACAATGGAAGCCTTTGTCATCCTTTTCTTCTTTGGGTAGGCCTCTGTTTGAGAATCCAGATTACCCTTGCGGGCCGTGCTGGCGATTACCTCTGAGAATCTCTTCATACTAACCTCTTCTGGAAGTAAATCAGGGCCACACAAAGGGAAGAATGTTATCACGGTAAACCAGGACGAGCCTGGCTTGGCTCGGTTGCAGAAAACACACTTCACTCATGCAGAACACGCCAAATTGAAAAGATCGCGGGTTAATCAAATCCTTTTCTCCTCTGTTTTTATCAAACTCAAGAGGGGCTGGCCTATTAATTAGAAACGCTTTTTCATGTAAAACACGGGCGCTTTGGAGATAAGGAGGGAAGACCCTTGATTCTACAGTCACAATGATGTTTCAGTTATTTCATTACAAGGCGCCACATTCATCGCTGGCCCGTGGACACAGCGCAGACCTCCCATCTCTCTCATGGAAAAACTCCCTGAGATTCAGAAAGTTTCACTGCCAGCCCACAAGGGCAGGAGAGTTTCTTTTACTGGAATCCAGATGCATTGAAGATCTCATTTCTATACAATGCTAACAGAAAAACTTCATAGTCTTTTATTCCGTGTTGCCTTATACTGTAGCTATTTAAATTTAAATTAATTAAAATGAAAAAATTCCGTTTCTCAGTCCCACTAGCCACACTTCAAACACTCAATAGCAACATTGTAGCTTGTGCCTCCTATACTGGATAGCACAGATAAAGAACACTTCCATCATTCCAGAAAGTTCTATTGAACAGGGCTGCATATTTTAACAAATTTATAAAACCTCCTATTTGTCATTTGGGAGAAATAAAGTCAGAATGGTTCAGTATGATCCATCTTTCTGCCGGAAAAAGAGAAAAATACCTACTATATTTCTGTAGTGATACTTCTCAGCCCACATCCATTTCTCTTCTTTTGGCAAAAACACCTTGATTTTCTTTCTGGGAGCTGCCGATCTCTTACTCTCTGTTCATGTAGTTCAGGCGGGGCTGATCCCACTGCCCAGCCCCAGGGGCAGAACTTAAGCCCGACCAATCAGACTATTCCTTTCCGTTATAGCTGTTGGTTTTGTGCTCTTGGAGCAATAGGAGTGAACCCTGGGATTTTTGCTGGGGAAGGGCACCCTCTTCCTATTGAGATTGCCAAGGTAGTAGGATGTAAGACAAGAACCGCTGACAGCTATCATACCGTACCCAGAAGAGAGTCAGCCTATAAATTACTCCATTGCAGAAGAAAGCAAAGTAGAAGGAAAGGGAGGAGGAGGAAGAAAGGGTCCTGGTGACACTGTAGACCTTTTAGATATAGCTGTGTTTGTTTCTGTGTGTGCGTGTTTATTTATTTCTTCTATAAATGAGAGACAAAAAGAAAGACAGCACCCCCAACAGAGTCCTGACACTATGACCTACTCCTAGGCTCAGCCAGCCTCAGGTCATGGTCAAGTGTGTGCCTGGCATACTCTGGGAGGCCTCTAGGCTTCAACTGGGAACCTTCTCATGTGGGATTGGCTCTCAGAGCATTGTATCTTACTGCTGTGCCACTGTCTAGCTCCAGAGGTAGCTGTGTACAATGATATAATGGATCTACTCTTGATCTTCCCAGTATCATGAACCAATAAATTGCCTTATACTTAGTCCAGTTCAAATTGGGTTTCTGTCACTTGGGAGCAAACGAGTTCTGAATATGTTCTAAGAATGGTGATTCATTTATAAACAAATGAAAAACAAACAAAAAAGACATTATTTTTTATCTAATGACACATTTTTTATTCTCAAACTATGATTAAGATCTATTTCATATACTAGAAGGTTATCAGTTTCAGATGGGTCCCTGCTGCTACCTGACTGCCTGTGATAAGGCCAAGGGGAACCAATTCCATAAGCTAAAGCTACACAAACTAGATTTTCTCTTCCTTGAGATTTTGGAAAATCGTGAAATAAAAACCAATTGAGTTGATGGTTCATACATACCAATAGCATGGAATGAGAGTCCCCGTATTTGACTGCTAAGATCCATGAAGTTATTTTTCCTCACCCTTCTTAAGTCCAGTGTCCTTTTAACAAACCACCTTGAACCTCAGTTAAATAGGTGTCTGTTTCTGACACCAAATTTGCCTGATTAAGATAGTTGTCAAAAGCCTGCAAAAGTGTTTTATTTGGGCCAAACAATTCTACTTGTAGGATTTCCAGAAATTAATCAAAATATATGTACAAAGATTTAAGTATGAGGATATTTACTATAGATATCTTTATTCTAATAAGGAATTTGTATACAATAATGGAGGCTCTGTTAAATATGTTCTGAGACACAGTGTTATGCATTCAGTATATACCTGCTGAATGGAGTACTAGATAACTATAAAATTATGTTGGAGAAATATATTTATTAATATGAAATATAGTTCCATGAGATTTATTTTTAAGAAGGAACAAAATTGTATACTCTGTATTATCTCATTTAAAAAGAGAATTACCAGGCCAACCCATGGCCTGGTGGTTAAAGTGACTGGATCCCATATGGCTGACTGTGCAGTTTAAATCCTGGACCTGGCTTGAGTGCCCAAAATTCCAAAAGGAATTGGAATAGAATAGGAGGTATTAGGACCTCAGTTTGTCCACAACAAACATGGGGGTAACAAATGTATATACCATAGAAGGTTTCACAGAGGTTCCTCTGAGCTGATGTGAATAAAGAGCCTGACACAGTATCTGCTACATTTCCAGAGCTCCCAAAAGCAATGGTATTGCTTCCAATAGGGGAATAATAGGGAGATGGAAAACATAGAAATCCCATATGCCCCAGAAATTCCACTCCTGGGTATATGCCAAAAAGAATTGGAGACGGGGACTTGAGCAGATAGTTTTATGTCAGTGGCCTATCCACAGAATGGAATATTATTCAGTTGTGAACAACAGTGAAGTACTGATTCTGTTACAGTGTGGATGGATGAACCTTGAAAATGTGATGATGGGACCAGCAGATAGCGTAATGGTTATGTTACTGGACTCCCACATAATTGATCATGGTTTCAGTCCTGGACCCCAGTGGCTTAAAACTCACTCAGGGGGCATGTGCATGGATACCCAAAATCCTGAGAGGAGAATGGAGGAGAAGGGATTGTGGTATGGCCATCTCCTCTGGGAGGCGATTTCTCACTTTCTATCTCCCTGTCTCTATCTGTTTCTACCCTATAGCAAAAATCTCTCTTAAAAAGAAAAAAAAAGGGACCAGCAGTTGGCATAATGACTTTGTCACTGGACTCCCATGTAGTTGACCACAGTTCGAGTACCAGACCTAGTGGCTTAAACTCATGCCATGCACATGTGTGTGCATACCCAGGATCTCAAAAGGAGAACGAAAGAGAAGGGATTGCAGCATGGCCATCCCCCTGGGGGGCGATTTCTCACTTCCTGGCTCTCTTTTGCTCTCTGTCGTCCTGGTGAGCATACGCACCCTATAGCAAAAACCTCTCCAAAAACAAGAAAGAAATTGTGATGCTAAGGCACGAAGCTACCTGTCATACGATTCCATGTACATGAAATATCAAAAGTGATAATTCATAGAAATAGAAAGTAGATTAGAGGTTATCAGAGGCTGTGGGCAAGTGAGACTGAGGGGAAGTATTGCTTAATAGGTCCAGAATTTGTAAATGAGGTAATGAAAAAGTTTGGAAAATACATAGAGGTGATGGTTATACAACATTGTGAGTGTGCTTAATGTCACAGAATTATATACAATACTTAAAAATGGTGAAAATGGCAAAATTTTGTTATGTGTATTTTATCACACAATATGTTATATGTATTTATGTTATGTTATTTTTTCTAAAAAAAAATAGGGGCTTGGATTTTGAGAACTCAATGCTTGCTTCAAACAATTCATGTCTTTTTTTTGAAAATTTTTTCAGCATTGACCAAATCAATGCTGAAATCATTGGATAGAAATGTGTATTATGTCCATGGGTGAGTGATGCATATTTCAGTTTCACCATTTAGTGTAATGTTTATTGACTCTCTGTTACATTCCAGGTGCTGGGCCAGCAATTGGAAATATAGTGGAGAATAAGATTGCCATCCCTATCCTCATGGAGTTTTTGTTCAACTTAGAGGTATGTGCCATTTAAACAGGGTTAAAGTCATTGCGTGAACATTGCTGCCATGGAAGAAGCACTGAATACTCTAGTAACCTGGAGGAAGGCTATTGATCTTGGTTGGGGAAGGGGGCCACACTAACTTTCCTGGGAGAGGTCATATTTGCTCTAAAACTGGAAAAATAAAGAAAATTAGCTGTGGTTCCAGAAGCCAGGTCAGGCTACAACCTTTAGCATAGCATTGAGTGAGGAAGACATTATGATGGGTCCCTGTGTAACTGAGAAGAATAACAAAGCCCAGTCACAGTGACATAAGTGGGAGGGTGCTGTTGTGTGATGCCTGAGGCCATGAGGGAACTCTAGGCTTGATTCTCAACCCATCCTAAATGGACCATGTGCAGAGGCATGTGCTTGTGGTCCCAGCTTACTGGCACATTAAGGGCAAGAAGACTGTAACATGGCAAGACTGTTAAAAATACCTATCTCAGGCTGGCTCCTTGACCAGGTGGTTAAGGGAGCCTGATCCCACATGGCTGACTGAGCAGTTTGAATCCCAGCTCTAGTGGCTTGAAAAATATGCCAGTCACATGTGTGTGCCTCAAATCCCAACAGCATGCAGAAATGGAGAGCGGATTGTGGCATAACCACTTTCCATTGGGAGTTCCTTTCTCCCTCTCCTTTTCTCTTTTGCTCTCTCTTGTGCGTGTACCTGCCATCTGGCAAAAATTTTATAAAGACCTATCTTTCTCTCTCTCCCACCCATTGCTCTCTTAAAAAAAGAAAGAAAAGGGGACCAGCAGTTAGCATAATGGCTATGTCACTGGACTCCCATGTAGTTGACCACAGTTCGAGTCCCAGACCCAGTGGCTTAGAACTCACGCCGGGCGCGTGTGCGTGCATGCCCAAGATCCTGAGAGGAGAATGGAGGAGAGGGGAGTGGGGCAAGGCCATCCCCCCTGGGGGATGATTTCTCACTTTCTGTCTCTCTCTGTCTGGCAAGCACACGCACCCTATGGCAAAAACCTCTCCAAGAAAGAAAAATGAAAAATAATACTGAGCAGCAAAATACAAGGGAACGCTAAGAAAACATTGTAATTCCCCATGTTCAATTTTTTTTTTTGAGAAGGATAAAGTATTTCAAACATTTAGAGCATCCTATTTGCTGGTGCTCTACACATGAACTGAATAATTTCATGGTTCAAAGAGTATTGCAGACAGGACAGCAAGTGCAAGAGCTCAGTGGCAAAGTGGACATGGCTTCTCCTAGGACTTTTTAGTCCTTGAGTGATGGTATTATAGGATAGGAGGAGAGAATGGCCAGATGTGAAGCTGGGTAAATGAGCAGGACCCGATCATGAAGGGTCTTATATGTCATTTGAATGGTTTCAACTTGACCTTCAAGGTAATGGTAAGTCATTGAAAGGGTTTAGGCTGGAAAATGACATGCTATGGTATTTTTAAAAAGACCTTTCTTGTGAATTAACAAAATGAGATATTATTAGCCATAGTTAAGCTAGAGAAATAGCTTTAAAAAAAAAAACCCATGGGCATGATTTTTAACTTGACAGTGTTTCGCAGACATTCTGGAGTGTTTTATTTTTTTAATTCATTATGCTGACACCAACTATCAAACCCCATTCCCTTGAGCTCAGCTGTGTTGTAGCTGAAAACTTGCTCTGTATGTTTACTCCACACAGCACCCAATTTTCCAAATCTCTGCAAATTTGCCCTTAACAGTAAAATACTGGGTACAGAGCATCTTCCCATTCCACCCAAATTATCCCCCTTGGCGTGTGCTAACAGTCTGATGCTATGATTGTTGTTATGATGGAAAAGATTGGAGTCGTGTCATTTTTGTAAGCCTTTCTGGAGGAACCTGTGGGAGTTTTCTTTGCTTCAGCCTTGTATATATTACAGATTAGGATCATTGGGCAATTAATTAACCTTTGTAACAGTCAGGAGAGATTGAATCATGCTTCAGTAACAAATATCTCCTAAACCTCCATAGTTGACAACATAGTTTATTTCTCACTTGGGCTATATGTTGATTATGGGGAAGTTGTGGCTCTATTCCATGTTATCGTCTTATTGGGATCTAGGCCAGTGGAATGGCCTCCATCTGAGGCATCACTGGGCTTGTAGCAGAAGGAGAAGAGAATGTGGCAAACCATGTATTGGCTCTTAAAGCATATGCTGAAAAGAAAACTAAACTCAGGGCCAGATAGAGGCTCAGTGGTAATATAGGACATTGTGAGACTGACCCACAT
The DNA here is from genome assembly GCF_000334495.1 of Tupaia belangeri chinensis. Classification (NCBI taxonomy): domain Eukaryota; kingdom Metazoa; phylum Chordata; class Mammalia; order Scandentia; family Tupaiidae; genus Tupaia; species Tupaia belangeri. The sequence goes on along the minus strand of NW_006159701.1, from coordinate 8,629,928 downwards.
GAGATGGTTCCATGTTAACATGCATGTCCACGATCCAGGGCTGGTTGAGGCTGAGGTAGATTGTGGTAGTAAGTTCCCTTTGGGGGTTCTCTCTCTTTCTCTCTATCTCTCTTGTACATGGAAAAAATAAATGAAACTTTAGAAAAAGGAAAACGGAACATATCTTTTGCACACTTTTTCACTCTCTCTCTCTGTTGGATGCCTTTTAGTCATTTGTAATAGTATTCTGAATAATAATAATGGTAATGAAAATAATTATACTAAGTCTCATTCACTGAGCACCCGCTGTGTCAAAGACACTTTGATAGTTTGGTATCTCATTTAATCCTATGTGACAGGTACTTGTTGTCAAGAAGATGGAACCTTGCAAATTTCACAAAACTACCATCTTGTCTTTGAGTTGATTCAATAAAGATCAAAAGACTTACCTAACATCAACAGCTAGTATGTAGGGAGAGCAGGGACTCAAAGCCAGTCTTATGGGAGCCATACTTCTGATGGTCATACCTTTGTTTCCTCTTTTTCAACAATTCCTCTTTCTTGGTCTCTGCACTCATCGGGCACATTATTTATGATATCTGTCACCTTCTTTCTAGTTCTTTAACTGAATCAAGGCTTATTACTTCTTGCTTGGACTCTCACAGTATTCTCTTCCATGGTTTCCCAGCCTTTAGGCCTTGCCCTATCTTGGACACACTGCCATATTTCTCTTTGGGAAACATGGGTTTGATCATACTCTCCTTTTGTTCCCCGCTGTCTACCAAAACTGGTTTGGTATCCAAGCCCTCCATGATCTGTCCCCAGCCTATGGAACTCCAGTTTGTTCTTCCTATGTTGCCACTAGATTGGACATTAATTGCTAGATCACTTACTACATTCTAGCCTTCATCCTTAGGAATTCTCATACTTCCTTCCATACTCATACTTGAGTATGAATCTTAGCTTCCATACTAGATTACAATAATGGGAAATAATATATTGGGGTGGGGAAAACACCCATAAAAGCAACTGAACAGTGCATCTTAAAAATATATTGACAGAAGGAAAGAGCAATAAAGCAAGCCAATAATACAAAGGACAGAAAAAAAATGAAAAAATTTTAGTACTAACTTGCAGTGGAAAGAAACTAGCTCACATATATTTTTAAAAATCAAGGTATAACACATATAAAGAGCACATATATTAAATGTACAATTCAATGAATGTTTGAATGTTGATTAATGTACTCACCTATATAACCACCACTTAGGTCAAGAGGTAGAGTATATCCAGCACCTGGAAAGTTCCCTCATGTCCCTTGCCCATCAATACCTATTCCACATCACCAGAGCGAATCACTATTTTGACCTCGATTCATTTAGCCTGTTCTTACCCTCCACATAAATAAATTCATATGGTGTCTGGCTTCTTTCACTCAACATAATGTCTGTCTCACATAGTTTTGATTATAGCAAAAGCATCAGACAATTTGCACAAACTTAAGAGAAAAAGTTAACAGTAAAATGATGATTTTCAGCAAAAAAAGGACATGGAGGACCCAAACAAGTCTAGAACATTTAAGCCTTCCCCTATAACGTGATGGTACAATGATAGAAGGAACCAGAAGTTTGAGTTTATTTTAATCTTAGAGCAAAACAACACATTAAGACTTTCCAAAAGAGGTTTTAAGGGGAGGAACTTGGTGGAGGGAAAGATGAATGGAGGAGAGAGAGGTTCATGGTTTTATGGAAAGGTGTAAATTCAAACATGGTCCAAGTTCTGGAATGAAGCATTTCCTTCACCTGAGCCCCCAACTTGGGTGGCTTCCATAGAGGACGGAAACTTCAGTCTGTAACTATGATCAGGGATGAGGTCTGGGGCAAAGATGGGCAGATCTTTGCAAAGCAGCTGGCCTCTCTAGGAAGTGAATGTTCAACTCTGGCTGGTTAAGCTTGCTTAAGTTGTTGTAGGCCTAGTAAAATCCACATGTATGCACCTGTTCATCAGTTCTTTCTTAAATGTAAATAACAGTATTTTCAAAGTTGAAATTACTGAGGAGGAACAAAGTTGAAGGACCACATTAGTTTTTCAGCTAATTTTGTGTGATTTTTGTCTGTAGAGTAATTATTATACCATTGGCCTTGCAGAAATTTGTTGTATTTTAGTATAAAACCCCATTTCTACAGATCTGATGAGATGAGAGACAGATGAGCCAACACTGAGATGGGTGAGAAGTGTCACATTGAAAACCTATCCTGATTATATGCACATAGAAGGTGCTTAAAAGAGTTTGTTGAGTAAGAGAAAGAAAGAAACAAAGAGAAGGGGGGAGATAGATTGAGGAAAGGCAGGACCAAGTGGTGTATTGGTTAAGGTGCTGGACTCTCACGTGGGCAACAGTGGTTTGACTCCTAGACACAGTAGTTTGAAAAATCACACTGGGCATGAGAGGAGAATGGAAGAAAAGGGATTGCAGTGTGGCCATCCCTCTGGGAGGACAGTTTCTCACTTTGCCTCTCTCTGTCTCTATCTGGTGAATGCATGCTCCCTATGGCAAAACCTAAAAAGAAAGAAAGAAAGAAAATCACACAAGATTTTGGGAATGTGGGTGCACATACCCAAAATCCTGAGAGGAAAATGGAGTAGAAGAGATTATATGGCCCTCCCCCACAGGAGTATGATTTCTCACTTTGCCTCTTTCTCTCTCCAGTGAGCACACATGTCCTATTGCAAAAACATTTTAAAAAAGGAAAGAAAAAGGGGTAAGGGGGCAGGCAGGTGGGAAAGGAGGGAAAATGGAAGAACGGAGACAAGGAAGGAATAAGTTAGAGAGGGCTGATCGGGCTGGTAGAGGGACAAGGGCCTGTCCTTGCTGGTGGTGAATAGCTATGGACTAGAGTGCCCAGTGGCAGGGCCATGAGCCCCTGGCTAATGGTTGCTCTCATATCCGCCTCTTAGAAACAGAGGCCTCTCCTGTCTCCTTATAAAGCCAGCATCCCTGTAAACTTGTGAGGAAGCTTCCAGTATGCATAAGCTTTCCTGATCCTAGTAGCTATGAAGACACGGGACAGGTCACTTCCCTCTTGTAGTCTTTATGTTTTTCTTTTTTCCCTATAAAATGGACATGAAGGATTCCAGTTCCCTATTTTTCTTCACTTCCTTGTTTTACTTGTCTGACTTTATTCACTGACAATACCTGCTAATCCCTAGAGGGAATGAGGCCTTTCTCTGCCCGTACACAGTATCTTGGGACACTTGAGAGTGGTAGAAGCAATTCTGCAGGTTCTATGCAGAAAATTTTCAGCCCCCATTTATTTTATATATGATCATCACCAAATATTAGGCAGTTTTATTTTTCCTGGAAACATTGCCATGAAGCAGAGACTACTTCGTTGGCCTTCCAATTCAGGCATCTTTCGAGATTCACTTTTTGGTTGACTGGAGTATATCTTCAAGTGACTTTTTCAAAAGATCACATGAGCAGTGCATTCTCTTAGTTCTTAATTATCAGAGAATATTTCTTGGTTGCTTTCCACTATGGCTTTTATATTTCTTCCACAACTCATGTTGAAACTTAACTGCCATTGTAACAGTTTTAAGATATGGGACTGATGGGGAACCAGCAGTTAGCGTAATGGCTATGTTGCTGGACTCCCACGTAGTCAACCGCGTTCGCGTCCCGGACCCGGTGGCTTAGAACTCACACCGGGCGCGTGTGCATGCGTGCCCAAGATCCCGGGAGGAGAATGGAGGAGAAGGGATTGCGGTGTGACCATCCCCCTTGGGGGGTGATCTCTCGCTTCCTGTCTCTATGTTTCTCTTTGTCTGTCTGGCGAGCACACGCGCCCTATAGCGAAAACCTCTCAAAAAAAAAGATATGGGACTGATTAAGAAGTGATTAGGTTATGAGGATGTGGCCCTCACGAACGGATTAGTCTATTCATGGACTCATGGATTTTGATGGGTTTTTACAAGAGTGGGTTGCTGTAAAAGTGACTCTTGCTCTCTCTCATACACATTTACTCTGTCTTACCAGGTGATGGCCTCTGCCATGTCATGATACAGCTAGAAGATCTTCACCACATACTGAGCAGATGCTGGCACAACCCCTTGGACTTTCCAGCCTCCAGAACTGTAAGAAATAAATTACTTATTTTCTTTACAAATGACCCAGTCTGTGGTGTTCTATTATAGCAATGGAAAACAGACTAAGACACTTTCACACATGACTAATAATTTGACTGAGTATAAAATTACTAAGTCATAGACTTTTACCTCCATAATTCTGGGAATGTTGCTGTCATATTTGGGGTTGCATGTGAGAAATCTGATTTTTATTTTTCTCAGGTAGCCTGTGTTTTGCAACTTGGATCCTTATATGCCTTTTCCTTCAAACATTTTCAAGGGTATATCAGTGTGTGGGAGTGTGTTTCCAAGATGGACACCAGTTCCTTCCCTCCCTGTACATGCAAGACTTTCCCTGATTGAGAGGTTGACTCTCTTTCTCCACTGTCTTGATTTGACCAATAGAGTGAAATGGACAAGATTGTGTGATTTCAAGGTTATGTGAGGTGAATTCATAGTAAGCCTTGAAGCTTATTTCAGGGACTTCTAGAACATTCACTTTGGAGGAAGCCAGTTACCATGTGAGAAGTCCAATAACTTGATTGGGACTGCCATGTTGTGAGGAAGTTCAAGTTACCCAACTGGAGAGGTCATGTAAAGAGAGCAGTGCCAGCTGTTCGAGCCATCCAAGCCTCGTATGTAGACATACAAGGGAAGAAGCCTTCAACGATCTAATTCCAGCCGTCAACTCACTGCAACCATAGGAGTGACACAGAGCAAGGCCTTGCATCTACACCCAGGGAACCCACATATGATGAGAGAGAATACATTCATGTGTTTTTTTGTTTGGAGAGGTTTTTGCTATAGGGCATGTGCGCTTGATAGAAAGACAGAAACAGAGGGACAGAAAATGAGAAATCACCCCCCAGGAGGGGTGGCCACAATCCCTCCTCCTCCATTCTCCTCTTGGGATCTTGGGCATACACGCACATGCACCCGGCATGAGTTTAAGCCACCGGGTCCAAGCCTCAAACCGTAGTCGACTATGTGGGAGTCCAGCAACATAGCCATTACGCCAACTGCTGGTCCCATGTGTTTTTTTTGTTGTTGTTTTTTGTTTTTGTTTTTGTTTTTTAATAACGCAAAGGATAACCAAAAATAATGTGTGCCTCTTCTTTTTAATTCTGCCTGAAATACAGTAAGTCCTTTTTCTGTCTATGTGGTTTTTCTATATGATTGGACTATTTTTTTCTGACCAAAATGCTTTTTGTAATTTTTGTTCATACTTGTTACTTTTGTTTCAGTTCTTTTTTTCCTTGTGAATACTCACATTCCTTAAGCTGATAATACCTCTCATAAGTAATCTTTCTATCCAAAATTTTCATCATTTTGTCGTTCTCTTTATTTTACAAGAGCTACCCAAGTTTGTTTCCACATTACTTCACAGGATCACTTTCTACACTTGAACCAACTCCACTGAGTATTTAAATTATGTCATTGCAATTTTAGTTTTCCTTTTGTATTTTTAATCTCTGTCTATACTGTCCTTAGAAATTTCTGCTCCTGCTCTACTGAAATTATGCCTTTTTTGCATTCTATTTGGTATACAAGACACATTTAATTTTTTTTTCTTTTAGGACATATGGTAAACTTTTTTCAGAGGTAGGGTGTTCCTTTTAGGAAGACATTTCCTTTCCCTCTTTATGTAATCTTTCTTTCATACACTCCATTGGTTTGCTTTTGTTTATTCTTTCCATAAGCTTATTCAAATCTCATTCTTGCCAGTAGATAGTGTGTGAATTGTCCTCATTACCCCCTTTGCCCATTGTCCACTGAAATACTGGTTGATCCTCAACCCCACTTAATAATCTAAACCTCGAGATGGAAGACTGGTTGGTTCGTATAGCAGGTAGAGCCAGAGCAACTTGGCATTTATCTACAAGAGGACTTCTAAAAGTTCATGGAAAATGGTATTAAAATAGTTTTATGCAAAAATTTGAAATCCATGTATAATATTTTCATAATGTACACTTCCCAAGAACTTTTAAAAGATACTCCCCCACCCCCGTAATACACTGTGTTGAACTGAGGAGGGACCCCCTTCTATCCACTGCACAATTCTATCCCTTCTATCCCTCAGCACAATGCATTGAAAGAACATTAGAAACTACTATCCCCAGCATGCACTGTCCCAGGATCTTCCCTAACCAATAGCACTTCTGGGAGCTGGTTCTCAGGATACAAAATGTTACAGATGGCTTTGACATTCTTCTATTTCCTCTCCCCTGACCTATTATCTTCTGGAAACTGCAGTCTCTAAATAGTAGACTTGTGGCCCAGCAAGAAAGAGGAGTACTTTGCTAACAATATTGCACACACACCTTCACAACCCTCACGTGGAGAAAACTCCATCTTCTGCCTCAGTTTTCTGAATTGCAGAGTCTGAGGTTGAGTACTTTCCCACATCCTTTTGGCCTGGAAGGGTGCCCATGTCAGGAGATAAAACTTGAATAGACTCCCAGTTGTTTATCTCAACCCAGCTCTCTCTGCTTTGTATTTGTGGCAGTTCCTCCCAGATTCTAGCAACAGGCGCTCGTCAGTCTTGGGTGTCAGCACTGAGTTTTCAATTCTTTCTGCTTTCTTAGGTATTTTAGTGGAAAGCTGGGAAAATACATCTCAGGAGCTGCTACTCTCATGCCATTTTAAATCAACCACACCCAATGTCTTCCTTTGACAGCCTTACCTACTTTTTCATTCAATCAATAAACATTTATGGAGCACCTAAAGTATTCTGGGTATGAAACCATGCACTGGGAATAAGGCAAATCAAAGTTTCTTGCCCTTGAGAGGGACTGTCTTTTAGGGGAAGCAGATCCATAATTACAGTATTAGAACATGGGTGGTATGTAATGCTGCAACCTGTTTAAACCTGAGAGGGTAAGTGACCTGTGCAAGACTGCACAGTAAATTGGAGCAAGATCCAGAAAGAGGCCAGATGTCTTGGTTCCAGTCTCTGTTCCTCCCACTGTGCCCTCAAATCTCCTCCTTTCCATCACCCTGGGTTTCCTTCTCCAGCCTCCCTTTGCCGAGGTAACCCATAGCTTTTTTTTTTTTTTTTTGTATAGGTTTTGCCTTAGGGCACATGTGGTTGCCAGAGAGACAGAGACAGTGAGAGGGAAAGTGAGAAATCAGCGCCCAGGGGTGATAGAGTTGGGTTGTATGAGAAATTGGAAATTCCACTCTCCCTCCCAGGGGAAATGGCCACACCACAATCCTTCCTCCTTCATTTTCCTCCCAGGATCTTGAACACACATGCACACACTCCTGGCATGAGTTTCTTTTCCTTTTTTTTTTTTTTTAAATTTCATTATTTATTATTATCATTATTATTTTAAATACTCGGTTGCTATACATCATTTGACTTGTAAAGAGAATTTATCAGCATGAAATACACTTCAAGTCAGTCCAGCTAAGAATACTATACACATTATCCTTAACAGGTCCTGGCATAAGTTTAAGCTTCTGGGCCTGGTACCCAAACTGCGGTCAGCCCGTGTGGGAGTCAAGTGACATAACTGCTACGCCGTCTGCTGGCCCCTCTCACAAATGTTTATATGCTAGTTCTGTGTTTTCCCCAGTTCTTTCTCACTTGAGAGCCACTTTTACAGGTTATGAACACCTCATCCCACAAGCCAGAGAAGGTGTCTAGAGGTCTCTGCTAGCCCCACCTTCCATTTTGGTGGCCTACAGGTTAACCCCTATGCTTTTCTCCTTTGACTGGGATGTTCTTGGAGCACATGGTGTGATGCCTGTGGCCTTGGGAGCCAAGTATCTGCTTCAAAACCTTACTGTGCCATCTCTGCTGTGTGCCCTTAGCCTAGCTGCTTACTATTTCTGAACCTCATTTCTTCACTTGTAAAATAGGAATAATGCTGGTCTCCCCAATACTTTTCCTTCTTTATTCATGATAGAATGCATGAGAGAGAGACAGAGACAGAGATAGAGAGAGAGACAGATGAGCACCCTCCACATGGCCTGTTCGAGTTGTGATTCCCACCAGTCTTCTAGTCCATCAGATCTTGGGCACTCATACACATACCCTGCATGTTTTAGGGTGACAGAACCAGGAATTTGAACTGTGGGCACTGTGTAGGATCCTACTTCCTGTGAGCTAAGCATTTCTTCCATGCCACAGGTCAGCCCTGACTTGCCTATTGATATTTTCAAGTGAACTTATTTAAGCATGTGTGACACATGTAAACACCTGCTATTGTTGTTCTTATTATCGCTCACATTGTTCCCTTAGACCGTGCTATCCTTAAGGGCAGAGACATGTCTTTTCAAGGCTGCCCCCACCCCGCACTAGCATGCATATGTCTTTAATAAATGTTCGTTCAATGTTTTAATGGACACATTTAAGTCCAGTCAAGATCAGGCATTGCTCTCAGTTGTAAAAAGATAAGCTGGAAAAGGAAGTGGTACTCTCATGACTCCCAAAGTGTGATCCCTGGAATCCAGTTCTTCAGATTATACCTTTATGGGAAAGTCAAACCCTGTGGGACTTTGTTTATCCTTCTGTTGCCTATATGCAGTTGACCAAGGAACCCTTTTCCCACGGCACATCCATATCAGCCCACTAACTGTTCTGGAGGACTCTCAGAGAGCCCCTGGCACACCATTTCTGAATCCCATCCTGTAGCTGCCACCCTGGAGGAATATGCCACCATTCTGATCGATGAGGTAGGCACACATCTGCTCTCTCCTCTGTGGAACTCTGCTACCAAAAGCTCTACCAACATCCTTCATGAAGCCAGCAGCCCACGAGGAAGCCAAAGGCACAGTTGTTGCTTTCTAAACAATAGAACAGTCATCAATAGTACTTTTTAAAAAGTCCTCTGTTTATTGTTCAAATGACAGTGTATAATTGGTTTTATATAAAGGCAGAAAAGAGAGTTCATGGGTACTCGCCAAAGGTTATTTTGAATACAGGGACATTTACAACTGACCTGAAACCTTGTTCTTGTTCTAGTCCCTTTAAAAATATCACATGCATTCAGGTTCCTGGCAGAATCTCTGTTTTCCTTGTCTGGTAAGAAACATGACATGAAAACCACATGTTTATTCTTTGCCATGAATGTTATAGTCAGACAAGATCTGAGGATTCCTGAATTCCTTCCTAGCATATTAAGTTAGATCTGGAGAAAGGCTAGTTTCCCCCACTACCCTCATCTCTAGCTCAATCGCACTCCTTGTAATTCATGGCTCGTGCCATATCACTGCCTGATTTCATTCTTCTGGCAGCTCTATGAGGTAGAGGTTTATTATCTGCAATTGACAGATGAGGAAACTGAGGTATCAGAGGTTAAATAATGTGCCCATGCATAGTAGCTCCTTCCCCACAAGGCCAGGTGATGATGGAGCTACACTTGCCCTCTAGTGCTGCCAGCCGATTTTTGTTTTCAGTAAGGTAACATTTGCATAGGTTAAAATGAACCGTTTGACACTGTACATTCAGTGGCATTTAGTATACTCACAGTGTGGTGCAACCATCACCACTCTCTAGTTCCAGAACATTTGCATCACCCCAAAAGGAAACCCCATATCCCTTAAATAGCTTCTCCCCACTTTCTGCCACAACCCCAACTCCTGGCCACCTCCATTCTGCTTCTTCCCAGTTGGTTTTGTCCATGTAGTATCTAATTCCCTTTTGGGAGTAACATTTATTTTCTTGGGGAAATCATCCTGTCCTCATACAAAAATAGAACTTGAACTCCTGGAGGGTAGATGGGTCCTGCTCACTTTACATCCCCAGCAATCAGCATGGAGTGCAATTCCTTTTTGTTGAGATAAGAGCTTGAAGTTTCATCTCATTTTATTTATTTCTTCTATGAGAGAGAAAGAGATAAACAGAAAGAGAAAGAGATACTGATACCCCAACAGGGTCTTCACACTATGATCCAGCCCCAGCCAACCGGGATCACAAGCATCCATGTACCAAGTGTGCAGAGGAAGGCCCCAGGACACGAACCCAGGACCTTCACATGTAGGTCTACCATTGCAGAGCATTGTGTTGCTGCTGTTCCACCTTCTGGCCCCCTCTATCTTGTCTTTAGTTGTTATTTTTCTTTAAAATGTATGAGTTGGTTGAGGCCCAAATATGTTCCTCTGGGTGAATCCACAGAATGGCTCTAGGAAGAGGCAGGAAAGACGATCCTTGTTGTACAGAAGAGGCTCGGAATATATAGGCCGCTTACCCAAGTGCAAGTTTCTCTGTGCCTTCGTAGCTGCTGTTCCCCCTGCCTTGGACACCTTTCCACCAGGGATTTTCACTCCTTATGCTTTTGGCATCCCTCCTCTCTAGGTCTGAATTTACTCCTATGTTAAAAAGGCAAAAGCGGGACAGCACTGGCATGGTGATAAAGGTGCTTGGACTTCTACATGGCCGACCGTGGTTTGAGTCCTAGACCTAAAGGCTTGCTTTTTTACTTTCTCTCTCTCCATCTCTCTCTAGTGAGTACATGTGCTCTACAGGATATTAATAATAATAATGATAAATAAAAAATTTTTAAAAAGCAAAAGCTTGTCACACAAAGGAAATTCAAACACTTACCTTCCAGAAGGCTACCCAGGCTCCTTCGAATGCCCAATTTCTTTGTTCTGAGAAGAGATTCTCTCAGTTCCAGAAGCCTCCTGCTAATCAGAAGCCCTGGTTTGCAGTTTGTATGTCTTTTATGAATTAAAAATGGAGAAACAGGGAACCAGCAGTTAGCGTAATGGCTATGTCGCTGGACTCCCACGTAGTCGACTGCGGTTCGCGTCCTGGACCTGGTGGCTTAAAACTCACGCTGGGCGCGTGTGCGTGCGTGCCCAAGATCCCGGGAGGAGAATGGAGGAGAAGGGATTGTGGCGTGACCATCCCCCCTGGGGGGTGATTTCTCGCTTTCTGTCTCTATGTCTCTCTCTGTCTGGCGAGCGCACGCGCCCTATAGTGAAAAATTAAAAAAAAAACCTCTCAAAAAAAATGGAGAAACAAATTAATTATTACTTAATAAATTCAGTTTGGTTGACAAAAAATCTTTCAAAACTTAAGGCCCCCAAATTGGAGCCAGCCCAGATGTCCATCAGTGGGTGGCTGGTGAAACAGACAATGATGCTTTCACCGTGTCATGCTGCAGAGGGAGAGCTGTGGCAATGGCGTGGAAAGATGGCCAGGACATCATGTCAAAAGGGAAAAGAAAATTGTAGAGGAGTTTGGACAGCAGAAACTCATTCTGAAAAGAAGTACGTGTGTGGATATAAATATGATAAGTCCTCAGAGGAAATTCTAAAAGAACACCATGTCACAATCCTGCCTCAGCCTCCCAGCTGGGACTACATACATACACTGCACCTGGTCTGTAGGCTGACCCAGAAATTGAACCCGGGTTTCCTATGTGGTACCAACCTGAGGAGCACAGTGCCTTTGCAGCATGACCATGCCACATCGGGGAATGCTTTTCTCCTCTGCCTCTGTCTTTCTCTGGCTAGTGCATACACCTTGTAATTAAAAAAGAAAAAAAGACGTTCTAGGACCAGCAGGTGGCATGGTGGTTAATCCCACATGGCTGACTGCATTTAAAGTCCTAGACCTGGTGGCTTTAAAATCATGCTAGGCATGTGTGCGTGTGTGCCTGGAATCCCAGGAGGGGAGTAGAGGAGAAGGGATTGTGGTATAGCCAACAACCCTGGGGAGTGATTTCTCACTTTCCTTCTCACTGTCTCTCTCTCTCTGTCTCTGTTGAGTGCACTTGCCTTATGGCAAAAACCTAAAAAAAAGTGTTCTGTTCTACCCCCCCCCATAATCTGTGTGAAAGGAGTAACTTTCTACCATATACTTAACAATAACAGATCATTTTCACTTTTTAACCTGATAAAGAAGTTTATTATGGTTTCAATTTGCTTTCTTCAATTGTAAGTACAATTGAATTATTGCCCTGTTTAGTGGCCACTTATTTTTCTTCTGCTAGTATTTAAATGCTTTGCCTACTTTTTGCTTGTGTTTTTCCTTTCCTTAAGATTTTCACTTTCCACATTATGTCATTTGCCTTTCTTTCTCTTTTTTTTTTTTTGAGAGGTTTTCGCTATAGGGGGCATGCGCTCGCCAGACAGACAGAGAGAGACAGAGAGACAGAAAGCGAGAAATCACCCCCAGGGGGGATGGTCACACCGCAGTCCCTTCTCCTCCATTCTCCTCTCGGGATCTTGGGCACGCACGCACACGCGCCCGGCGTGAGTTTTAAGCCACCGGGTCCAGGACGTGAACCGCGGTCGACTACGTGGGAGTCCAGTGACATAGTCATTACGCTAACTGCTGGTTCCCTCATTTGCCTTTCTTACTACAACTCTCCAGTTCAAGTCTACAAAGGCATATCTGAGACCTTTGGGGAGATGCATTTCGGAATTCAGAGTCTATCTGGCTCTTGGGAAGATACCAAGTCTGCATGCCCTGACTGTCCTGGTGAAGGCTGGGACAGCACCCTATAATCAGACATATTAACATTATACCTGCAGTGAAAGGTATAAACAGTCCCCATCAAATGGGATGATTAAGGAGGTTGAAGAGCCCACATCAGTTCAAATCAGGTTTTGCTGCCAAATATGTTACCCATAAAAACTCATAGTTTTTAGAATTTTTGAGACTACAATTTCAGATAACAGATGGATGGTCATTACTTTTCATAGCAGAAAAAAAAAAAAACCTTTAAAACTAAGTAAGGGTCATTCAGGGAAATTCACAAGTGACAAGACTGGACTTCCTTCCTTCTCAGGCATTGAGGGTACAGGCAGAAGGGATGACTGGAGATGCATATGCTTAACCCAGACTGACGGGCAGGGGCACCCACATCATGGCTGACTTTAGTGAGTGGGCTTCAGCCTTCTCCCTAGCACACCTTTTACTTTTCCTGCCCAGCTGTCCTAAGTCCATGCCAGCCCCCATTCCCAGTGCCCGCCTTCTGTGCATTGCGGTCCACCTTCCCAGGAGCCCTTCTGCCCTGATTGCGATGTAGCTTCCTTTGTTCCTAGCCCAAATGCAGAGGAAACTAATTCAGTGCCTCAGAGCACCCTGCAGCACAGCCTCTCCCGTCCCGCCATCCGTGGGCAGAAGTCAGTGATTTCCATGAGGAGCTCCTGATGTTAATTCTTCCCTCAATATATAAAAACCAGGTACTTCCAGGAACTGTAAATATGAATCTGCTTTAGGCTTTTAGAGCTACTGTGGAATTGAATAATCATAAAAGATACTTCTTCCATGGAGATTTATGCCTTCTCTGCACCCCCACCCCCAGTTCCCAACTGATAAAAATCCCATATTTTACCAAAATATATCTCCCATCAGTGGTCCTGGAACACCTCACTAACTGACTATATTTATTGGGAAATGATTCCCATTAATTTCAGGCATCACCCTAATATTATATTTATGACAGACTGTGTGAGTGCCGGCTAGGCCCCTCGCCTCATTCCTGGCATGCAGTCTCTGTTTCTGCAAATACATATTGTAAACATTGCCTGGAGAGATAGAATCGTAAAACCAAAATAGGTTATCTTTGGAAAATCTGTTAATCCTAATCAAATAAGACAACTGCTTTCCTGCCTTGAGAAGCCGAGAGGCTTCATTCAAGGTCTGGGAGTATTTCTCTTACTCTAATACCACCTCCCTCCCTGGCTCTCATTCTAGAATGGGACACATTTTCATGCTGAGGAGACCCTCATGGTAACTAGGTATGACTTACAAATTCTGCCAAGTGAATTGTTGCTCATTGTGTGGAAGGAGAAACTAAAAGTGAGATGATATTGAGGTAGTATGTTCAGTGAGTCCATTTTGTGTGGTCTGATGAAGTGAGACATGAGGATAGTCCCAGATGAAGTGCAGAGTGCCTGCCACTAGGAATAGGATTACTTAGGACAAGCCAGAGGTGAGAGGAGCAGGGCAGTTCTGTGATGCTGAGGGAAAGCCCAAAGGATTTTTTTTTTTTTTTAAAGAGGAATTTTTGCTATAGGGCACGGGTGCTCACAGAGAGACAGAGACAGACAGAAAGCAAGAAATCACCCCCCAGGGGGGATGCCATGGCACAATCTCTTCTCCTCCATTCTCCTGTCAGGATCTTGGGCATGCACGCACACATACATGCTCAGAGTGAGTTTGAGCCCCCAGCTCTGGCACTCCAACCACATTTGACTACATGGGAGTCCAGCGATGTAAACATTATGACATTTGTTGGTCCCAAGCCCAAGGATTTTTAAGAATGAGTGATCTGGGCCAGCAGGGGGCATAGTAGTTAAGGTGCTGGATTCTCATATGGCTGACTGTGGTTCAAGTCATGGATCTGGTGGCCTAAAAAAAATCATGCCAGGTGTGTGTATATGTATGCCTAAAATCCCAAGTAGAGAATGGAGAAGAAGGGATTGTAGTGTGGCCATCACCGTCGCCGTGCGCTGGGGTGGGGGGGAGGGTGATTTCTCACTCCAGGAAGCACAAACTCCCTATCACAAAAACCTTAAAATAATAATTTAAAAAAAAAGAGAATGAGAGACTAGCAGTTAGCATAATGGCTATGTCGCTGAACTCCCATGTAGCCGACCACAGTTTGAGACCCAGACCTGGTGGCTTAAACTCACGCCAGGCACGTGTACGTGTGTGCCCAAGATCCCGAGAGGAGAATGGAGGAGAAGGGATTGTGGCATGACCATCCCCCCTAGGAGGTGATTTCTCGCTTTCTATCTCTCTGTCTCTCTCTGTCTTTCTGGCGAGTACACACGCCCTATAGCAAAAACCTCTCCAAAAAAAAAAGAAAAAAAAAAAAGAAGAAGAAGAAGAAGAAAAGAGAATGAGGGGTCTAATATGAGGGAGTATTCCAAAAGTTCATGGAAAATGTGTATTATGAAAAAGCTATGCATGGATTTCAATCTTTTTGCGCCAAAATGGCACACACGTACACGTGCCTGGCGTGAGTTTAAGCCACCAGGTCTGGGACTTGAACCCCGGTCGACTACATAGGAGTCCAGCGACATAGCCATTACACCAACTGCTGGTCCCATGAACTCGTATTTTAATTCCATTTTTCCACAAACATTTTGAAATTCCCTCATTTTTAGTCTTAAATTAGGTTCTACAGTGGGATGTACACATACTTACTATCTCTTAGGCAGTATGAGGGCCTGGAGTTGACCTCGCCCTGATACCTGTCATATTAGTTTGCTAGAGATGCCATAAAAAACTTCCACACATTAGATGACTTAAAGAAAGACATTTATTTTCTTACAGTTCTGGACTCAAACTTCAGTATCAAGGTGCCGTCAGTGTTGGGTTCTGGTGGGGCTGCTCTTTCTTGTGTGTAGATAGCCACCTTCTCTCTGTATCCTCACATAGCCTCTTTTCTGTGTGTGGCGAGAAGAGAGATATATCTCTGATGTCTCTTTCTCTTTGCATAAGGGCACCAATGTCATTGGATTAGGGCCCTACCCTTATGACTTCATTTACCTTAACTATAACTGTAAAGGCAATAACTGAAAATACAGTTACATCGGAGGATAAGACTTCAACATATGAGTTTTGAGGGAAAAGGGGACATAGTTTAATCCATAAATAATCTGCTCTTGAGGAGCTTGGGGTCATGGTCAAGGAGGGAGCTGGGAAAGCAAGCCAGCTGGCCTAGTGGGTAGGACTGAGCTATGGTAAGTGCCCCTGGCCTACAACTGTGTTAACCACCTGCTTCTACTTGCAAAGACACTCATTCCATCGGGAGAGCAGCTCTAGCCCTCAGGCCTTCAAAAATGTCAAGGGTATTTTTAGTCTGGAGAGTTGGTGTGTCCAGTGGCAGATTGGAGAACTGAGACTGCTTTGGAGAGACAAAATGTAAAGCCACAATAAACTCCATTTCAGAAGAAGGGCTGGGCTCAGAGGAGTGCAGAAAGCTTCAGGGGGGCATAGGAAGAGCAACCAGACTGCTGGGCATGTGGAATCTGTGATCTACTCCCAGGAAGGTATGAAGGCCCTCCAGAAAGTGCCACCTTAACAGGTAGATGTGGGGAAGTGGAACTCACGTGCAATGGCCAAGTGAGCACAGAACATGGGGACAAGTCTTTTAGTCATTTAACAGACTCATGTGTGATTGCCCCAGAGCCCGACTTACAGTCAGTACTCAAAACATTTTGTTTGCTAGAGTACCCGTTCCCTGAGTGAGCATTTATAGTGGTTCAGAACTGTACCAGGAGCCAGGAATACACAAGAGAAAGCACAGTCCCTGCACTTATGTTAGATGAAACAGTGTAGAGTGATGTGATCAGGACTAGTGCAGTTTGGTAATCTAAGTGGCTGTGGTCACACAGGACATGATTTCGTTCATTTTACAAAGTCACATTAGCTCCCTGGAAGAAGTGGCCTTTGAATTAGAGGCTTAAAGAGTCTGAAGTGAACTAGGTTGAGAAAGAGGAGCACCTTCCACAGGCTCTGGTCATACCATGATTCCTTTCCCTCATCACTCCAGCCTGTTGGAGTTTGGATTCTTGTGTGCCCAGTGTGTTTTGGGCTGATGGGGCCAGGGATTTGAACCGTGGTTGGGATGTGGAATCTGGCTTCTTAGTGCATTACCACTGTACCAGAGTCAAGTGCAAAGACCTATAATGTATCCAGAATAAAACATAAATAATAAATGAAAATAACAGCTCCCTTCTATTGAACCCTCATTGAGGGCCAGGCACTATGTGGAGGTGAGTTCGTGTTTAATCCTCATGATAACCTAGGAGAAAACTGTTATTACAACCTTCGATTTGCAGAGAAGAAACCTGGCCCCCAAAGTTAAAAACATGGGCACTGTAGCCTCTGGGCCTCAACAAACTGCAACCCTTACTGGCCCACCTGAGGCCTGCAAGTTCTCCCTCTCTCCTCCTCCAGTCCTCCATATTGGCTGACCCCACCAGCCATGTGCTTTCTGTGTCCCTCAACCCCTGAACGCAGTTCTGTCTTTGTAGCCATGGCAAGTGATTTGCTCATTGCTGCTCACTTTGCCCGTCTTGTGGATATTGTTGGTTAATGCTTGGCAGATTCCCAGGTATGAGGTCCATGCAGGCCTGAAAGAGTGCAACTATGGGCAGTGCCTCTGGGCAGAGCACTTCCAGGACTTCACAGCTGGCAACCACAGCTGGCAAGCCTAGAAGAAAGCCCTTCGCCTTCTCCTTCCTTCCAAAGCCTGCCCCAGGCCACCCCCTGCTTCCCATTTTGCTGTCATCATCACAGTCAGATCAACATGGTCCCTCACCTGGACTACCTCATAGGTTTCTTGCTATGACATCTACTCACTCCCTGTCTGTTCTCTATCCAGAAGCCCCCATCTCAGGAACCCAGTTGAAAACTCACCTATGGTGGGAACCAGCAGTTAGCGTAATGGCTATGTCGCTGGACTCCCACGTAGTCGACCGCGGTTCGCATCCCGGACCCGATGGCTTAAAACTCACGCCGGGGGCGTATGTGTGCATGCCCAGGATCCCAAGAGGAGAATGGAGGAGAAGGGATTGTGGCGTGACCATCCCCCCTGGGGGGGTGATTTTTCGCTTTCTGTCTCTATGTCTCTCTCTGTCTGTCTGGCGAGCGCATGTGCCCTATAGCGAAAACCTCTACAAAAAAGAAGAAGAAGAAGAAGAAATGTCACCAATGGTAATAGACCCAAAAGATGTGAGAACAGGGACTCAAGTATTTGCACACACACGTGCATAGCAGCACTGTGTACCATAGTAGCCAAAGGTGGCAACAACCCCCAAATGTTCATTCAGATCAATGAATAAGCAAACTGTGGTGTGTCCATACAATGTCAGATCAATGGATAAGCAAACTGTGGTATGTCCATACAATGGAACAGTATCCAGCCATGAAAAGGAATGTATGCTACACTGTGGATGAGTCTTGAAACACAAAGCTTAGTGAAAGAAACCAGGCACAAAAGACCTCATTGTATGATGCTGTGTACATGAAACATCCAGATAAGCAGATCCATCAAGATGGAAAGCAGGCAGTGGTTGCTGGGAGCTGAGGGAATGGGGCGTGACTACTAATGGGTCTGGATTCCTGTTTGGGGATGAAAATATTCTGAAACAAGACAGAGGTGCTGGTTGCATGACATTGTGACTATATCTAATGCCACTGAATCGTTGACTTTTTCTTTTTTGAGAGGTTTTTGCCTTAGGGCATGTGTGCTCTCTGGAGAGAGACAGAGACAGTGAGAGGGAAAGTGAGAAATCACCCCGTAGGTGGATGACACACCACAATCCCTTCTCCTCCAGTCTCCTCCCGGGATCTTGGGCACGCACACACATGTGCCTGGCATGAGTTTCAAGCCATCAGGTCCAGGATTCGAACCACTTTTGTTCATGTGGGGGTCCAGTGACATAACTACTACACCTTCTGCTGGCCCCATGAATCTTTCATTTTTAAGTGGCTAATTGTGTTTGTATAAAATATTCAACTTAAATTTTTTTTACTTTGCTAAATTACATATAACATAAAATTTACATTTTGATGATTTTTAACCATTTTCATCACCCCAGAAAGAAGCATCCTGCCCACTTCCCGTTAGCAGTCATTCCTCCTTCTCCCCCCCCCCCCCCTGCACGGGCCCCCCCCG
>NW_006159701.1:8606147-8610234 GCF_000334495.1 Tupaia belangeri chinensis | reverse complement strand
CGTGTGCAGTTATTCCCCCTCTCCCCCCCCCCCCCCCATGTACTGGCAACCACCGATCTACTTTCTGTCTCTATGGAGTTGCCTATTTTGGACATTTTATATAAATGGAATCGTATAATATGCTGTCTTTTGTGTCTGGCTTTATTCACTCAGCATAATGTTTTCGAGGTTCGTCTGTGTTGTAGCATGTGTGAGACCTTCATTCTTTTTATGGCTGAGTGCTATTCCACTGTGTGGATAGACCACATTTTGTTTATCCATGCATCCGTTGATGGACATTTGGCTTGTTTCCACCTTTGGGCTATAATGAATAATGCTGCAATGAATATTTGTATACAAGATATTTTGTGGACATGTTTTTTCATTTGTCTTTGTCATATACCTAGCAGTGGAACTGCTGGGTCATATGGTAATTCTGAATTTGTTTGTTTTATTTCCTTTATGGGAGAGAAAAGGAGAGAGGTGGAAAAGGAGAGAGACAAAGACAGGCATTTTAAAAAACATTTCCCCCTTTATTCATGATAGAGTGTGCACACACACACATGAAAGGGAGAGAGAATGGGAGAGAGAGAGAAGCATCCTCCACAGAATCTGGTTATGCCATGCTCGCCTTCCTCCAGTCCCCTAGCCTGTTGGGTCTTGGCCACTCATGCATGTGCCTGGTGTGTGTCAGACCAGGGATTTGAACTGTGGTCACCATGTGGGATCTGGCTTCTCTTGAGCAATGCTTCACTGCTATGCCACACAACCAGCCCAAAGGTGGGCATTTCTGACAAGGTCTTACCATGTCGTGATTCTTCTGTCCCAGCTTCCCAATTATCTAGGATCACAGGCATGTGCCCCTCACCTGGCATGTTCAGGTTGGGCGGAGAAATGAATCTAGGCCTCCCTTGTGGTTTCTAGCCTCCTTCGCTACCTGTGTGTCACCATAGTTAGGCCTGGTAATTCTGTTTAGCCATTTGAGGAACCACTAAAATTTTCCACAGTGGCTGCACCATTTTACATTTTGCCATTGGCGATGTGTGAGGGTCGAGGATGGCTCTACGGTTAGATGGAATAATACCTGTAAGAGGCTCACCAAGGGCTTGAAGCACAGTATGAGCTATGAGCCAGTATGATTATTCTTACTAGCAAACACTGCTCTGCACCTCCTCTATGCCAGGCCCTGCTGTAGGTGTTGGGTGCACAGATGAGTGCAAAATTATTCCTGCTTTGAAGGAGCTCTGGTTCATCCAAATGACTTCTCTTTAGGCTGTTCCAGTTAACTGGTCTGATTAACAACGATGATGACGATGACAACAATAATAGTGACTGCAACAATAACAGCAACACGTTTAATGACTGTTTACAACAGGCCTGGCATTGTGCCAACATCTTCATGTGGTTCATTCATGTAGTCTCTCACAGCCCAGGGCATTGGCAATAGTGTGATCCCCTTCTGCAGACGAGAAGACTGAGCCCCCCAGAAGTATGAACGTGGCTGAGCCCCATGGCTGGCCTTGAGCTAGGGCTTGGATAAAAGCTGTGCTCTCTCTGTCCGCTTGAAATTGAACCATGAAAGTGCTCCTGATTTTGTGAAGTCCTGGAATTAACCCAACTTGGCTGGGCTCAGACCAAGTGGAATCCAGCTATAGACGCTAGCATAACAGAAGCATCCAGCAGGCAACCCCTAGGACAGGTCTTAAGGATTTTGTCAGGTCAGCCCTAGAAGAAACCCTCTTTATTGCAGTTCAAAGGGCCACTTTTAGGGGCTGATTTGGGAGGCATCTGGGCCTCCAGCACCTGAATAATAGGTGCTAAGTTGCATTTGTCCCTTCCAGACTGTGGGTATTTCCCTCTGAAACCATCTCTGCTAACCACCTCTTGAGGGCCCTGCCTCTTGTGTTCTCTCTCCTTTGCAAGACTCCACCACCCAGTTTGAGTCCATAAAAACAATGCCCAGGGGTGGGCAGGTGGCGCGGTGGTCAAGGATGCTGAACTCCCACTTGACTGACTGTGGTTTGAGTTCTGGACCTGGTGGCTTGCTTTCTCACTGTCTATCTCTCCTCTCTCTTTTACTCTGTCCCTCTCTGGTCAAATTAATATAAATAAATAAAGTTAAATAAAATAATTCCTAAAAAAAAATTTAAAAAGCAATGTTTAGTCTGCCTTCTGGTTTGTCTATCGTTTTGACTTAGAAGGGGCTGGGACAGGTTCTTTGTGCAGCTACACAGCCTATATGGGTTCATACTGAGCCAGGATTCATACTTAGTCCCTGGGGCCTCCCGGGCCAGTTAAGAATCAAAGTAACCATCCCAGAGGCTACCTTCCCTAGTCTATAGGACTGAATAGAGGGCCAGGCTATAGGCCTGGAGGAACATTAGACCCTGGGAAGATGACCTAAGACTCTACAGGATACCCCCTTCTTACCCCTGCAGCTTAGCTCCATCTCTTGTCATGATTTGAATGTCCTCACCAAAACTCAGGTTGAAATGTAATTGCTGCTATGAAGACATTAAGAAGAGGGGCCTTTACGAAATAACTAAGTCATGGGGGCTCTACTGTTACTGAAGTAGTGAGTGAGTTGTCAAGAAAGTGGGATCCTTGGGACCAGCAGTTGGCGTAATGGCTATGTCGCTGGATTCCAATGTAGTCAACCACAGTTCGAGGCCCAGACCTGGTGGCTTAAACTCATGCCGGGTGCGTGTGCGTGCGTACCCAAGATCCCGAGAAGAGAATGGAGGAGAAGGGATTGTGGCATGGCCATCTCCCTAGGGGGTGATTTCTCATTTTCTGTCTCTCTGTCTCTTTCTGTCTTTTTTTTTTTTTTTGGAGAGATTTTCACTGTAGGGCGCGTGCGCTCGCCAGACAGAGAGAGACATAGAGACAGAAAGCGAGAAATCACCCCCCAGGGGGGATGGTCACGCCGCAATCCCTTCTCCTCCATTCTCCTCTCGGGATCTTGGGCACGCACACACACACGCCCGGCGTGAGTTTTAAGCCACCGGGTCCAGGACACAAACCGCGGTCGACTACGTGGGAGTCCAGCGACATAGCCATTACGCTAACTGCTGGTTCCCTCTTTCTGTCTTTCTGGCAAGCACATGCCTTCTACAGAAAAAAAAAATCTTAAAAAAAAAAAAAAACAGAAAGTGGGGTTCTGGTAAAAGGATAAGTTCAGCCTCTGCCTCTCACACTCTCTTGCCCTGTGATGCCTTCCACCATGGGATGATCTCTGCCAGGTGCCAGTGCCTTGTTCTCAGACATCCTATCCTCCAGGAATATGAGCCAGATGAACCTTATAAATTCCCCAGTGTGTGGTATTCTGTTATAGCAGCCAAAGACGGCCCCGGACACCTTCCAATGGCTTTTGCTACATTCAGTCCTGTGTTCCTAAAACACCATTCGGGCACCATCTTATACAGTATTTTGCCATATGCACAAGCCATACGCACAATTGTCACTTATTTTATACTTTTCTTTAAATTGACTATTTTTTTTTTTTTTACTGTAAGTATATGTGTTGGAGAAGGAAATTTTGTTGCTTCTGTAAATGGAATACTAGTTTTCCTTTGCAGAAATAGAATGTAACATAAAAATAAATATATAAATATTAATTTTTGAGGGGAGAGTTTTGTCTTTTTTTTTTTTTTTTTTTTTTTTTTGTCAGGAGTTGCTGTGTTTGTGTGAATGGGACCAGAAGCCAGAAATCAACCCCCAGGGGGAATGGCCATGCTGCAGTCCCTTCTCTATTTTCCTCTTGAGATCCTAGGCATACATGCACACACGCCCAGTGTGAGTTTTAAGCGGTCGGGTCCAGGACTCAAACCACGCTTGAGTATATGGGAGTCCAGTGATGTACCTATTATGCCATCTGCTGGTCCCATTTTTTTAAAACTTCAGTTTTCAATTTGACATAGTCTTATCTATAGTATCTCCACTACAGATCTCTTGCTAATTACAAATGGGAAAAAATATACAGTGGAGAAACCTAGACAAATGCTACCTTATCCAAGAGGTCAGAGTTTATATGAACAAGAAAGGAGAGACTGAGATCCGGTGTTCCTGCTGCAAGGCAACAAGAAAGGCATGATGCTTTTGTGGCATT
>NW_006159701.1:8584531-8606136 GCF_000334495.1 Tupaia belangeri chinensis | reverse complement strand
AAAAGTGCATAGCCCACATCTAATTTTGAGAAAGCGTCAGGCAAACCCAAACTGTCCTCCAAAATGGATACATCAGAAATGTCAAGGTCCAGAAAGACAAAGAAAACTGAGGAACTATTTCAGATCAAAGGAGATTAAAAAGACAGTAACATCTAATTGTAATGTTTGATCCTGGATCAGCTCCTGGACTAGAAAAGTAATTGCTACGTAATATGAGGGGTCGTCTTTAAAACTTACAGAAAAGATATATTATGAAGAAACTGTATAGATTTCATAAATTTTTTGTAAAAATTTTTGGCCAAATTAAACTTGTAATTTAATTCTATTTTTCCAGATTTTTTTTTTGAAATTCTCTCATACAGTATTAGGACAATTGAGGAAATTAAAATATGGACTCTAAAATTTAGATAATCAGGCTGGACTCAAAAGAGAAGTGGTTAAGTGCTGCATATAACTTGGGTCCCACTTGACTGATTGCAGTTTGAATCCCAGCCCTGACAGCTTGAAAAACACAATGGATGCGCGTCTAAAATCCTGATGGGATGGAAAAAAAATGATTATGATGTAATAATGCCCCATTGAGGGGGAGGAACCATCTCTCTCTAGTGAGCGCGTGTACCCTCTGGCAATTAAAAACATGAAAAGAAAATTAAATTCAGCGATACTAGAACTATATCAATCGTAAGTTTCCTGAATCTGATAATTATACAGTAATTATATAACAGAGTGACCTTGTTCTTACTGACCTGTGTGTGTCAAGAATCATGGTAGTAACTGTATTAACTCACAAATAGTTTTGGAGGTGGGAAATAGAAACAGTCAGTGATAAAGGACATGTTACACGAGGTCAGAACTTGGCAAATCTGGAGAAGTTCAGGGAGTTCATTGTACTTTACTCTTCCTGTAATATTTCTGTTACAGTTTTTTCCACAGTGAAGTTTTAGAAAATATGCACCTGAGGAAAGCAGCTCACTCATTACCAGGGGAAGAACCCTCACTCTGAGAAATGCTACTCAGTTGGAGCAATTCCTCCATCTCTAATTTTTCCCTTTTGTTGTTCTCCCCTTCACAGCTTAGTGACTTTTGAGTAGACTCTGCCTACCTAAACCCCTCTTACAGAGTCATGACCTATATTAGGATATTAAAGGCTCTGAAAAGTCCTGCAACCACAAAATGTGTTGAATGTATTTTTCTTTAGTGGAGGGACTACTGTTTGTTGAGCCCCTACCATGTCCTTGACATTGTGCTGAGAGCGCAAAGAGATGGATGCTGTCATTATACCCATTTCACGATGAGGAAACTGAGACTCAAAGAGCAAGTCATTTGTCCCAAGATCCCTGTATAGGAAGCCACGGAAGAGGCTTTAAAATATTTTCCCTTAAGGGACCAGCAGTTAGCGTAATGGCTATGTCGCTGGACTCCCACGTAGTCGACCGCAGTTTGAGTCCCGGACACAGTGACTTAAATTCATGCCAGGTGCGCGCGCGTGTGTGTGTGTGTGTGTGTGTGTGTGTGTGTGTGCGCGCAAGATCCCGAGAGGAGAATGGAGGAGAGGGGATTGTGGTGTGGCCATCCCCCCGGGGGGTGATTTCTTGCTTTCTATCTCTCTGTCTTTCGAGCGAAAATCTCTGAAAAAAAATTTTTTTCCCTTAAGAACCAGGGGGGACATCTTCTTTTGGAGCTACACAGCAACAACTGTAGCAATCTGCTGGCTGATGGCAGAGACTTGGGTTTGAATCCCAGCACTACCACTTGCTAATTGTGATCCAGAGCAAGTTTCTTATCTGTACCAAGGGGTTGTGGTGACGACGAAACCAATCAGTCCATTGAAAGCACTTAGAGCAGTGTCTCACGGGACCTGGGAGAAATGGAGATGCAGTAGAGCTAAGTGACTTGACCACGGTCACACAGGAAGTGGCGGGCACAGGGTTTAAACTGAGGCCTCTTTTTTTTTTTAGAGTTTTTGCTTTTGTTTATTTATTTATTTATTTTTGCTATAGGGTGCATGTGCCCTCCAGAAAGACAGAGAGAGACAGAGAGAGAGAAAGCAAAAAATCACCCCCCCCCGTGGGGATGGCCATGCCACAATCCCTTTTCCTCCATTCTCCTCTTGGGATCTTGGACACGCACGCACACGTGCCCAGCGTGAGTTTAAGCCACTGGGTCCGGGACTCGAACTGCGGTTGGCTACATGGGAGTTTAGTGACATAGCCATTACACTAACTGCTGGTCCCAAACTGAAGCCTCTTTGATCCCAGAGTTCCAGCCGTGATCCTGTGAACTCACTGCCTGGTTATGGTCCTCATTTATCCCCATACCTCAGGCTTCATTCCAGCTCCTTCTACCCTTATTAAGGCCTGCAACTGGCTCTAGCATGAAAATGCCATTTTCCTAATCTGGGGTGGCTCTGACCAGTCCTGTCCTTGGGAGAACAGGAGGTATTTTTTCTGGGCCCTTCACTTGAGTTTCCAGTTCATATCCCACACTGGCCTGGCTGGAGAAACAGGGTGCACCGTAACTGTCCTCAAGGGGACCTAAGCAGCTACAGACCTTACCAGAATGATACTCAGGGGTTACCAGAATGTTCAGGATCACGCACCTGCCTTTAAGTGAGCTGGGCCATACTAAAGCCAGTGTGTGAGATATTTATTCAGTGAAAGGAATAAAACAACAACGACGACAACAACAACAGGGTCGGAATCCATTTCAGTCTAACTGATATTTTACACAATTGGATACGTTTGACTAAACTAATACATATGTATGGAGACTGGTGCATTTCCATTCAAACCAATGTAAATTACCTTTGACCAATATATTTTCCTGGAAATCAATGCATTTTAACACGAGATAATATTTATGAAATTGAATTTTTTATTGAAGCTAATGCAATTCTATTCTATTTTATGCATTTTTATTAAACTAATGCATTTTAAATTAATCCATTGTATATTAAGTACAACAGACATTGGTACTTACAGTAAAATAATATATGCCCACTGAAATCAATACAGTTTCAAAACCTGGTATTTTCATTTAACTGAAGGATGTCAAGAATATGCAGCCATGAGTTTGGGGCATGTGAATGTGAAATCCTATCTTTCCTTTTTCTTTTTTTCAAAATCATTATCACATACAAGATATTGCATCTCAGGATATGACCAGAAGCCCAGGAATTTAGAATTAATTCACAATTATAAGAGCCAACTCAATTAAACATTAGCATTGATGGACCTTTTGACCAAATGGACAGGTGGTTTTTAATTGTGAGGTGTGTATTGTATATGTATTGAAGAAGAAAACTTGTTGCCAGTAATGAAACACCAAAATTAGAAAATAATTCACGTGGGGAGGTGGAAGCTGATGTTTTTATTATATTTAAATTTTAAAAATTATTATCGTTAATTTGCTATAGGGCATGTGCACTCACCAGAGAGAAACAGAGAGAGAGAGAGAAAGGGAGAGGGAGAGTGAGAAAGCAAGCCTCCATGTCCAGGACTCAAACTGCTGTTAGCCAAGTAGAAGTCTAGTGCCTTAACCACCATGCTACCTGCTGATCCCACTAATGTTTTTAATTAGTCAGGTCTAGGCAGGAAATTACGATATAGTCCAACTGATATTGGAGAAGAAGAATTCAATAAAGAAACTGAAGATAAGGACAGGCTTTGAAAATGCAGTTGTGTAGCCTCCTGGGGCTAACCCACGGAGCTGTGCCCATCTGAGTATTCCTGGGACCACAAGAGAGAGCAGCTGGCAGAGGGAGAGAAGCTGTGGCCTTTATTAGAGAAGCTCAGTCTCCCTTGGCAGACCCTCAGGGAGAGACCAGGTGAGTAAATAAATACCTGACCTCTTTCTCCTCTTTCTATTATCTGCCATTACCTTCCACATGCCAACTCCATCAGAAGCCAGAAAACAAGAGAGATGGTTATTGTAGTTCTGGGGCAGCACTGCATAAGCTAGAGAAAGATGAAAAAGAGTGGATCGGGAACCAGCAGTTAGCATAATGGCTATGTCACTGGACTCTCACGTAGTTGACCGTGGTTCACGTCCCGGACCCGGTGGCTTAAAACTCACGCCGGGCGCGTGTGCGTGCGTGCCCAAGATCCTGAGAGGAGAATGTAGGAGAAGGGATTGTGGAATGACCATCCCCCCTGGGGGGTGATTTCTCGCTTTCTGTCTCCATGTCTCTCTCTGTCTGTCTGGTGAGCGCACACGCCCTATAGTAAAAAACCTCTCAAAAAAAAAAAAAAAAAAAAAAAGAGTGGATCAACAGACAAATGGAAGACATTGGCATACCTGTTGGGCTCATCACATACTAAGTGATTTCTCATTTAATTCTCACAACACCTTAGAAGATACTACTATTATTATTTCTAGGATGGAGAAGTTGAGGCTCAGAATAAGTGGTAGAGGTTGGATTTAGGCAGAGGTCCATTCAACTTTGCTGAGGAAGCATGGAAAATATTTTTCTCTTTAGTAAAAGAAGACAAGGTGGGGCCAGTAGGCGGCATGGCGGTTAAGGTGCTACACTCTCACATGGCTGACTGTGGTTCAAATCCTGGACCTGGTAACTTGAAATTCACACCAGATGTGTGTGCATGTGTGCCCAAAATCCCAAAAGGAGAATGAAGGAGAAGGGATTATGGGATGACCATCCTTCCTGGGAGGTGATTTCTCACTTTCCCTCTAACTCCTCTGTCTTTCTCTGGTATGGTTTAAGGTTCTCTTTAGCCCCATTATACCCTCTTGGTGTCTGGGACTCTGATTTGAGAATCTGATGTCTGTGGCTATGGCAGGCATTTTGTGGCCCTGAGAGAGACTAAGTGGAACAGAACAGAATGAACAAATGAGTGTGAGTTCTTGTTGACATTGTTGAGTCCTCAATCCAAGGCCAGAATGTCCAACCTCAGACTTCCTACTAATTAACAATAAACACCCTTGTCTTTTAAGCCAGTTTAGCTGAGTTTGCTGTTACTAGTAGTTGTAAGCATTCCTAACTGACACACCATTATATATACATTGCTTGAATTTTTAATAACGAATGTATATTACTCTTGTATGAAAAACAAAATCAAAGAATAAAAATTGTTTAACCACACCCCTCATCCAACTTCACCAAACTGGTGGTGAGATTTTTTCCTTCCAGATAAAACCCATATGCACACGATTTCTTCGGGTTGAATTCACAGACCTCTTATTACACTTTCATACACTTTTTTCCTTTATGCACATTTAGATGGCAGAACAGCTCGGGCACATGCCTCTTGCTAAGGACTCCATCTGCAGCTGTCACAGGGCATGGAGCTGCTATTGTTGCATTTCCTGTGATGGTCGCTTAAGAGCCTCCGCTCTCTCCCACCTCAATTGGCTCTGAGTCTGTTTAGAGAAACTTCCAGGGTTCCCAGGGTCCTGGGGGAGGCTCATGGCATTTTCCTAGAACTCTCAGTTAACACCAGCATCTTCTATGAGAGGAGAATTTTGTTCTAAATTTCTATCTTGCTCCTGTCTCTGAATATCATTGACTGAAACAGGACAACTGCCCAGTAAAACTTACATAGAAAAAGGGCTTAATTGGTCTTATAAAGCGAGCTCAAAACAAGGGTCAGACCTTAGGGCGTGTTGCCAAATCTCACCAGCATGAAGAGAGTTCTCACTGGTCAGAGTTGACAGAGGCGGGTCTCCGGGAGGTTGGGAGGGACGGGATTGGGTGAGTCCATTAGCAGAAGTTATCTGATCAGATTATTGGCAATAGGATAACGGTTGACTCTCCTTTGTGTTAGGGAGATGTGTGGCCAGCCCTTAAGAGATCTGGTGCAAGCTTTTTATTTCTTTTAAGTTATATTTGTATGTATTTTTAAAAAATTATTTGCCAGAGGGAGTACATGCTTGTCAGAGAGACAGAGAGAGGGAGAAGCACTCCCTCAATGGAGTATGGTCATGCTACAATCTTTTCCCCTACTTTTCTCTGTCCTTTAGGGGTTTGGGGCATGTGCACACACGTGCCTGGTGTGTTTTTCAAGCCAGGAGGGCTGGAATTTGAACTGTGTGGTCTGCCATGTAGGATCTGGCTGCACTAACCACCAGGCCACAGAGCCGGCCTTACATCAGCATTTTTAAGTTTATTTTATTCTTCCGTATAATGAAGACAGACAGAGAGAGAGAGCGACAGAGAATACTCTCAATGGAATCGACACCATGATCCACTCCCAGGCTCAGCCAGCTTAGGATCATAGGGACACGCATACCCGGCATGTTCAGGGTGGTCTCAGAATGCAAATCTGTGACCTTCCCTCATGGGTCAGCCTTGCAGAGCATCCTCTTCTGCCGCAGCATCATCTGGCCCCTTGGTGCAAGTTTTTATCATGAGAAAGAATGTGAAGGTCAATCGGGGAGACTATAGAAGTAACCGATGGTCAGACCGTCATAACCCGCTTTCTGTTCTCTGGACTTAGTTTAGTATAGTAATCTCTTCTCTGGATAAACTATCCTTGCAATACATAATCTTGGAAGATTCCAGAACCTCATGGTTTGGGCCAATTTATTTCTCCCTCAACCATTTTTAAGATTAGAGAATTTCACCCACCCACCTATGACTTTAGCTCTGCTGTGCCTCAGTTTTCTTATCTGGAAAATGGGGGTGATGCTAAGGCCTACCTCATTGGATTGTTGTAGGAGGAAAGAGTTAAGACACGGGGATGACTGGCGTGGAGCGGAGGCTCAGAAACTCCAGGCTCCTGAGAACAGCAAAAGTAACGATATTTCTGCTGCTTTGAGAGGCAGTAAAGTTCTCAGTGCGTCCATCCGCATCACAGCTCGTGTCCTCAGTGGTGGCTGTCTTCCTCATGGAGAAACTGAGTTCCTCGTGTCTTACATTTGGAGGAGTGTCTGTTTTATTAATCCATCTACAACTGATTAGT
The DNA here is from genome assembly GCF_000334495.1 of Tupaia belangeri chinensis. Lineage (NCBI taxonomy): Eukaryota > Metazoa > Chordata > Mammalia > Scandentia > Tupaiidae > Tupaia > Tupaia belangeri. The sequence continues at coordinate 8,599,219 of NW_006159701.1, read as the reverse complement.
CTAGGGGTGTCAGTGGGAGCTAAGAGCTAGGACATTAGAACTGGAGAGACCTGGGTTCAAATCCCAGCCCACTTCCTAGCTCTGTGATCCTGGGCAAATCATTTGCCTCTCTAAGCCTCAGCTTCCTCACTTGGAAAACAGGACTAGTAATGAATGCCTCGTGGGCTGGCTTGAAGATTAAATGAGGTTAGATGTGGAAAGCCTGAACACAGGGCACTTAGGAGCATCTGCCATCTCTCTTTATAGCTGTCTTCTTTTTTTTTTCTCTTTCCATGCACGGAAATAAGTAAGGGAAGATGACTCCAGAGTTCTGTGGTCTACGTGCTATTTTGTCTCAGAGACAGATGGAGAGAGGAAGAAAGTGCAAGGAGGTTATTGGTTAAGTTGGAAATTTATTTTCTTAGATAAAAGTGATCTCAAAGTTATAGAAAAGATAAAAGAAACCCGTTATGACTATTTTAATACGCTTCTGGATTCCAAGCCCTTTGGAGATGGATACCTAACCAGTGGATCTTAGTATCCTGCATAGTACCCAGCACTCAGCAGGTGCTCAGTAAATGCTTGTGGCTCTACATGGATTAACTCAGGCTGCCATAACAAAATACCATAGGTAGGGCAGGCGCCTTAAAGAACAAAGATGTATTTTCTCACCACTGTGGAGGCTGCAAATCTGAAATTGGGTTCTGGTGAGAGCAAGCCCTCTTTCTGGCTTATAAACAACCACCTTCTCACTATGAGAGAGAGAGAAAGAAAAAAAAAAACAGCTCTCTGGTGTCTCTCTCTCTCTCTCCCATGAGAGAAATAGTAAGGGAAGATGACTCCCGAGAGAGAGAGAGAGGGAGAGAGAGAGAGAACCAGCTCTCTGGTGTCTCTTCTTGTTTGTCCTTTTAGAGACAGGGTCTACAGTGCTGTGTTGCCCAGGCTGGCCTCAAACTCAGGGTCCTCCTGCCTCAGCCTCCATAACGCAGATTATAGACATGTGCAACCACACCCAGCCATCTTTTCTTATAAAGGCACTGATCCCATCATAAAACCGTACCTACTATGTGACCGCCTCTAACCTTAGTTCTTCCAAAGTCTCTGTCTCCAAATATTACCACATTGGGAGTTAAGTCTTCAACATAGGAATTTGGGAGGCAGACAGTTCAGTCCAGAGCAGTTCTTTAAAATTTTGTTCTTCTGCTGCACAGCTGACCAAACCTCAAGTTGAGAAAAGTGCGTGAGAATCCTTGTATAAGGAAGATGGGGAGAGAAAGGGAGAGTGGACATTGCAAAGTATGTGGCCCCACTCACCCTCTTAGCTCTTACTGGCAGATAGTGGAATGGCTAAGAGTTCAAGATCTGGAATTCATTGCTTGGATCCATTGCTGTGAGGCCCTGGGCATGTGTCACCCTCGGTGAGCCCAAGTTAAAATTTAGACTAGAAAATGAGTGCTGCTTTTGCTTGCATACCATTCCTCTTTTTTTTTTTTTTTTTTTTTAATAAAAGCAGGAAATTAGTTTTTCTCTTTTTGAAAGAGAGAAATTTTTGTTATACGGTGTGTGCACTCAACAGAGAGAGATGGAGAGACAGAAAGCAAGAAATCACCCCCCCAGGGGGATTGGCCACACCACAGTCCTTCTCCATTCTTCTCTTGGGATTTTGGGCACACATGTACACATGCCTGGCATTAGCTTAAGCCACCGTGTCCAGGACTCAAACCATGGCCAACTACATGGGAGTCTAGCAACATAACCATTATGCCATCTGCTGGTCCTGCCCCTTAGGTTTTCTTATACAGTTTATGCCTTTGTGGCTCTATCTGCTTATTACATTCTGGCCCAGCTGTAGAATTAGGCATGTAATCTGGATTTTGTCTAGCAGAGTCATGGTGATTGGTTCTGGCATCAGCACATGAAATACTCCAGACCAATAAGAATCTTCCCCTACAAATTCTCGTGGAATTTGCAGGAGGAAGCTCTTTTCTCTGTGATTGTTAAGCTAGGAATCAGTCTGGGCTATGATAGCTCTCACATCTTGAGGGAAGAAACTTGTCTCAGAATAAAGCCAGCAAAGAAGAAATGGGAGCTCAGAGATGGAGCTCAGGATGATAAAATTCAACTTCAGAGACCCTTGATCCAGCTGTACCTGAAGTCCATAGACACTCTTAAGCTTTCCAGTTAAACCAGTAAATTATTTTTGGCTTAAGCCAATTTGAGTTGTTTGCATTGTATGTCTGTCAGTAGCAACCAGAAGCACTTGACTAATTCACGTGTGTTGCTACAACAATCTCTAGATTTTTCATCTGTGCCAATGTTACCGAATTTTCTCAGGTATTCAGCAAATTACAATTAAAGATTTGTTCTCTGAATAAATCTCATAACCGCCCCTATGAAGTAGCCAAGCCACTATTGTTATCTTCTATAATAGACACTATTGGTTTATTGAAAGGCAACCTCTTCTCTTTCCTCCACTTATTTTGTTCAAGTTCAGCTCGTCACATCCCCCTTCTCAAGTACTGACTCAGGTGTGGGCCTGTGACCCAGTTCTGGCCAGTGATATATGAGGACACATCTGCTCGGCAGGATTCTAAGACTCACAGAACTTACTATGACCTTGTCTCAGTGGAACCATTGTAACCATCTAGCTTTGCCCTGAGGACAGTAGAGCAAAGAGCTGGAAGCACTGAGATGGGGTGGCTGATCCCCCAAATTGCCCACCTTGCTATCTGTTCTATGTGCCTTCTTTTATGTAAGATAATGTCTCTCTCATTTAAACCAATTTTGAGTAGAGATTTCTGTTTCTTCCACTCAAAGCCATCCTGAATGATACACTCGCATTTTGTAGACAAAAGAAACCATTTCTTGGCCTAGCCACTGTGGCACAATGATAATTCAAGTGCCCTGCAAGACTGGAAGCAATATAACCCACTGTGAGTTTGAACCTTTAGATCTGAAAACATGTTGGGCAGGAATGTGACTGCCCAGGGTCCTGAGGTGCTGGAGGACTGGGGAGAGGGGATTGCAGCGTGAGCCTGTTGAGGGTGCTTCTCTCTCTCCTTCTCTCTTATGCATTTGTTCTCTATCTATAATTTTTATTAAAAATAACCATTTCAGAGAGGGGAAGTGACTTTCTCTAATATGAAGTATCAGGATTATTTTGGTTGTGGGTGGCAGACAAGTAACTTAAATAACTTTTGAAAGACAAAGGAGGCCCACCCAGTGGTGTGGTGGTTAACGTGTGGGACCCCACATGGCCGACTGCATGGTTTGAGTTCCAGACCCAGTGGCTTGAAAAACATTCCAGGGATATGTGTGTATACACAAAATCCCAAGACGTGAATGGAAGAGAAGGGATTATGATGTGGCCATTGCCCCAGGGAAGTGCATTCTCACTTTCTCTCTCTCTTTCTCCGGTTGAGTGCACATAACCTATAGCCAAAAAAATAAGTAAATAAATAAATAAAGAGAAAGACAAGAGAACTTACTGGCTCAAGTAATTTCAGAGAACAGTAGTAGACAAATGAGCCTCAAGTGTTGAATGGATAACCTGATATGTTTGTACAATGGAATGTTACTCAGCAATGAAATGGAACACACCCTGATATGCCAGCCATGTGATGAACCTCAAATGCATCATGCTAAGTAAAAGAAGCCAGGCTCAAAAGGCTGCAAACTGTACACTTTCATTTATATGACATTCTGGAAAAGACAAAAGTTTAAGCAGAAAGGGCTAGCAGGTCGTGTGGTGGTTAAGCCGCTGGAATTCCCACATGGCTGACAGCAGTTCAAGTCCCAGACCTGGTGGCTTGCTTTCTCATTCTCCATCTCTCTCTCACTCACTGTCTTTGTCTTTCTCTGGCAAAACTCATGAAAAATAAATAAATAAATAAATAAATAAATATTAAAAAAATGTTTACACACAAAACACATCTGTCTTTTCCAGGGGCTTGAGTTTGGGGTGAGGGAGAGGGCAGTAGACTACAAGGAATGAGAGAATTTGGAGTTAGGGAGTAAGGCTCTTCTCTTTCTGGATTGTGGTGCTGGGTACATGACTGGATGTGTTTGTCAGAACTCATAGACCACACAGTAAAAAGGATGAGTTTTACTGTGTTACCCTTTGAACATTTTTTAAAAGAATTACCATTTAATTTTATTTATTATCAATTACTATTATTTTTAGTTTGGTGTAGAGGACATATACCCACCAGAGAGAGACAGAGAGAGAAAGTAAGTCACCAGGTCTGGGACTTGAACCATGGTCAGCCTGGTGAGAGTCCAGCACGTCAACCACCACACCATCTGCTGGCACCTTTAAAAATTTTTTAGGGAACCAGCAGTTAGCGTAATGGCTATGTCGCTGGACTCCCACGTAGTCAACCGCGGTTCTCGTCCCGGACACAGTGGCTTAAAACTCATGCGGGGCCCGTGTGCGTGCGTGCCCAAGATCCCGAGAGGAGAATGGAGGAGAAGGGATTGCGGCGTGACCATCCCCCCGGGAGGTGATTTCTCACTTTCTGTCTCTATGTCTCTGTCTGTCTGGCGAGTGCATGCGCCCTATAGCGAAAAACCTCTCAAAAAAAAAATTTTTTTTAAAGAGAGGGGCCAGCAGGTGGCATGGTGGTTAAGGTGCTGGACCCTCCCACATGGCCAACCACAGTTCAAGTCCCAGACCTGGTGGCTTGCTTTCTCACTTTCCCACTCCCTCTATGTGTCTCTCTTTGGTCAAATTAAAATAAATGAATCAATAAATCAAGTTAAATAAATATTTATTAAAAAATATTTTTAGAGAGCCCTGGAGTAGAATGGGGAGTTATTGTTTAATAGGTACAGAATATCTGTTTGGGGTAATGACATTGTTGGAAATAGATAGTGATGTTTACAAAACACTGTGAATGTCATTAATGCCACTGAGTTGTACATTAAAATGATGAAAATAGCAGAATTTATATTGTATTTATTTTAACCACAATTTTATATAATTTTCAAAGTTTTATCTATTCCTCCCATGAACAGAAGAGAGAGACAGAGACAGAGAGACAGCACCCCGACAGGATCTTGAAGCTGCGATCCATTCCAGCCTCAGATTGTGGGCAGGCATCTGTCTGTTATACTCAAGGAGGACACAAACCCAGAACTTTCCCATGAAGAAAGTTGGTAGAACGAAGGTTTTACAGCTGAGCCATTGTCTGTCACCTTTCATCACAATTTAAAAAAGAAGAAAGTCCAATATAGCTTTGAGGCATGGCTAGGTTTAGGATTCTCTCCATCTCTTAACTCCTTTTTTCCCCACCTTGGCTGGATTCTCAATAGGTTCTCCCAAGGGGTAACAAAAGCAGTCTTCAGTAGTTTGGGGTACAGTTTTAGGAATCATCTTAGCAACGTAGCAGAAAGCACTTCTATGTCATTAATTCCTGGTGGAGTCTTACTGTTTTGCTTGGAGACATGAGCTTGGCCCTCAATAATCATTGGGGTCAAGCAGTTGAAATGATCTGATTCTTTATGCCTAGGTCACATGCCGCCTCTCAGAAGTGAGGGAGGAGCCCCACGGACAGAGCGTAGGGAGGGATGAGTTGCAGGGAAAACTAAGGAGTCTTTGCCAGCCGCCCCTGCGTCCAAGATAAATGTTGAATGGCCCAGCACCAATTCTCTGCCCGACATTTACGCAGGCTGTGCCATTCTGTCCTTGCATTCTCTCCAGCAAAGCCCACGTAGGTACAACACACTCATCATTCCATCCCTGGGTTTGCATAAAAACCCACGTCCACGAAGTAGCAACTGCAATGTTTTTCAATCACACAGCAAAGATATTTAAAAATATCACCCATATGTGTTTTAAATACAGGCAAATAGCTGGCAAGGCAGCCGGCTTCACACCCGCGTGCCATTCTGAGTTATAATCTTCTCGCTTCCAACTCTCAAAATCACACGTTGAAGGCCAGACAAGCCCAGAACGCTGCTAAGGCTGCATGTCTACCCAGAATGTTCCCGACCTGCGCAGCCCAGCTTTCCTTTCTGGTAGAGGAAATGTCTGTGATCCTGGGAAGGAATTTAAGGGCTCTTGGGTGAGCTGAGTTACTTGCCTTCCAACGAGAATACAGAAATGGAACCAGAAAGTTTTCTGTAACTTCCAATCCATTCTTGTTCATGAAGCCATCCTTACCTGTCTCACCATCCCTTTCTGCCCATCCGTGGTGTTATCGATCTGGAATAAAGTCTAAAAATCAGGTTGGTTCCATTGCCTGGTGGTTAAGGCAGCTGGATTCCACGTGGTTAACTACACAGTTCAAATCCAGGACTTGATGACTTGAGAAACATGCCGAGCGCTTCTGTGTGCATGACCAAAATCTGGAAAGGAGAGAGAGATGGAGAAGGTATTGTGGCATGACCATTCCCCGTGAGGGTGCTTTCTCCTCTCCCTGTCTCTGTGCCTGTCTCTGGCAAGTGCATATGCTCTCTAGCACACACATAAAATCAACCTTGCCTACATGCGACCTCGAAACTCCCCACATTTTCTCAACCTCCAGATTTATACTTTAATGCTCAAAATGATACCCTTCTACTTTAAGTCGCAGACAATTCGAACTGAAATGGACTAAAAATATATTTGGTTGTTGGGAAAGTCATGACACGTCTTTGCATCGAGAAACAGGAAAATATGTCATGACTTTCCCCATGACCTAGTAGTAGATTTTCTGTATATTACATGAGAAATACAGACGTAGGTTCAGATTTGGTGTGATCAGTGAGTATATGACATCAACACTTCCCTCAGTCTGATTCCCTTCATGACCCCAAAACGGCTGCCCCAGCAACAGGTATCACGTTGAGAGTCCACAGTAAACCTTCCCCTCAGCAGAGTTCCCCTCACATCCCACTAGCTAGAACTAAGTTATATGTCCACTCCTAGACCCGTCACCAGCAAGGGAAATGCAAGCATCATGATTTTTTTAGATTTAACGTCAATTAGGATTTAGCGCTGAAATTCGAGGGAGTGCCATTCTCACTGCCCTCCCAGTCTTTATTTGGGTCACGTGAACATTCCAACAAAATGGAGGCTCTGCCAACCAGGGATGTTGAGGGTGGGGGTATGTTAATGTAACAGATCTTGTCAGTGCTGGGTCTTCCCCCACCTCAGTATGCTTTCAAGTTTGCAGTAGATTCCTTTGGCTGAAAACTGACCTGGACTGGTGTGATTTGTGGACCTATTTAAAGGCCTCACCTAGGGCCAGGTGGTGGTGCAACAGTAACATAAGCTTTGCAGTGCAGGACCTGCAACAGGAAGGTCCTGGGTTTGTGGGCCCTCCTTATACACACTGGGCAGACACACATTAGCCCAAGACCTGGGCTGGCTGAGGCCGGGGTGGATCACGGTGTGAAGACCTTGTAGGGAGTGCTTGTCTCCCTACCTTTCTTCTCTATTCTTTTCTCTTTCTGCCTCTCTTGGAAGAAATAATTAAAACCTTTCAAGTTTGACTTAATGTGACCAATCATACATTTGCTGCAGAAACTTCAAGGCCACAGGGTGTTACCAGACCTTGCACATAATGTATAGTGTATGGTATTCTAACATTCTGGAAAATCCAGAATTCTAAAATACATCTGGTCCCAAGAGACTTGGGTAAAGTGGGTTATGATGTTTAATTAAACTCACACCATGCATTTGTGTGTGCATGCCCAAAATCCTGAGAGGAGAATGGAGGAGAAGGGACTCTGGCATGGCCCTCCCTCCGAAGGGTGATTTTTCACTTTCTCTCTTTCTCTCGCTGTCTCTCTGGTGAGCGTATGCACCCTATAGCAAAAACCTCTCAAAATAAATAGAAAATAAAACTAAATGAGATTTTTCAAAGGACAGAGGTGTTACAGGCACACTAGCACCTAACTTCAGTTTACTTTGGAGTGATCAGAAAAATTGAGAGACACTCGAAGTAGGGCAGGGGGATATAGGGACATAGGAATGATTGTCATCAAATTGCCCATCATTTCATCTAGGATGGGGATGGGGTTTGGAATACAGCTTGAATATCCCTTAGCCAAAATGCTTGGGACCAGGGTGTTTCATATTTCTGATATACATAATGAGATATCTTGGGTTGGGACCCAAGTCTAAACATGAGGTTCATTTTAAGTTTCACATATACTTCATACACATATCCTCATACACATGTACACTATATGCATATATACTGTATATGGATATATATATATTATTTGTTTGTTTGTTTTTTGTTAGAGGGCATTCACTTGCCAGAGAAAGAGAGAGAGAGAAAGAAGAAGGAATCTCCTATTGGGGGATGGTTAAGCCACAATTCCTACCCCTCTGCCTCTCCTTCCTTTTGTGATTCTGGGAACACATGCACATGCACAAAACCCATCAGATCTGAGCCTTGAACTGTGTTGGCCATGTGGGATCCGGCTGCCTTCACCACCAGGCCATGGAACTTGCCTTGCAGTATTTTTTTATGCAGCATTTTGATGTGATCCATCACATGAAGTTAAGTGTGGAATTTTCCACTTGTGGCATTATGTTAGTGCTCACAAATTTTCAGATTCTGGAGCATTTCAGATATCAGATTTTTAGACTAGGGTTGCTCAACCCGTAGAAATGAAGTCAGTTTATAGAATATAAGGAGACCTATTGTTTCTTGAATGTCTGGCCTATCAATTGGGATTCGTATCTAACACATGTGGAGCTGGAAATTTGGTATCCCTTTATATATAAGGTCTGTCTGGCACATCTTGTTCCCCAGGTGCTGAGGCCTGCTTCTTCCACCAGATTGTCCCTTCTCTCAGCCTTATCTTCTTTGAAGACAAAGATTCTCTTAATCCGCATTGGGACACCTGGTGGAGGTCACGGATTTGTTGATATCCTAACAGTTTATCCACCCAAGTTCGTCTGTGCATTTTTCTTTGATTAAGAAGAGTAGATTAACTGTGAATTGAAGGGTTTCCCCAGATGGACCCAAAAGAGTAACCTCTAGCCCTAGAGCTTTGAGCACAGACTGAAGAAGATTTGAGAGATGCGTAGAGTGGGATCAGACTCTTTTCTTTGAGGCTGGCTGTGCCCACGAGACTTACTTTGGCCAATGAAACGTGAGTGGAAGAGGAGTATGCCATTTCCATGTGGAAGCCTTTATAGGACCATGCACAATTCACTGTGTTTCCATTTGTTCTGCCATGAGCCCCAGTGAGAGAGGCTCCCTCATCCTGGGTGCCTGAGTGAGCCCTCAGCTGACCCACAGTGAACGGGAAGCAAGGACAGAAGAACGTTTGCTGTCTTAAGCCACTGTGGTTTTGGCACTTGTTACTGCAGCATATCCTAGCACCTCCTGACTGAGTCAGAGAATAAGCCAGGAAAATTATGACACACACAAATCCTACTTTCTCCCAGGAGCTGCGTTTGTACCATCCAACATAGCTTTTCTCTTTTATACTAACTTCACTGTCCCTAATACTATTTCTTCCCTCCTTCCTACTTTCCTTTCTCCCTCGCTGTTTTACCTCTGTCACTCTTCCTTCCATTTCCTTTCTCTCCCTCTCCCTTTCTCCCTCTCTCTTTTCTTTAACAAGAAATTTCTGTGTGCCTACTGTGTGCCAGTCACCTAGAGTCTGTTATATCAGTACTTGATTCTAGGTAATATGCAATATTATTCTCTAATCGTCTCATGCAAGTCAGTTTCATGTCCTTTGGACTGTGATACCCACAGGGACAGTGGCTCTGGATTTTCTCATTGTTGTATCTCCAGCACCAAGCACAGGGTTTTGTTTTTTGTTTGTTTTTTCCCTAGGTTTTTGCCATAGAGCATGTGCATTCACCAGAGAAAGACAGAGAGAGGCAGTGAGCAGAAAAGTGAGAAATCACTCCCCCCCCCCGAGGGGGGTGGATGGCCATGCTATAATCCCTTCTTCTCTATTCTCCTCCTGGGATTTTGGGGATGCATGCACGTGTGCTTGGCGTGATTTTCAAGCTGCCAGGTCTTGAACTTAAATGGCAGTCAGCCATGTGGGAGTCCAGCACCTTAACCACTACACCATCTGCTGGCCCCATAGAGTGGGTTTTGATTCACTATGCATTAACTGACTGAAGGAAGGAATTGTAAGTACCCATAGGACAGTGTTTCATATTTCTCAGAGACATTGGCATCTTGCAGTGGGCTCGTAGAAGGGCTTCCACGTGTGCTGGTTGGTCTGGGATGTGTCCTGACGTGTGGACCAGGCCTCAGTCTACGAGACGGTAAGAGCAGAGACTGCATCCCTTTTCAGCTCAGGTACATAGTATGTGTTGACTACAAAAATGAACAGACACCTGGAGAGTGGTTACTCCTCCCTAATCCTCCTCAATACTTGTATTTTGGGAGTCCCAAGACATTTTAATAAAAGTGACATGTGGGACCAGCAGTTAGCGTAATGGTTATGTTGCTGGACTCCCACGTAGTCGACCGTAGTTCGAGTCCCGGACCCGGTGACTTAAACTCACGCCGGGTGCGTGTGCGTGCGTGCCCAAGATCCCGAGAGGAGAATGGAGGAGAGGGGATTGTGGTGTGGCCATCCCCCCTGGGGGGTGATTTCTCGCTTTCTGTCTCTCTGTCTCTGTCTGTCTGTTGAGCACACGCGCCCTATAGTGAAAAAAAGGAAAAGAAAAAGAAAAAGAAAAGTGACATGTGAAAATCAGGGCTTCCCTGAGTGACTGATAGTCCTGTTAATGATGAGCATGTACTCACTATGAACCGGACACACTTGCTGCATGGTTCAGACTCTCATGGTTGCCGTTGTCCTGAAAGGAAACTGGGGTCCAGAAAAACAGTCCCCAGGGTCACACACAAAGTGGCAGAGAGGATGTGTAGCCCTGGCTTTTTCCCATGGGATCCAAAAACACTCATGTTCCATTTCATTGCTTTGAACTTTATTTCGATCTATCTCAGATATGAGAAACTATAAAGAATAACATTAAGCATTTGTATACCTACCACCCTGATTAGAAAAATAAAAGATTACTAGCCAATGCCTCACTAACCACACCCAGGTAATCATTATTCTAAATTTGGTGTTTATGAATTTGTACTTTATTAAAAGATAGGAATGCATCCTTACGGTGGCGTAAAGCTCACGCCGGGTGCGTGTGCGTGCGTGCCCAAGATCTCGAGAGGAGAATGGAGGAGAAGGAATTGCAGCGTGACCATCCCCCCTGGGGGGTTATTTCTTGCTTTCTGTCTCTATCTCTCTCTCTGTCTGTCTGGCCAGCGCACGCGCCCTATAGTGAAAACCTCTCAAAAAAAAAATAAAAAACCAATATGTAGTGTAGACCTGCCTGCTTTTCAATTTTGTACAAATAGTGTCATAACGCATATGTTCTGCAGCATGAATTCTTCACTCAGCCTCATGGTGTAAGAATCTCCTATGCATTTTTCTTTATTTGTGATAGTGTGTGTGCACACATGAGAGCAAGTGAGAGAGAGATATGAGCACCGTCCACTGTGTTCATGCCATGATCTCCTTTCTTCACTTTCTCCCATCAAAACTCGGGCACTCACATGCGTGCCCAGCATGTTTCAGTGTCACTTGACTGAGGAATCAAACTGCAGTTGCCATGTGGGATCCAGCTTGTCCTGAGCAATGCATCACCATGGAGCCAGTCTCTCTCTATGTGTGTCTTTTAAAAGCCTGCTTATTGTCTCTGAGTGAGACAGAGAGAGAGAGAGAGAGATGCATCCCCACAGGTCCTCATGCCACAACGCATCTCTAAGCCATCCCATATCACAGGAACACGTGAATGCCCAGTGTGCTCAGGAAGGTCCTGGGATGTGAACCAAAGACCATTCCATGTGAGTCCAGTTGTGTTATCACTGGATCACCACCCGGGCCCAGAATCCTCTATGTTGACCTATGTAGTTCTGATGTATTTATTTCCCTAGTTACAGAATTCCATGGTGCAAATACAATACAAGTTGTACAAGTGTACCTTTTCCTTTTTTTTTAAAGTTCATTTATTGGGACCAGCAGGTGGCGTGGTGGTTAAAGCACAGGACACTCCTACATGGCTGACCATGATTCAAGTCCTGGACTGGTGGCTTGCTTTCTCACTTTCTCTCTCTTTCTCTGTGTGTCTCACTGGTCAAATTAAAATAAATGAATAAATAAATTTTAAAAATTAAAAAAATAATAATAAAATAAAATAAATTTAAAAAAATTTTTAAAAGTTCATTTACTTATTTCCCTTATGAGAGAGACAGACAGACATACAGTGAGACACACACACGTGTGTATGCACACACACACACACACACACACATGCACACACCCAACAGGATCTTTGCACTGTGATCCACCCCTAGCCTTAGGTAGCCCTGGATCAGGGGTGTGTGAGCCCAGCATATACAGGGAAGAATAACATTAAGCATTTGTATACCTACCACCCTGATTAGAAAAATAAAAGATTACTAGCCAATGCCTCACTAACCACACCCAGGTAATCATTATTCTAAATTTGGTGTTTATGAATTTGTACTTTATTAAAAGATAGGAATGCATCCTTAAACAATACGTAGCGTAGGGAACCAGCAGTTAGTGTAATGGCTATGTCGCTGGACTCCCACGTAACGCCGGGTGCGTGTGCGTGCGTGCCCAAGATCTCGAGAGGAGAATGGAGGAGAAGGAATTGCAGCGTGACCATCCCCCCTGGGGGGTTATTTCTTGCTTTCTGTCTCTATCTCTCTCTCTGTCTGTCTGGCCAGCGCACGCGCCCTATAGTGAAAACCTCTCAAAAAAAAAATAAAAAACCAATATGTAGTGTAGACCTGCCTGCTTTTCAATTTTGTACAAATAGTGTCATAACGCATATGTTCTGCAGCATGAATTCTTCACTCAGCCTCATGGTGTAAGAATCTCCTATGCATTTTTCTTTATTTGTGATAGTGTGTGTGCACACATGAGAGCAAGTGAGAGAGAGATATGAGCACCGTCCACTGTGTTCATGCCATGATCTCCTTTCTTCACTTTCTCCCATCAAAACTCGGGCACTCACATGCGTGCCCAGCATGTTTCAGTGTCACTTGACTGAGGAATCAAACTGCAGTTGCCATGTGGGATCCAGCTTGTCCTGAGCAATGCATCACCATGGAGCCAGTCTCTCTCTATGTGTGTCTTTTAAAAGCCTGCTTATTGTCTCTGAGTGAGACAGAGAGAGAGAGAGAGAGATGCATCCCCACAGGTCCTCATGCCACAACGCATCTCTAAGCCATCCCATATCACAGGAACACGTGAATGCCCAGTGTGCTCAGGAAGGTCCTGGGATGTGAACCAAAGACCATTCCATGTGAGTCCAGTTGTGTTATCACTGGATCACCACCCGGGCCCAGAATCCTCTATGTTGACCTATGTAGTTCTGATGTATTTATTTCCCTAGTTACAGAATTCCATGGTGCAAATACAATACAAGTTGTACAAGTGTACCTTTTCCTTTTTTTTTAAAGTTCATTTATTGGGACCAGCAGGTGGCGTGGTGGTTAAAGCACAGGACACTCCCACATGGCTGACCATGATTCAAGTCCTGGACTGGTGGCTTGCTTTCTCACTTTCTCTCTCTTTCTCTGTGTGTCTCACTGGTCAAATTAAAATAAATGAATAAATAAATTTTAAAAATTAAAAAAATAATAATAAAATAAAATAAATTTAAAAAAATTTTTAAAAGTTCATTTACTTATTTCCCTTATGAGAGAGACAGACAGACATACAGTGAGACACACACACGTGTGTATGCACACACACACACACACACACACATGCACACACCCAATGGGATCTTTACACTGTGATCCACCCCTAGCCTTAGGTAGCCCTGGATCAGGGGTGTGTGAGCCCAGCATATACAGGGAAACCTTAAGACAAGAACCTGGAACCTTCCCATGTGGTTTCAGCATGGCAGAATGTTGCATTACTGCTGTGCCACTGCAGCTGCCACCCCACACCCCTTTTTAAACTGTATGAAGAATCATTCATAAATAATTTTATATAGGGATCAGCCGTTGGTGTATAATGGCTATGTCGCTGGACTCCCATGTTGTCAACTGCGGTTTGAGTCCCGAACCTGGTGGCTTAAACTCATGCTGGGCGCACACGTGTGTGCATGCCCAAGATGCTGAGAGGGGAATGGAGGAGAACGGATTGTGGCGTGGCCATCCCCCCCGGGGGGTGATTTCTCACTTTCTGTCTCTCTGTCTCTCTCTGTCTTTCTGGTGAGCACATGCTCCCTATAGCAAAAAACTCTCCAAAAAAAGAAAAAGAAAAAATTTAAATAAAGATACAAACTGAGGCTGGCAGGTGGCATGGAGAAAGTTCTGGACTCCCACATGGCTGACTACGACCTCCAAGTCTCACACCAGGTGGCTTGCTTCTTCACTTTCTCTTTCTCTTTCTGGTTAAATTTAAAATAATAATAATAAATAAAATGAAATAAAATAATCCTTTAAAAAAAGAGATACAAATCATTATACCTTGTCCCATACAAGAGTTTCTGCTGGGGGGTTGGCCCCATAGCCTAGTAATTAAGAGAACCAGATCCCGTATAGCTAACCACAGTTTGAATCCCAGCCTCAGTGGCTTGAAAAACTTGCCAAATATATTGTGCATGCCCTAGATCCCGACAGAATGGAGAAATGGAAGAGAAGGGTTTGCGGCATGACCATGCTCCACTGGGGAGATGATTTCTTCCTC
>NW_006159701.1:8575337-8584520 GCF_000334495.1 Tupaia belangeri chinensis | reverse complement strand
CTCTCTGTTTCTCTCTCTCTGTCTCTCTCTGGTAAGCACATATACCCTCTGGCAATTAAAAAAAAATTCTTGCTGGGAATATTCCTAGGGGTAGATTGCTGGGCCATATAGCATGAATGTTTTGTACTTTACTGGATGGTGCTAGATTGTTCACTGAGATCACTGTACCAGGTATACAGCAGTTCACAAGCGTTCCAGTTGCTCCATCTCCTTGCTAGTCCTTGATATTGTCAGGCTTAAAAATCTTGGTCAATCTTTTGAGTGTAAAAAACTACCTCGTTTTGATTTTAGTTTGACTTTCTCTTAGTGAGGCTAAGCAGCTTTTCATATATTTATTAGCCATTTGAGTTAACTCTTATGTGAAATACCTCTCTGTGGCTATTGCATAGAGCTCGAGGTAGGGATCATTTTATAGGGCAACTATGGATGTATTTAAGTCTTTATTTGTTTATAAGCACTAACTTGACAAGGAAGACCTTAACATTCAAGACCTTAACAAAGAGGAAAAGCAGGGAGAGAGTTAGAGGGAGGCCGAAGCAAAGCAAATGGGATTGTCCTCTATTCACTTTGATGATGCCCCTAAAGTATCATATGACGTCTCATGTGAGAAGAGTTCAGAGTTCATGGAAAAATAGAATTAAAGTATGAGTTTATTTTGGTGCAAAATTTTTTTGAAGTATATGCATAGCTTTTTTAAAAAATTATTTTATTTAACTTCATTTATTTATTAATTTATTTCAATTTGATCAGAGAGAGAGAAAAAGTGCAAAAGCAAGCTGCCAGGTCTCAGACTTGAACTGTGGGGTTAGCCATGTGTGAGTCCAGTGCCCTTAGCCACCATGCCACCTGCCAGCCCCAAAATATGTGTACAGCTTTTTATAACATATATTTTTCCTTGACTTTTTGAAGACTCCCTCATATATCTGGAAGACCATACTTTCCAAAGTTATGACTCTTCATGCCACAAGTCTGTCTAGAAGGGAACAGCATTGTCCTTTTACAGATATGAAAAATGAGGCATCAAATGTGCTGGATTTGGGGTGACTTGTCCAAGGCCACAAGGCCTTTTGACTCTGACTGGCTACATGCAACACCTGCTGGGACCCTAGAACCCAGAGGCTATGGTGGAGGTCACCAGGAAGACTGGCACTCCTCATTCAAAGTGGGTCCTGTCTGGGTACTGGGCACTGGGATGATCCAAGGTAGGATGCAATGGGAACCAAGGCTGATTGTGGAGAGCTCACAGTCTTAGGTCAGGAGGTGACAGTGGCTGAAAGCCAGAGTCCCATGGTACTCAGGCTGTGTGACCCATGGGTACATCCAGGTTGGTGATACCATGGAATTGGCTCGGGGCAAGGTGCAGAGTTCGACTGCTAGTGAGAGCACTGGAACCTGATGTTCAGTGGCTCAGCATGAGATGTTAGTTTTTGGGCTATGGAACAGTCCTCAGCAAATATTCCTGAGTGGCAGAGGCTTTAGGAACCCAGGCTCCTCGTGATCCCGTGTCTTGTATCTTCCTGGCACCGGTGGTCTAGCTCAGGCGTGTTCTTTCCATGGCAAAGTCAAAGGTACAAGACAGTGGAAACACACATCCCTTGAGAGGAAGGCTCAGCCCTTGCAAGCCAACTCTTCTACCTTATTCTGTTGGCCAAAGCAGGTCACATCAAACCCAAGATCAAGGGCAGGAAAGTGTGGCCCACCTTAGTGGGAAGGTCCCTACAAAGTCACATGGTATTGGGCCCAAATAGAGGGAAAAGTGAAGCATTGCGCCAAGGACACTATCTCCCACAGGTAGATACAATTATTCTCATTTTCTAGAGGAGGAAGTTGATGTCTAGAGAGGTTAAGTAAATGCACTTAGACCATAAAACCAGGTAGCTACATATGCAGGATTCAAACTCAGTCACTGCTGAACTCCTGAGCCAAGGTTCCTGCAACATGCTGGGCCACATCAAAACTTGACTCCACAGTGGCTGGCATCATCGGGCAGCTCTTTCCCAATGACTGACTTCCAAATAAAATCTGGAGCATGCAATTTCCCATGCCTGATCTTTCTTTTACATTCATCTCTTGTCTGGGCCACCATCTGTCCTCCACTCTGCAGCATCACTTTAGCAGTGGGGTGAGGCCTCGCCAGCCAGGTTCCCTCCACCTTCGTGCCACTTAGCAACATCCAGCAGATGCAAGTTTTCTGACACAGGCTCCCACGATTAGCAGATGCTCTTTAATTAGCGTAATTTCCATCACGTTTATTGCTTCGGTGAGATTATCTTAATTCCATTGCCCTCTGGGAGACACATGCTTATGTGGCCATTTGCCTCCCTGGGGACTGGAAGGAAGAGTGGGCCTATCAGGGTCTCTCGTGGTGAAGAACTTGCCCCCTAAACTAGACATTGGCCCCTACAGCAGCTTTCAGGCTTAGGAGAGGTTGGAAGGCCAGAGCTGGTAGGATAGTCCAATGAGCATAGAGAAGGGGAAATCCAGAGAGCTCTGGAATTAGCTTGCCTGGATTTTAATTCACTCTCTGACTCAATCACCCAGGGCAAGTTATTTTACCTCTATGCCTTGGTATCTTCATCTGTAAAATGGGGATAACAAAAGTGCTTATTTAACAAAAGTTAAATAAGTTCCTTTTTTTTTTTTTTTTGCCTGTTCATTTGCTTGTTTGTTTCATGAGACAGAGAGACAGACAGAGACAGGCAGTAAATAGACTTTTTATGTCTTATCTATCCCCTACCTTAGCCAGTAGGATCACGGCCATGCATGAGTACACGGTGGGCACAAGAACCTTGGGACTTGAACCCAGGACCTTCCCATGTAGCTCCAGCATCACAGAGCATTGCATTACTGCTACACCACCATGGCTGCCTGAGTTAATTCTTAGTGCTTGGAGTAGTGCCTGACACGTAGTGATTAGACTACAATTAATTATAATTATATAACATTGGACCTAAGGGTCAGCTGCCACCCACCTCTCCAGACATCATTTATCTCCCCCAAACCTCAATGCGGGTTGTGGAAATTGTATTGCATTGCTGCTGCAAGGCTCGTTGTGTGCATTATCTCACTTAGTTCTCACCACAACAGGAAGAGGTCTCCATTGTCCCGGTGGGAAAACTAAGATCCAGACAGGTGGCATGACTTGCACAAGGTCACATCTAAAACAGTGATCGAGCCACAATTCAAATCAGAATCCTTAGTGGGACCCTCTTGAGTCCAGCCTGGCTTCTTATCACCCTGAACCATCCATGATTAATATTTGGTTGGAGAGAAATGGAGAAAGAGTAACAGACTCTGCTTCTGTGATGTCACTTGCTTCTTCCATCCACCACTTTACAGCTGGTGAAACAGGTTCAGGAGGTGAGGTGACTTGCGCAGGGCTGAGGATGGACTAGAATGGGACAGAGCCAGGATCAGCATCCTCGTTTGAACCTGGGTCTGACTTCAGACTCCTAAGCTGTCCGTGCTGAGATATGTAACGATTGCATCCATGATGTCACTTGCATGTTCCAAAAACCTGTTTGAGAACTTTGCCTCCACTTTGCAGTGAGGCTTGGAAGAAGGTAGCTAGAAGCACAGCTGTGATTCAGATCCCTCCTTCTGGACCTAACCCTCTTCCTTGTCTTTGGCCAAGGAAATTACTGTCTGGGGGAAGGAATAGGAGGAGAGAAGGGGTAGAGGTGTCCCAGAGTTTAGCTTTGGGTCCACTCAGTTATTGCCAGCCAGCAGGGACTTCACTGTGGTCCCAGGGGTGCCCAGGCTTGGAGCAGGGATGATGTATACACCAAGTGTCCACTAGGTGGGGCCTTCACCAAAGGCGGGCTCTGGAGGCCCCTGAAGAGGCCTTACTACCCCACCAGGGGAAGGTACAACCTCCTATATCTGCATGGTATGCTCACCCATGTGCAGATGAAGGCTGTGCAAATGTGCACACAGGTGTGTCTCAACTTGTTTCTGGCCTGTGCAAGTGTGCAGGAAGAGATGTGTCTACAGGCACGCAGGCATGCTCAGAGGGGGTGCAGGCATACAGTGTTTCTGAGTACAAGTGTGAGCATGTGTGGTCAAGAGCATGTGCGTATCTCTGTCTCAGTGAAGGTGAACAGACGTGTGTGCATGCAGAAAATGGTGTGGGCACCTGGGGGGCAGATTAGACCCTGCTCTAAAATGAGTGCCAAGGTTCATTTTAGGATGACTTTCCTAGTTTGGAGGCAGAGGGATGGAACAGATGACTTCTTGAGGCCCTATTCCAGGGCCTGTTAACCATTTGGTATCTAGTGCTCTTGACTTTTTTCTAGGCACCACATTTTCAGCAATGAAAGTATTCTATAATGTGGTTACATAACCTCATATGTTTGCTGTATATCATAGACACATGCAAATATGTGCCTTAACACACAGGAGCAGCTCTCACCTTTCTTAACTATTGCATGGTATTCTGTGTAGCATTCAGCTGAGATTTTTTTTTTTGATGAAGAGGCTTACAGAGGTGTGGGGCAGGGCAGTGTTGAGGCACCCAACAAGAGGGGGAAGCCATTTCCACACCAGACCTGATGGGGGATGGAGAAGGAACAATTCCTGGGCCCAAGGGGAGCAGGAGAGGGACGGGTTGACAGGGCCTGTGACTGGAAGGATGTGGTCCCAGCCAACACTCCAGCAAGACGGAGGGAGCTGGGGAACAAATACCCCAGCCTCTCTTTGCACCTGCCCTCATTGGCCAAACCCAAGTGGAAGCCAGAGAGCAAGGGAGCCTAGGAGATGTAGTCCAGAGGTCAGCCTCTTGGGACACTAAGCAGTTGTGGAGTGAATGGGGGAAGGGAGTACATGGAGAATAATCAGCACAAAGTGAATATGCAATTGTTTATTTAACTAGTTCTTGACAGTGGAGGGAAATCAAGCCGAGAGGGTCTGTCCTTTTTGTGTCGTTCCTCTCCAGTTCTGTTGGTCACTGGGAATTAGCCCATGGTTAAGGCTGTAGCCCTTGCTTTCTGGGATTCTGCTTTTCAACTTGTCCTTCTTGCTCTTGAGAGACAGAGCAGGCTCGAATGCAGAAAGCTCCAGAGCAGGCTCGAGTGCAGAAAGCTACGTGCTTGCTGTGAGCGAACCCAAGTAGCAGATGTAGTTCTGCCCCTGGTGACCCTCTGACCATCTGATCATGAGCCAACCACTTCTCTCAGGGCCTCGGTCTTTCCATCCTGCAACATGGGAATACCAATCCCCATCTTGTCCACTGTGGATTCGATAATAGCAACATAATAATAATGCATTTACAAAGTTCTCCCCATTAATTACCTTGATTCACTTGTTTAACCCTTGTCATAGCGTACAATTATTTTTTTAAGAATTATTTGATTTAACTTTATGTATTTATTGATTTTAATTTGACCAGAGAGGGACAGAGTGAGAGAGAGAGAAAATGAGAAAGCAAGCTGCCAGGTCTGGGACTAGAACCATGGTCAGCCATGTAGGAGTCCAGCGCCCCTAGCCACCACGCCACCTGCTGGCCCCTATCATACAATTATTAGCACTATTATATAAATGACGACAATGAGGCCCAGGTAGGTAAAATAACTTGCCCAAGGTCGCAGAAATTGTAAGTGGCAACGTTGGAATTCGCACCCAGTCTACTGAGAGTCATGCTCTTAGCCACTAAATAGTGGTAATAAGTGTTGAGCATCCCTCAGCACCCAACAGCCAGTAGGTGCTTCACAATGGCAGTGGTGGTTAGGAGCATTGTGTCAGGTATTGTGTAAGGAGCTGCTGGCCTGGTCCTTGTAGTGCAGGCTCCTGGCCCTAAGCATGGAGCAGCCTCCAGGAGCACACCCTGCAAGGTGTCTGCCAAACAGTCCTATATGCTTACTCCTCTCCTAGAGCTCTCATACTTCCAGATGAATTCAGAGTCTGTAGTTGTTTTTCTCCCTGCCTGGCAGCTGCGGTGGGCAACGCAGAGCTACCGAAGGACATTTTCTTTTGTTTCAGCTTTGATGCTGGGGATTTCGCATATCATTATGTTTGTGGCTAAGGACCTGCCATTATCTTCCCCAGGATTCTTGTACAGTTTATGAATGTGCTAAGGATCCCGGCTCTCTGCTTTTGCACTCAGGATAGGCTGCCCCAAGCTGCCCTCCGTTTCCTCCAGGGACAGAAGGGTGTCTTCTTTTCCACTGTGATTTTTTACATACTCATTTGAGTATGTGTGTCTTTGGGAATCAGGAATCAATCAGGAAGCTGTGTTTGTATATCTGCGTGTGTATGTGTGTTTGTGGCAGAGTGTGCTAAGGACGTGAAAAACAGTTTTTCACAAAAATACTTAAAATTTTAGTGCTTTCGTTCCACATCCAAGGCCATTGTCTTGCTGTAAAAGTCTGAATTTCCATTCAGGACCACCCATTATAATATCATTTCCTCAGCTAACTCTGTTGAGGGGGTAAACACTTAACTGCTTAATTCATTATTGCTGAGTCTGAGACGGTTACAGATGCCTTTGGAATATAAGCCCCCACATCTAATAAGGCACAGGCTCACGATGCGCTCCGAATATGGTGGGGAGAGACGGCTGAAATTTATTTTGTGAATAAAGCAATAAGCCAGTAAGCAAAGCTAATATGTTTCAGCCCAGACAGAAAGACACAATCATTCAGTATTTATGTAGCAACCTATTCCTTGGTGGGACTGCAAGTTTCTACCATTAAAATTGTCGGAATTCTTCAGAGACCCACTGCATTAAGTCATTTAAAAATATCACAGACTTAAAACAATCTGAATTATTGGATTTTCTCGCCGTTCCTGGGTAAGCATGTTTGCTGTAGCAATTTCCTGCTCGGTCAAAGGTGCACCTACCGCGGTTAGGAAAGTAAAAAAGTTCCGTGCAGAATTTTTATTTGGAAGCCCAGTACTTCCTAACAGCTGAACCAAGTCAGACCTAGATATAATTTTTTTTTAACCTTTAATTTTGACATAATTTCTGGTTCCCAGAAATATTGCAAGAAAATACAAAGAATTTCTATGTGCTCTTCACCTAGGGTCTGACTACAAATGTTGACATTTTGTAACACTTGACTTAACAATTCTTTCTTTATGGATATAGATAAATAAATAGATACATATTATTTATATGTGTACTGTTTGTTAGTTGCAGGCATGATGTCTATCTTGTTATCCCTAAAAACAAGTGTGTTCTCTAAAAACAAGGATATTTTGTTACTCAGCCACACAGTTCAATGATCAAAATCAGGAAATTAATATTGATACATTATTTAATCTATTGACTTTATTCAAAATTTGCCATTGGCTCCAATTAATGCACTTTATAGTTAAAAAAAAAAAAAAACCCAGATCATACATTTTTCTCACTTGTAAAGTCTCTTTAGCTTCCTTTAATCTGGAATAGTTCCTCAGCCCTTCTAGTATATCATGTAACATTGACATTTTTGAAGAGAACAGGCTGTTTATTTCGTAAAATTTCCCCTCCAGTTGGGGTTGTCTGATATTTCTTCACAATTAGATTCAGATTATGCACTTTTGGCAGGAATACTGCAGAAGAGATGTGTCCATCTCGGGAGATACATCATATCAGGAGGTACATGATGTCGAGTCCCATTACTGCAAAGTCAGACATAAATTTAAAATAATCTTTTGTTAAAACCTTGGTTGGTTTGTTAAACATTGCTTGGAAGGATTTCACACTCACTCCAGACTTTTTTTTTTCCCCCAGGATTTTAAAAACATACTCAAAGGAAAGAAAGTTGCAAGCTTTACAGATGCTCAGGAGCCATTTAAAAAAAAATTGCAGTGTGATAGTTATGAAATTTCCCTAAATTCATTTTACAGAATAAGAGCTGTAATTTAAACGTGAAGTTATTGAGAGCTGAGAAAAACCACACATCACGTGCAATTTAATCTGGCAGGGAAACAGGCCACTCGGAATTGCTAACTAGGCCTAATTCATTACATCTTGGTGAACGCTGTACTTTTGGCCTTACGAGTCTTTCAACTCCCGCATTAATATATTTACCCAGACCTCATGGAAAATGTATGGGGATGGCAACAGAAATACTGTATACTTGTTTAAATCACATTACATTTTTTTAAACAGCTCGAATGATTGCCCAGATCACACCTTCTTCTGAGGCATTTATGAAACAATTATTTACATTACATTAAAAACTTTAATTGGCTTGAAACACGTGCTCTGAGACACAAATATTGGAAAATCATCAAAAATATCCATCACAATTCTCTCTCCTTTACAACTCTTCTAAACTTTATCTTTTTTATAACCCACTATATTGATTTATTGTCCCACAACCAAGAGTGATGTCAGAAGTCCAAGCTGGGTCATAAAAAGAGAATATAATTTCCATTTGCTGTCCATAAAAACAAATCTTTTGATCAGAGAAAAAGGAAAAAAAATGCTCTCCTTTGGAAATGGGGTGGTATGTGGCTGGGGGACTTGCCAGAGAGGGAGGGAGGATGACTTGGGGGGGATGGAAGGGAGTGGGGTTGGGAGTGTGAGTTCCTGTGGGAGTGGGGGTGTGAGGCTGAGATGTTGGGAGAGGACTGGGGATCTTGCACTGATGCAGAAAGAGAGGGGAAGATGTAAAATAAGAAATCCTGCTACTTTTATTGTGTAGGGTGGAGGAATTGCAGAAGATGGAACCTCTTTCTACAATAGGTGAGAGTCCCTCTCCCAAAAGGTAACCATAATAAAGGTATGCCATATTACAAAGCTCCCGGGGTCCTCAGGGTAAGGACTCCCAAATAATAATGGTTATATTAACAGAAACCTCCCAAGTTGTTAAGGACCCAGAGCACCCACAACTGGACTAGGGTCCCCTCAACAGATCCTAACAATAAAACTAGCCTACTGAGAGAAAAGGCCCTGCAGATGTTTGACTGAGAACCTCCTCCTATAAATAATTATAACAGTAAAAGGGCCTCTAATTGCAAAGTTGTGGGGAGCCCCTACTTTAGGTTACAGATGCCAAATAATAGCCATGACAAATCCCTATTAAAAAGAAACTTAAGTTATGGTTAAGGTGACACGCCTCCCAAACTGTACAATTTAATTTCTACTCTTTAAGCCACCCCATCTATGCCATTTTGTGATACTGGCCTAAGTCCATTAAAAAGTCACTCTCCTTAAACTCTAACCCTAACCCTAACCCTAGCACTATCCTTAAACTC
>NW_006159701.1:8563199-8574392 GCF_000334495.1 Tupaia belangeri chinensis | reverse complement strand
GGGAGTGAGCCGGCGAGCGAGCGGCCGGGCGAGGCGCGGGAAGGCAGGGGCTGCAGACCTGGGCAGGGGGTTGCAGGCAGGACCCCGGCATCCCCCCTCACTCCGCACTTTGCGCGCCTCCCAACTTCGCGGCGCCGGGGGAGGCCGCGAAGCGCGCCGCGTGCCTGTCTGCGCCCGGCTGGGGCTCCGGTGAGGGAAGGAGGGAGGGAGCTGGCGGGCAGGGAGGAGGAGGAGGCGAGAGGAGGAGGCAGCCGGGGTTGGGGAGGAGGCGGCGCCGCGCCCCGCCGTCTGGCAGACTTCTCGGGCCGGGGTGTCGGGGTTCGTCTTTGCTTCTTGCTTCCCCCCCCTTTAATTCCCTCCCCAAATCTAGATGCAGACGGGCGGTGGAGATGGGCCCGGGCGCGCGCAAGTTTGCGCTCCTGCCTCCCGGGCGGTGGAGAGCTGGGAGCGGCTCAGAGCAGGTGACTCCGGGCTCCCGGGCCCATGGGAACTTTTAAATGGGAGATTCCCTCGCTCTGTTCTGCCTTCTGCTTGCCCTCCCCGCTGCTTTAATTCCCTCCCCAAATCTAGATGCAGACGGGCGGTGGAGATGGGCCCGGGCGCGCGCAAGTTTGCGCTCCTGCCTCCCGGGCGGTGGAGAGCTGGGAGCGGCTCAGAGCAGGTGACTCCGGGCTCCCGGGCCCATGGGAACTTTTAAATGGGAGATTCCCTCGCTCTGTTCTGCCTTCTGCTTGCCCTCCCCGCTGCTTTCCTCTTTTCTCCTCTCTCCTGTCTCCTTTCCTTCTTCCTCCCTCCTCTCTCTTCTCCTTCCTTCCAAACCCCTGCGCTTTCTCTCCACTCCCGCTTTCTGGAATCTGTTTCTCCCCCGGATTTGGGGGTGTTCTCTGCCAATCACCTGGGGGGTCGGGGTTGAGTAGAATCTCTGACACCCACCGCACAGCGGAGGCATGGCTCTAGCCCGTGTTCTTTCTAGGGGTTCCCCAGGACGCTCCTAACAAGCGCCTCAAAATCCTGGAGTCTAGCAAAGTCGCAGCCCGTGCAGCGGGAATACGGGGCTGGGAAATGGTGCGGATAACGGGGCGATTAGAGCATCCTGCCTGGCCTGTGACATTCGTGCGAGATGCGAGAGCATCAGTCTGGAGATTAAAAGGGACCCAATCTCGTTAAGTTTCTTCAGATAAGTGGTTCCAACAACCCCCTCCTCCTGGCTGCTCCCCCGCCCCGCCCCCTCCCCCAAAGCTATTGAGCTGGAGAGAAAATCGGGGCACTCAAGCATGCAGTTCATGACTGCGAGTGCCTTGCAGTTCCAGGTCCTCACTCGAGTTGGGGCTACAGTTTGGTGGCCGGCTGAGGCAGGCAGGGCTGGGAGCCGTGCTTGCCTGTTTAAATGATGCTAAAGTGGCCTTTCTGGAAGAGTGGGGGAAGAGAGAGAATTGGGCAGCCACATTGGGCTTGGCACGAAGGCCGATGGTAATCGTATTCCCTGCTAATGTTTGTAAATGAGACCCGGGCACGGCTGGGGGACAGCGTCTTTATTTATGATTGATGTTCTGTAACATAAGGAATGACAAGAACGTGGCAGACAAGAGGAGAGGAACCAGAAGGGCTGGCGAAAGCCCTTTGCAGGGTCCTATTGTTATTCTGGGCTGGAGAAAATTTCCCCTGCGAGATTTACAGCGCTGGTATTTGCTCCTGGTCGGCCGGAATGTCAGTTAACACAATTTTCATTAGATAACTCGTTTTCAATCCAGGGAGCTCAGGCTGCAGCTGGAGAGGCTGGGGCTAGGAGCTGAGGGGTGGGTGCGGCTCCCAGGGGGCTGATTTCTGAGTTGGTGGGGGAGGATTGAACCTCATTCTCTTCATTCTTCTGCTCAGGGGTCTTTTGTAGAGCTGTTGAGGTCACCCAAATCTTGATTCCAGCTGGACTCCCATTGATCTGGGAACCCTTTGTTAGGCTTTTAGAAGATGCTGAAATGGAAAAGCGAATTGGAACTGGAATGGATGAAGGTGGGGTGCGGGTGGAGAGGCTTGCTCAGGTGATTGGGGAAACCGGGCCGAGGCCTCCCTGCACAGGGCATCTACGTGAGGGGGCTTGTTCATTAAGACAATGGCTGGTGTGTCTGGCACAGAACGAGAAGGCTGTCAGGGAAGGGGGGTAAGCTCATTTACATCAATATTAAGTGGAGGGGTGTCCCCGTGGGAGTTTGAAAAGCTGTACACTTTGAGAGAGCAGAAAAATAAAGGTGGCAGCCGTGGCAGCGTCCACACACTTAGGCCCTTTGCATCTGCCACGTCCACCACCCCCAGCCTGAAATGTCCAGTTGTTCCCCTGCCCACCAGGTCTGCAGCTTCCCCGTATTCTCACTGATGGCATTTTTGTTGGAAATGGATTATGAGCCTAAGCACTTTTGCCCGGGATCCTCTCGTGTACATAATGCTAATGACTCCTGCACCAACACTTTTATTTTCATTTTTCCCTCCCCGCTTTCCTCTCACAGAGGAGATAACTAGAAAGGAAAACTTGGGCCAGCTTGTCTGAGGTACAGGTAGGAGGGGCAGGTCCCCGCCCTAGGCCTCGTGCTGACCAAAAGCTTTGGGTATGCCTGTGATGGGGCTGAGTGGCTGGGGAGGAGGTGTGTGCCTTTAATTCTTGGTTGTTTAGGTTGAATGGTTTCTCACAGCCTCATTGGTGAGCACTGAAGTGACCACAGCAGCCACGGCGGCCGCATCCCCAGGCCAGACCATGCCGCTGACACCACTCCGATCCTGGTAAGAAGGTGACCTTGTGCCAGCCTGGCACCCAGCCCTCTAGGAGTAAATATTTTTCCAATATGGAAGCGTCCAGTTATCATTCCTCCCAGCACTGCCTCTGAGCACAGCAGGGCTGTTTTCCTAGGAGGGGAGTCGGTCAACAACCTTAACGACCTGTGGGATGGTGGTAAAGATGACCCAAGATGTGGTATCCTAGTCCAGCACCCCGAAACTGCTACCTTTCTTCATTTCTTCTTTTTTCCTTCTGCTGCTAGCAGCTCAGGAAACGAGAAGAAATAAAATTTCATCCAAAGATAATGCTGGGCATATTTCATTTGGTTATAAGAGTGCTTTATGGTGAACATTACTAATGCAGTATTTTTTTATAGCTTTTCTGTGTATAATCGTCGTAACCGGATTCATACCTTTATGGTTTTCTTTTTCTGCTTTACTTTGCCACTTTTTTTTACGATGTTCTGAGTCTAGTCTCCTGTGCTACCCCCCCCCCTTCCCCACGAGTGTTAATTAAGCTGCCAAGAGTTAAGGGCACCCAGGCCACATGAAGGCGCATGGCGAAAGTGCAGATCTGTGTTTCTGGGGAGGATAGAGGTTGGCTGGTGAGACCACACAGTAGGACTTTCGGAGGAAGGGGCAAATTCTGCGTGGGGTGTCAGCGATAAGGAGGAATAGCAAACAGGGCTAGCAGGACAGGTCATGCTTCCCTGAGTTTGGAGAAACTTCGGGGAAGGCCCAATCTCTTGGCACAGGGGAGCGAGACAGTGCTTGATGGAATGTTTTTCTCTGCTCAAAGTTTAGAAAAGAGCGTGGATGTGATTAAAATATTATAACCTTATGATATTCTGAAGTGCATAAATTTTACATATCAGCCACAGAGAGTTTAGACATCCATTAGAGCCTCTGACAGCTTGACTTATCTAAATGTGCTATCATTTAACAATGTGTCAAAATTCCTCTTTCTATAGATGACAGCAGTAAATAAGCTATCAGCCTGGTTGGCGGATTCCTAACTTTGGAAACTTCGCAGTCATAGAATTGCTGCCGGGGTGGGGAATGTGAGTAGACAAGGCTTGGCATGGCCCGGGGACCATGAGTTGGGCTGGCATCAGGGGAGGGCTGTAGGGAGCTGGAGAGCAGAGCAGGCGTGGAGGGGCTCAGGGGATGAGGGGAGGCTTCTAGCAGCTGCTCTGTGTGTAAGATCAAATGATTGTCTAGACCCCTGGATACATTCTTGTTAAGTTGAGCCAGTGGGTGACCCCATTCTATCTGCATCTCCATTTCCTTAGAACCCACACCCTATGGTCTTTTATGCAGAAGGAACTAGAAACAGGCGTTGAGAATTATTTAAAGAACCCAGCAGTCTTTTCCGGGGATCCCAAAATTTTGGTTTCTCAAGTCGATAGAAATTGCTTCCCAAAGATGGGCTCTCTCTTTGATTGCTGGAAATAAAATGAGCAACGTCTCATCCCTCACTGATTTTGCTGTTGGGGGTCTTGAGATTTCTTTTATTAATACCTGAATTCACTGTTGAAAACTGAGGAACCAGGGACAAGCCTAAAGAAGCAAATAAGAGTCTCGGCGGGCTATTTCAGATGAGCACGGTGCTATTTTGACCAGAGGGAACAGCTTTTCTGATGCTGCTGGTGGTTTTTCTTTTTCTCGTCCTTTCTTTTTCTCTTTTTTAAAGAACTCTCTTGTTAAAAAAGAGGATTCTATCTTCGAACTTGACATTCTGTCGTGGTAACCTTTCTTCCGGCAGATGGGATTTCAAACATGCGCACCTTGGCTGATTCTAAATTTGGTTCTGGTTGATGGTGGATGGGACTGCCCAGAAACTGTGGTTTTCTTTGCTGCTTTTTGCAAGGGCTGAATTTCCGGGAGCTTCCTGCTTATCTAATTCCAAGGCCGCGACTGGCAGAGGTTCTGTGTGGGAAGAGGACTGAGGTAGTGGCCTTAGTTCCTGGCCTTGGGATACTGGGTTCCATCTTCTGTTTGATTTTTCTCTATGGCAAGTGCTCTTTATTTATGATGGTTGCTTACAGTGAGGGTGTCAGGGAAGGTGGAGGTGGTTGGCAGAGTCTGCGTGGCTCTAGCATTCCTGGGGATATCATCCAACATCCCAAGTCTCCCCTTACTTAGTCCATCCGGGGTGTGGGCTTGCCCTCCTCACCAGCTGCATCAGTTGTAAAAGTGAAGGGTGCTGACACACATTCTGGGCCAGTTAAATGTATTGTCTTCTAATGACCTTGGTTGTGGTGTGGGTGGTGATTCCAGGAGTGGTATGGGGAGATTTTTTTTCTTGTCTGAGTCTTTCTTGAGACAAGAAAATATGTCTAGGATGAATTTACTTGGTTTCTAAGCCTCAATGAGGGAAGCCTCAATGTTTGTAGGGAACAGCAGTTAGCGTAATGGCTATGTTGCTGGACTCCCATGTAGTCGATCACAGTTCGAGTCCCAGACCCGGTGGCTTAAACTCACACCGGGCGCGTGTGCGTGCCCAAGATCCCGAGAGGAGAATGGAGGAGAAGGGGTTGCGGCATGGCCATCCCCCCTGGGGGGTGATTTCTCTCTGTCTCTCTGTCTTTCTGGCGAGCACACGCACTCTATAGCAAAAAAAAAAACTCTCCAAAAAAAAAAAAAGTGGTTTGTACGGTTCTGTAGGATATGGACAATAAAGTTCTATCATGCTTAGAGTAAAATTCAAATTCCAGTCTGGCTCTATGGACTAGTGGTTGGGGGGAAGCTGGATCCTACATGGGCAACCACACAGTTTGAATCCCAGCCTTGCAGGCTTGAAAAACATGCAAAGTGCAAATGCATACATACAGGCCCAGAATTCTGACAGGAGGGAGGAACGGAAAAGAAGGGATTGCTGATGGCTGTGTGACCACGCCCCATCGGGAGGCACTTCCTCTCTCTTCCTCTCTCTGTCTCTGGTGAGCAAATGCATCCTCTGGCAAAATATAAATAAATAAGTAGTTCACTTCTGTTCTGGTGGGTCACACGTGATCTACCCCCTGGCATCTCTCTGGCTTCTTCTCCAGTCACTCTCCTTGGACTTACTCTGCTCCAGACACAATGGTCTTCTTCTTTACCTCCAAAGCTTATTTATCTATTTCTTCCATGGCAAGACAGACAGACAGAGAGAGAAAGAGAAGGGCAGGACCCACAACAAGATCTTGACCCTGCAGTCACACCCAGGTTCAGCCAAGCCTGGATCATGGGTACATGTGTGCCCAGGGTACTCAGGGAGGCCTCTGGACACGAGCCGGGAACCTCCCCAGATGGGTCAACCTCTCAGAGTGTCATGTTTGCCTGCCGCATCACCATCCGGCCCTTCACTGTGGCCTTTTGTCCCTCAAAGTGAACACATTCCCACCACAGGGCCTTTGCACGTGGAGCTCACTCTGCCTGAGACTTTTTTCCTCCCGTTCTTCCCGTGGCTGCCTGGCTCCTTGTTTTCATTCAGTCTCAGCCCAAAAGACATGGCCACTCAGCCTAAATAAGGCTGAAAAAGCTTCTACAACTCTTCCCCCCTTTAGTGTGGAAATGTGCTTCCAGATCTCTAAGGACACTAGTATCTCCCAGGTTTTGAACCTTCTCTGGGTACGATGTCTTTCTAGATACTCTTAGCAATGTTCTTTTTTTTTTTTTTTTTTTTTTTCTGGAAAGGTTTTTGCTATAGGATGCGCGTGCTCCCCAGAAAAAAAGAGAGAGAGACAGAAAGTGAGAAATCACCCACCAGGGAGGATGGCCACACCACATTCCCTTCTTCTCCATTCTCCTCTTGGGATCTTGGGTATGCACACACATGTGCCCGGTGTGAGTTTAAGCCACTGGGTCTGGGACTCAAACTGCAGTCAACCACGTGGGAGTCCAGCGACAGAGCCATTACGTCAACTGCTTGTGCCAGCAATGTTCTACCATCAGATGAGGCTGTTTTTTTTCCTTTGAAGAGCCAGGTAATACACTTTAGGCTTTGTAGCCCATACCTCTGCTGCAAATGCTCCACTGTGCCTCATGCCCTCTGCCCTCTGCCCTCTGCCACGAACATTCTGCTCTGCCCTTGCTGCATGCAAGCTGCCTGTAGGCTGTAAGTATGAGTGGATGTGGGCATGTTCGAATATAACTTTATTTACAAAACAGGCAGGGGACCAGATTTTTTTTTTTTTTGGTAGAGGTTTTTGCTATAGGGTGTGTGCGCTCGCCAGAAAGACAGAGAGAGACAGAAAGTGAGAAATCACCTCCCAGGGGGGATGGCCACGCTGCAATCCCTTCTCCTCCATTCTCCTCCTGGGATCTTGGGCACACACGCACAAGCGCCCAGCATGAATTTAAGCCACCGGGTCCAGAGCTCGAATTTGGTTGACTACCTGGGAGTTCAGTGACATAGCCATTATGCTAACTACTGGTCCCAGGGACCAGATTTGACCCAAGGGCCATAGTTTACTGCCCATTCTATATGACAGCTGTCACACTGGCTGTGGCATGGCTGAAGTTTTCACTTACCTCCATGTCTGAAGTTAAGAATATGAAAGTGGATTAAAGTCAGTTCCAGAAATTTGTTTTCCACCCTTTCCCTTAAGAGAGAAGCTCAAAGAGCCAGGAGGGAGAGGGGCTACTGCCTGGCTCTAAATCCTGGCTCCATCACCTACCTAACTGCTGTGTGACCTTGAATGAATCACGTAACCTCCCTGAGCCCTACGTCCCTTGTCTTTATGTGGGACAGATAGTCTTCTAGATTGTTCAGGAGGATTAAACCACTTTCAAGAGGAAGATGTTCAGCGCAGTGTCAGGCACACCTGCTGCCCTGTCAGTGCCCTGTCACTTGCTACTGCTGTTAGTATTTAAGAGGCAGAGAAAAGTGAGAAGGCCCGTGCGCAGCGGCTGCGAGAGCTTGCTGGCCTTATAGGCTGTTTCAGAGATTTCTCAGCGAGTTTTCTCTCTTCTCGTACTGCTTTGGAGTTTACTGAATTAATATATTACTAATATTGTATGTAATACTTTTTATTTTGGGAGCTTTGACCACAGAGATTGCAGACAGGGAGCTATGTCAGCCTACGAATGTGTCTGTCTAGAGTAGTGCAGTGTTTAAAAATACCTTTGTATAAGCTGCAGCATTTACACGTGCAAGATTTAGGGCTCGCAGCTGGTGTGGTAGTTAAAGGTGCTGGACTCCCACATGGTTGACCGTGGTTCGAGTCCCCGGACCTGGCGACTTGCTTTCTTACTTTCCCTCTCTCTCTGTCTGTCTTTCTCTGGTCAAATTAAAAAATAATAGTAATAAAGAAAGTTCAACAAAATAATTCTTTTAAGAAATAAATAAAATAGATAAATAAAACATGGAAGATTTTACCTAAGAAATCCAGTCCAGTCTGTCTTATAAATCAAGACCTCTGACCACTTTAGGCAGGTTCCACGGTGAAGGACCTTGGAGACCTGGGGTGGGCATTCCAAGCAGAGGGAACAGCCAGTGCAAAGACCCCAGGTTGAGCGTCTGCAGTGGGGCAGGCCAGCTCTGGGCATCCTGAGGAGCATGAAGGCCACAAGCTGCCTCTCTCCAAGTGCCTAGCCTCAGAAGAGGCTGTAATTCCAGACAAGATGACAAGCCCTGAGTGGTCCCGTGAAGACACCTGGTTAGGACGACACTGAGCTTGACCTCTCTGCTTCTCCCCAGTAGCCCAGTCACCCCCAGAGGTGGGCCTGTGGCTGCTCGTCTCCCTGCCCCACCCTCTAACACCCTTCAGTTTCGCCAAATGAAACAGCAGTTCCAGGATACGCATTTGTCATTAAAAAGAGAAAGAGGGGAGGAGATCAATCCTTCGGCCTCTGTGGCCTGAGCTGGGCGTCTGCCCGAGACTCCCAGAGCCCAACAGTGCTTAAGACTGAGAGCCGCTGTCGCTCAAACTGGACGGAGTAAATGGCTCCCGGGAACCATTACGGTCGATTGGCTTGTCCAGCCAGCTGTCGGAGTGTGGGTGCTGCGGATGGGGAGACCACAGGGGTCACCAGGGCTACTGGTCGAGGGCAGACTTCCATGAGTGGCAGTCTCTAGAAGCCACAGTGCCGGGGACACAAACTCAAGCATCTGTGGGTCTGAGTACCTGTGGGGTATGGTGCGAGCTGTGAAATCAAGTGCTGTCACTTCCTGCCCCCAAGACATTTAGTGTGGAGCCAAGGTGGCTGTGGTTTGCGTCCCAGCCCTGCTACTTACCAGCTCTGTGACTTTGGACAAGTCACTTAACCTCTGTGAACCCCAATTTTCTCATATGTGGAATGGAGATAATAGAAGCAGTCCTCTCCTTACGGATCACTTTGAGGGTCAACTGAGATCATGCATGCCAAGTGCTGAGATCCGTGCCCAGCCCCTGGAAGCACTATATACTGTTCAAATGAACAATAATTGCTATCCTTTACGCCACTCACGGTAAAATGAGTCATTCTGATTAACAGTTATAAGAATAATAAGTAGCAAGTACGACAATTAATAATGATATATTGGTGACATCATAGCGAATAGGAAGGGAGGTTCTGGGTCTTGCCGAGCCCACAGTGGGTAGGGCAGGTGCTTGTGTTGTAATCAGACATGTAGACAGCAGGTGACAAAGGAACTACCTAGGTTTGGGCCTCAGGGGAGGCTTCCTGAAAGGAGTGATGCTTCAGCCAAAATCTCAAGAACGTGGTAGAGAACGGCATCTTGGAAGAGGGAATAGCATATGCTAAGATCTTGAGGCAGGTGGAAGAATTGTGTGTACAAGGAACCGAAGGAAGCAGTGGGGCTGGGAGCCAGATTCTGAGCAGGCCATTGGACCTACCACAGTTGTCACTCTTGCCATCGGCCATCTGAGGGTAAGGACGCAGGATAAAAATAAGAACCTACATGCATGGCTCCCAGTAAGTGTCCCCTCAATGGACACTTTGTAAACCATTAGACACTGTAAAAGCCTTGGGTGGTAATGATATTTTTAAAGAAGATATTTAGCCCCCTCCCTAATCTGTTGGAAATACTTCTTACCCAGCTCCCATTTGTATCTGGTGACTCATACGGCAGCCAGGATTCAAATCCCAATTCTGCGCCTTCCCAGCTCTGTGTCCTTGGACAAGTTATTTCCCCACTGTGAGCCTTGGTTGCCTCATCCATGAGATGGGTATAGTCATAGTACCTCATGATGGTGGCTAGGAGTTTTTGTTATTTATTTATTTATTTTTCGAGAGGGAGCGAGAGAGAGAGCGAGCGTGCGTGCAAGCCAGCATCATTTAACAGGGCCTGGTCACACTATGGACCTTTTTCCCTCTGATTCTCTATCTCATCAGAATCCTGGGTATGTGCCATTATGTTTTTCAAACTGCCAGGGTCAGGACTTGAACCCTGGTCAGCCGTGTGGAATCTAACTTTCTCTGTTCAGAGCTGTACTGCTATGCTATGGGACTGGCTCTGTAGCAGAAATTCTAAAGCAGACCTGTTCCTGGGACACAACCTTTCTTCTGGCTCAATGGCAATCTAGGAACATCGACAAACCAGCCTCTTCCCCTTCCTTCCCTCCTTCCTTCCTTCCTTCCCTCCCTCCCTTCCACCCTTCCACCCTCCCTCCCTTTCTACCTTCCTTTTTCCTTCCTCTCTCCCTTCTTACTTTCTTCCTTCTCTCCTTGGTGTTGGCTTCCCCAGTGGGTGCAGGTGTTGGTCCTGGTAAATACCTGCCATAATCCTGCTTTTGTGTCTGCTGCTCAGTGGACCACACTCTCCACAGGAAAAGTGAAATGAGATGGGCACATAGGCTCCCCGCGCTTAGGAAACGCTCTGTCCTGGTCCCTTTCCTGGCTTGGTGGGAGGCTGGGGGGTGGTCACGCCTAGCATCGCCCCTTTCTGGTTGCGTATGGTCCATGGGTTCTGTGTGATTAGATCCCCCTTCCCTTTATTATGCCCCCATCAACTCTTTAAATTTGCCAGAGGGCATGTACACTTGCCTGAGAGATATAGAGAGAAAGTGAAAAAGCACTCCCCATCCCCCCCCACCCCCGGAAATGGTCAACTGCAATCTCTTTTCTGTCTCTTCTTCCGGTCAGGATTTTGAGCACGCACACATGCATGG
Organism: Tupaia belangeri chinensis; assembly: GCF_000334495.1. Lineage (NCBI taxonomy): Eukaryota > Metazoa > Chordata > Mammalia > Scandentia > Tupaiidae > Tupaia > Tupaia belangeri. Next base: position 8,563,533 of record NW_006159701.1, on the reverse strand, counting down.
CTGGTGTGTTTTTCAAGCCACTGGATCTAGAACTCAAACCATGTAGTCAGCCATGTAGGATCCAGCCACCTTAACCACCATGCCACAGTCTGGGCCTGTCCCCATCTTTATTCAAGGTACTCTGGCCTCCTTATCTTCAGACATGCCAAGCACATTCCGACCTCAGGGCCTTTGCACTCGTTTTCTCTGTCTGGGACACTTCTTGGGTGTCTCGATAGCTCCCTCAGTCTATTTAGCCCTCTGCTTAAATCTCACCTCTTCAAAGAGGTCTTCTGTTTCTGGAACAGCCTCACCGCCTCTCCTTCTCCGCTTTACCTGATGTGCTCATGTATGT
>NW_006159701.1:8558602-8563081 GCF_000334495.1 Tupaia belangeri chinensis | reverse complement strand
CCTGTGGGACTTAGCTCCTCCTAGACCTTTGGCTCCTTACTGAAAGTCACTCACCCTGTGCCTGGGAATTGGGTTTGGGCCTCAGGCCTGCTGTGAATGAAGGTTTATCTTTAGCTCCATCAGTCTCGCTTTAGAAACTGGTGACCCCAATTCCAGCTTGGGAAGTGGCTCCCATCCTAATTAATAAATCCATTAATTAATTGCCAGGAGGCTGCAGGCCACTAGCAATGGTTTGGTGGCCTCAGTCACAAAGAGTCAAAGCAGCCCCCTCTACCTGTAGGACCATTGTTGTGGGGGACACGAGGCAGCCAAACTGGTTTTGGACCAGGTGGCATTCTTCTCCTGATGTCTGAGTCCTGTACCCACCCAGTCAGCCCAGCAGGCTCAGAAAAGGGCCCAGGATCTCTGGACAGTGAGCCAGGCTTGAAGGGCTTTCCTTCTTAGCATCCCCAGGGATCCCTCCTTTACAGCTGGCTGGAGACCAGCTGTAAGGATTAAGATCCTGACTTTCCCTCTGGACCTCAGTTTTTCTGTCTAAGATGAAGTTCCTTGGGTTGTCGAGACAGGCCATTCATTCATTTAATGAGCCACATTCAGCCCCTGCTGCTTATTAGGTGCTACTTGAGGTGATGAGAGTGTAGCAGTGAACCACACAGACCTAGGCCCTGACCTCAGAAAGCTTCTGGTTCATAAATGTTTAAAGGGCCAGCTCTGTGGCCTCATGGTAAAGGCAGCCAGGTTCCACATGGCTAACCCCACCGTTTGAATCCCAAACCTGGCGGTTTGAAAAACACACCAAGTGCACATGTGTGCACCCCAAAAGGAGTGAGAGATGGAGGAGGTATTGCAACATGACCATGCCCCATCGGGGGTGCTTTCTTCTCTTCCTTTTGTCTCTCTGTCTCTGGCAAGCACACATGCCCTCTAGCAGTAAAAAATATTGGTCGGAGACAGAAGTACTTCTCTTCAAGGGTTGCAAGAAGTAGCGTGACAGTCCAGTGGCTGGGCATGTTGTAGACCGTTCCCTAATGGCAACTATTAATAACTACTGTTCAGTGCCCTTATGAACAAGTGTCATTGTTAACATTAATATGGGGGGCGTGTCCTGTTGTATTCTGTTGCCTTGGGAGCAGCACCTGCAGAGATGTGAGCAAAGGCTTGGAGCAGTCAGACCTCACTGCAGACCCTGGTCTTGCTTCTTCCTAACTGGGAGGCCTTGGGCAATTTGGTAGACTTCTGTAAACCTGTTTCCTCATCTGTAAAATGGGAATAAAATACAGCCCCTACCTCATAGGGACATAGTGAGGATGGATGAGGCAAAGCATGGAAAGAAAGCCCTTAGCACGTCATCTCAAATGTCGTCATTTCCAAGTCAATAGGTATGACTGCTACTGTTTTTATTATAGTTGTTGTTTAATTTGTCATTCACCTTCTGGGCCCTATGGGTCAGCTCAGAGGTGTGTGAATCTGGCTGGAGCCTGAAGATTTGTTTGTGGTATTGACAATGCAGATACCAGATGAGACAAGCTCCCCTGAATTCCCAGCCAGGGGTGGGGCCACCGCCATACCCCACAAACATAGGGATCTAAACTGGGGACGACCTTAGCAAGAATCAGCATCTCGCAGTCCAGCACAGCCTGTCCCAAAACCGGGAGCCAGGTAAGCCAGCTCTTCACCGAGAAGCAGGAGGTCAGGCTTCTCCAAATGTCCCTGAGGTAGCCTTGGGAAGGCCAGGCCTCACTCTTGCAGCCTTCGAAGGGTCATAAGAAAACTCTGGGAGAGGCCTGTGCAGGCCTGGATTACTTTAACAAATAGCTCTTGAGCCTTTATCACATGCCAAACAGTATTCAAAGCTCTTTACAAATATTATCTTGTTAAATTTTCACAGCTCTGTGAAGGAAAAACTATTACAACTCCCATTTTACAGCTGAGCAGAGTGAGGCACAGAAGGTTCATTCCAAGGCCACATTGCCAGAAAGTGATAGAACCTGGACTCAAAGCCAAGACCCATGTCTGTTGTCTACCCATGTCCTTGCTTTTGACCCACTATGGGCCAAAGTTGACCTGCCCAGAGCTGCTGCTTGCACTCCTTGTTCCTCTCTTAGGGGTTTCCCTGTCTGCAGTCACTGTTCCCATATCTATTTTCTTTTTTAAAAGCCTTTAAAAACACCTCACCACTGTCAACTCATGGAAATGCATCCAGACTCAAAAGCCTGAGAGGCATGATGGGGTGGTGGGTGGGGGGCTGTTAATAGCACAAGAAAGATTCCGTCTCAGGCCTGGAAAATGAGTGCCACCCAGCCATCCATCCCTGGCCCGCCTGCCGGACCCGGAGCTGCGTGCTGCCCTGTCTGCAGGCCTGCGTTCACAAGATGGAATTCTCGGCCTGGGCTGATAATAAGCAGGTATTGATTGCTGCCTTGGTCATTATCAAGATTTATTTAGTCAATATGGCCTCCCCGCTCAATAAATCGTGTCGTTGATAAAGAAGGAAGGAGATAGACTTGTAGGCTTTATTAAAAAAGTTTTTTAGATTTTTTTCCTAACAGCAGAGTCCAGCCCCCCTCTCTATGGCTGAATCAGCCACATTCTACATTTGATATTTGGCTTTATAAACTCTTTCCATTCATGGTAGAATTTTCTCTCATTGCTCTGGTTTTGGGGAGCAGAGTCTTGCAGGCCTGGCTGGGTCAGGGCCTCAAGTGTCTCTGAGAGTCCTCCTTCCTGGCTTGTCAGTATCTTATTCTCTTATTTTATCCTCACAACAACCCTTTGGGGTGGGTACTAGTGTTTCCCCATTTTGCAGATGATATAACTATAAGCCTAGGGAGGTCCATTCACTTGCTTGAGATCACAAAGGATTTGAACTCAGACAGTGTGGTTGTAGCCTTTGCTCTGAATCTGACATTCATTCAGCAAATAGCAGATACTTATTACACATGTGTTGTGGACCTGGTGCGGTGCCAGGTGCTGAGTGTAGAGGGACAAGCTAGATACGTAAGTGTGTCATTACAGAAATAGAAAGATTAGAGGGGAGAAGTGGCCAGACTGCTGAAATCCAGATGGAAGAGGTGGCTGTCTATGTGGGGTAGTTATGGAGGGCCACATTGAGTAGGTGATATTTGGATTCTTGAGAAGGAGTTGGTCAGGCAAAGTTCAGGCAGAAGAGAGTTCATGGCTATGAAAGAAGCCTGTGCAAAGGTCCTGAGGTGAAATCAATTTGGCACATCAAGGATCAGAAGGGAGGCCAATGTGGCTAGGGTAGGGTGGGTAGGGAGGGGAGAAAAGGAGAGCTGATGAACTGAGAGTGAGGTAGCAGGCCCTTTTAGACCATAGTAGGGGACTAGATTTGTTGGATTCTTTCTGTTCTCAGGGAAATGGGGCAATATTGAAGGTTTGAAGCAGGGAAGAAATGGGATCTAATTTATGTTTGGGTCCCATTGAGTTCAGCCTGATAGGGAACACTGAAGGGAAGGAAAGGACGTTTAGAAAATACGTAAAAGAGAGCTTTTTATAACAAAGTGGATGTTAGCTCTGTCAAGAGAGAGGTCTTAGTGTAGGAAGGCTTTGGGCACACAGGTGTTTCTGGCACCATTGGGCAATGGGGGATGAAGGTCGCCATGGGGACATGCCTGATGCCCTTTCAACAAGGTGGCATGTGTGCTTCCCAGGGAGGAGGGAGGCTTCTAGTGGCAGGTATGTCATGGTCAAGGTGCTGTGGACTAGAGCTGGCACATAGAGGATTGGCAGGGGCCTGGTGGCTTAGGTTATGTTCTGAGAAGGGCCTTTGACCTATTGGTCACCATGGGCCTGGTTTCTATTGTGTTTCCAGGTGCTACTTGTTAGCAATGATGAGGAAAAGATCAGGTGACTAAGATAGTGTGGCCATCAAAACCCAGACCACAGTAGGGTCTGTCCTAGGGGGTCCATGTCCTGGTCTTTATCTGTGGGGATGCTGTCAGGTAGAAGAGGGTTTATATGTCCACCTAGGAGATTGCAAGGGATGTGGGCTAGAGTGCAGAATAAAGAGAACTGTTATCACCCCTCGATGTTGTCCAATCAATGAACACTCATGGACTGCAAGTATAGCAGGGGCTGAGTGATCCAACTTCTCACCCATACACTATCCATCCATCCGTCCAACATTCTTTCATCTCTTCATTCATAAATCTGGTCACTCATCCATCTGTGTCCATTTACTCAATGTTTCATTCTGCTCTTTTCCCATTTCTGCTGATTTTAACCATCCATCCATCCATCCATCCATCCATCCACATTTCTAATCACTCATTGATCCATCAGTCCATCCGTCTGTGTATCTGATCATCCATCCATCCATCCATCCATCCATGTACTCATCCACCCAGTAACTTGGGTAACTTCATCTACCCATCCACATGTTTATATACCAAACAAAAATCCCCTCATGCAGGTTGCTATCTAACATCCGCAAAACTACTCAGCCAATACCAGGAATGC
>NW_006159701.1:8547068-8558571 GCF_000334495.1 Tupaia belangeri chinensis | reverse complement strand
GGAGAGGGAGCAGTGCCTGTTCTTAAGCTTAGAGTCTGTTGGAAGAGTCAACTGTAGAGAAGTAACTCCCAAAGCAGCAGCACTGGCACATTAATCAGAGGCTACACACAGAGCTGTGGGGGCTTAGTGGAGAAATGACCACTGACTCCACAGGCCTGTGAGGTCAGCAGAGGGCAGCTGGAGAAGGAGATAAGCTTGGTACACTTCGTTCTTGCCCCTGGTCTGGATTCAGTGATATTCTCCTCTGCTCTGAGTAGTGTGTGGTGGTCTCAGAGGGCAGCCTGTTTTTGAGGAGATGCCACAGGAATCACTGTCACCAGACTCCTGGACAGGCCTAGGAAATACCAAGCTCTGTGTTATAGCAGACTTGCCCAGCAAGGTCTTTGAGAGATTTTTTTTTTTGGACAGGAATGTCCATGACTAAGAAGATAGACAAGACTGGTCACCAGTCCTGCCACAGGGTCACAGACTCTCTGCTTTCTTGGTTCAGTGCAGACTAATAGCACCTCTCCTCTGTGTGGTGCCTAGAACCTGTCAGAGGTGGGCCCGTCTGTACTGTTGGACTGCCTCCCATTGTGCAAAGGAGGAAACTGAGACACAGTGTATGAAAGATGCAAGACCTACATTCCGTTTCCCAAGAAAGCAGGGCAGAGAAACCCTCCACTGCACATCCTCCTCCTCTGCTTAGCTACATTTCTGGAATGTCTGGCTCACACTCTATCTCCATTTCTGTATCTCCCACCCACATTCAGCTCACTCTGTCCCCCCAGTCCTCCTATAGAGCTTTCCCCACTGGCCTTCCCTTGGCCCTCCTATTGCTACGTTCTTTTAGTTTTCCTCCTACCTCGTGCCACAGCTTTGCTGTTAATTTTCAACTCATCCTCCTCTGACTGATCTTTAAATATGTTGGTCAAAAACCAGATCCATCTCTTCTTACTTTGTCCCCCTGACCCTGTATGACCTAATTTATATCCACAGCACCACTATCTCCTAGATCCCCATTCTCTGCCTCCAGGATCCAAACCTATCAAATGCCTTCTTGAAATTTATTTTTTTTAAACCCAGTTTATTGACATCTCTTGAATGTCTATCTCAGAAGTGTCTACAATTCAAGATGTCAAAAACTTAACTCTCCTCACCAGTCTCCATCTTAGGGATAACTCCACACCTGGATCTGCAAGATCTGCACCTGGGAGCTGACCTGATGTTTTCCTCACTCTCATGCTTCTCCTGTCCAGTTCATCACTAACTCCTGGGGATTTCATCTCCAAGATTCCTCCTGCACCCCATCCCCTACTTTCATCTTCACCATTGGCACTAAGACCTGTGCCCCTACCACCTCTCCCCTGGACTTTGGGTCTCAATTTGCTTTCCTGTACTGACTCTTTGTCTCCCATACTCTGTTGACACATGACAGCTAGTGAGATGATTAAAACCTGTTAAGAACCATTTCTAAGGCTCCCTATTAACTTTGAAGTTAAAGGCCTAATATGACCTTCCAAGATTAGCACAAATTGGTCACTGCTTTCTGTTTTTAGTTTATAGTGTATTCAAGTCTTCTATTTTGTTGTTGATCTCTGTCTAGTTGTTCTATCTACTATTGAAAGTAGAGTATTCAAGTCTCTAATCCTTTAAATGTCTCTTTCGCTCTTCATTTGACACTGTCAGTTTTGGCTTCATATATTTTAGGGCTCCATTATTAGGAGCATATATGTGTATAAATTGTATCTTCCTGATGAATTGACTTTCTTTATTAGCAAGTATCCCTCTTTCTCTAGTAGTATTTGTTGGTTTTAAAGTCTACTTTGTCTGATATTTGTGTATCCACTCCTACTTTCTCATGTTTGTTGTTTGCATGATTTATCTTTTTCCACCCTTTTACCCTCAATCTATTCGTATCTTTGGATCTAAACTGTATATGTCCTATAGACAGCATATAGTTGAGTCATTTTTTAAAAGAATCATTTAAACATTTTATTATTATAATTTTTAAAATTTGTTAGAGTGCACATGCACTCACTGGGGAGAAACAGAGAGCGAAAGTGAAAAAGCAAGCTGTCAGGTCCAGGACTCGAACTACAGTCAGCTATGTGGGAATCCAGCGTCTTAACCACCTTGGCATTTGCTGGCCCCTGATGTTTTTTTAATCCAATCTGAAAACCTCTGCCCTTTGATTAGATTGTTTAGGTAGTTTATATTTAATGTCATAAATATAGTACAGTTTGTGTCTGCCAGTTTGCTTTTTGTTTTATATGTCTTTTAAAAAATATTTGTTTTTATTTGTTATTATTATTATTTTAAATTTGACTAGAGAGAGATGAAGACAGAGAGAAAGGGAAAGTGAGAGCATAAGCCACCAGGTCTGGGACTCAAACCACCATCAGCCATGTGGAAGTCCAGTGCCTTAACCACCATGCCACCTGCTGGCCCCTTTAATGCCTTTTTTGTTTCTCTATTCCTCCTTTCCTTTGCATTGAATGAATGTTTTCCAATGTAAATTCTAATTTCACTCATTGTTTTTTACTCTAATTTTTGAGGTTTACCTTAGTAGTTGGCTCTTGACCTTGAGCCTCATTCTCTGTGCCCGTTCCAGTTGCACATGTCTTCTTCCAGTTTTCCCCTGTGATAGTCTTCTCACACTTTTTCGTCAACAACTCCTTGACATTCAGAGCTTGCTCAATGTCACTTCTTTTTTTTTTTTTTTTTTTTAGAGGTTTTTGCTATAGGGTGCGTGCGCTCGCAAGACAGACAGAGACAGAGAGACAGAAAGCAAGAAATCACCCCCCAGGGGGAAATGCCACTTCTTCAGGACAGTTTCCCTGCTCCTCCTTGTACAGGCCCATGGGGCTGTGTGGACTCCATCTCTGTAGCACTTAATCATGGGCAGGTATCAGACACAGCTCTGTGGTTATTTATTAGTGCCTCCTTCCTTCTGTGGGTGCTAACCTCCATGAGGGGGTAGAGCAGTTTCCTCCAGAACTGAGTAGCAGAAGGCAAAGTACATCATTGTCCTTAAAAAAATTGGTCAGGGGCTGGATGGTAACACATTGGTAACACCATACCCTTCTAGGCTGATTCATATGGGAAGGTTTAGGTTCACTTCCAGAGGCCTCCCTGACCTTAATAGGTGCGTGCCTGCCCATGGTCTGGGACCAAGGCTGAAGGTGGATTTGGTGTGAGGAAGGGAGGAAGGAAGAAAGGAAAGAAGGAAACTTAAAAAAAAAAAAATCAGCCAGTGCACATACAGGATGGATGTGAGTGCAGTGTGACTGTTTTTCTGTATTTATATGTGTATGTCTGCATCTTGGTGTGTATAGATACACACCCATCTTTATGTTTGTGGGTTTCGGGTGTTTATGTGTGTCTGTGTCCTGTATGTATAGATCTCAGAGTGTTTCTATAGGTGTGTGTGTGTTTGCATTTGTCTTTGAGTGTGTGCCTGTTCATCCACACATGGAGATCTCTTTGTATGCAGATGTGCATGTCAGTGTGTTTTTGTTCGTGTGTGTACCTCAGTGTATGTGTGGGGGTGTGTGTTCATGCTCCCAGGTTGAATGCCTTTCAGTGTCTCCTTGCCATGCAATTATTTTTCATCAGCTTGGTGTAGCATTTAATGATTTCCCCAAAGCTAAGCATGGTCCCTGGAGTATTGATCTTGCTGCAGTATAGGTGACAGGGTACTGTGGGGCTAGCTGGTGAGCACTGCCTCATCAGAATTGGCTACAGCACCTGTTACCCACCTCCCCCTGAGCCTCAGGTTGATCCCTTAGAGGGGCTTGGTGCAGGGGCACAGTGGGGCTCCTTGCAGACATACTGGCTCTGCCCTGGCCAACTGTGTGTGGCAGCCAGGGATTGCTCTTCTTCCTGCCTCAGTTTCCTCATCTGTGAACTGGGAAAAGCAACAGTTGTCACCTCCTAGGGTCTCAGTGTGGAGAAATGGGCTCATTCATGTGAAGGGCCAGCGTGGTACCTGGCACACAGCAGGTGCTCCACTTGCCTTCATGTTCCCTCCCCATCGGCCCTCGTCTTGGCAGTGGCAGAGGTGATTTCAGGCTGCAGTGTTGGGAGAAATGTCTGAGAACCTCCCTTCAAAGGGACCCTTTCCAAATGGCTTTCTGGGCCGTTCAAGGCTGACATACCTGCTCTAGTGAAAGAACGCGCTGTCCCACAGGAGCCCAGAGAGCGTCAAGGCTTTCCGTCGGCACACACAGCACATCCTCAGTTCATGACTTCTATTGGGGTTTTTGCTATACGGCATGTGCGCTCGCCAGACAGACAGAGACAGAGAGACAGAAAGCGAGAAATTACCCCCCCCCAGGGGGGATGGCCACACTGCAATTCCTTCTCCTTCATTCTCTTCTCAGGATCTTGGGTATGCACGCACATGCACCCAGCATGAGTTTAAGCTACCGGGTCCAGGACTCAAACCGCAGTCGACTACATGGGAGTCCAGTGACAGAGCCATTATGTCAACTGCTGGTCCCCATGATGTGTTTTTCTACACAAAAATGTGTCATGACTTTTTCGATGACCCAGTAGTAATCTGCCAGCTGCTCCTGCAGTCTTTAGCATCAGCTCTGTGTCTCAGTTACCCCACTCCTCCACCCTTCCTGTCCCCAAACTACTGTACTCTTCACACTTCGCCTTTGCATTTGTATTGCCTTGGCTTGGAACATGTTCCCCTTGATGTTTGTAGGCATTGGTCCTCCTTCCCTGACCCTGAGCTGAATCGGGCACCTCCTTCTACCTCCTCTTGGACATCCTTGGCCACGCTACTTTCCATGTCGTGAGGTGATTCTCCAATTCTTTGTTGTTTTTTTTCCATCAAATGATGAACTCATTACTCTACATTGAAGCTATGGTACCTTATGAGATGATTGCTGGGTGGTGGAGGCCTGATGACTTGATTGCAGGTCACATTTCAGACTTAGATTCCTGTTTTTTAGCAGTGTAACTGGTATCCTTGAGCCTGCATTCTACACAGGGTTGAGGATGGGGTGTGGGTTTCTCATCTTACACAACCCCCACCAGACCCAGTCCTCTGTGCGTGGCCCCTGTGGTCATGTTAGTTAGCAGCCCTGCTCCAGGGATCAGCTGTGCTGACTGATGGGTTGGAGTTGAGTCTGTCTTCTCTGGTTTCAGTGTAGTCCTTCCACAGAAAGAACAGCTTTTACATGACCATTTAGGAATGAGAGGCACTCCTGATTTTAAAAATTTAATTCATTTTTAATTTAATATATATCAAGGGTGATTGTGTGTAAGGCACAACTAAGTGCTTACTAAATATCATCGTTTAAATGATTAAATTTCCATAACAACTCTGGTCTTTAAATGATTAATATCTCCATTTTGCAGAACAGGAAGTTGAGGCACCAAGAGGTTAAGCACCTTGCTCTAGGTCACACAACAGAGCCAAGCAGTCTAACTCCAGTCTGTGTTCATAGGCTCTCCTGCCTCTTGTTATTTCTGTTAATACCCAAAGCAGAGGCTATGTAGTTGGGAAGGGGCTATGCCTGTTTCCCACCCTTCATGCCCTGGGATAGCTGAACCCTGGCCCCTTAAGTCAGCAGCCTGGGGGCGCCTCTCAGAGCTAGCGCTGTCCCTCAGAGGACATCCTCTCAGCCTCTATGAGCAAGGGGGTTGGTCCCACGGTCTGTGGCCTACTTCGTGAGATTCATCTCCTGGAAAAAAAAAAAAAAAGATTCTGAAGCAAAGCAGAGCATCTTGGCATCTCGGGGTTTGGGGGGGGTTGAGGCCTGCTGAGGCCTTCTGCCTCCCCAGAGGGGGAGGAGGGAAACCGAGGCCAAGCTCCTGGTTCTTGCTGCCAAGGCAGGGGGGTCCCAAGGAAGGCACCCCCACCTTCCTGAGTTGGCACAGCTGCTCTCTAAGTCCTACTGATGCACATTGTGTGTGTCCTGCCCAGGGTGGCACCTGGGCAGGTTGGGGCTGGCCCAGCCTCCAGAAGGTGAGGAGCTTGGACCAGAGTATAACTTGTTTCTGTTGGATGTATTGATGAGCTGCCCTAATTAAGCACCTCGCTAATGAAAATCAAATCTGTTTGCTGAGAGTTGAGCAGATTTGAGCCTTGCCTTGCTAGGAACCAGCCATAGATCCTGGGCAGGTCATTTAGCTGTGTGGGGCGGAGGTGGGGGATTCTCAGTTTTATTGTCTTCCTAAGTTCGTTCCCCTATACGACTAAATCCCCTCCACGACTAAATCATGCTTTGCTATGCCTGTCTTGCCCCTCCACACAGCAGGCACCCGGAGAGCTCTAGAGCTGGTGAGATCAGTGGCATACTGTGGAGGCTAATTATGGCTCTTTGGGAGAGGTTCTTGTCACTGATGGTCAGACCCATCCATCTGTTTTTCATGCTGTGCCTCTTGGATCGGTCAGTGAGGAAAAGAGGATGTTGGGATGAGGACAGTTCTTAAAATGTGTGACTGTGTATCTGTATAAACATATCTGTCATTTATTGCTGCGTAACAAACACTCAAACTTAGTAGGGGAAACAACTTTTATACTCACAGTATAAAAGTGAGTCCGAAATTAGGACAGAGCCCAGCTGAATCAGCTTGTCTCAGCTCTGTGACAGCTGGGGCTTCAGCTGGGAAGATGCAAAGTTGGGGGTAACATGACAACTCACACGTCTGGTAGTTGATGCTGGCTTGGCTAGAAACTCAGCCACCTGGAGGACCACCAGTGTGTAGCTTCTCCCTGTTGTCTTCTCTGTGTGGGCTCCCTTGCACTTTCTTGCAGCATGGTAGGGTTGGAGGTGGGAGGTTCCAAGAGTAAGTGTTTTGAGAAAACAAGGTGATAGTGAAGGCAGTGTCATGTTCTAGCTTTGGAAGTTACTAATATCACCTCTGTCTACTCTCCTGGTCAAGGCAGTTAAAAAGGGTGGTCCAGGTTCAAAGGAGGAATCTGTAGACCCCTTCCCTCAATGGGATGAGTGTCAAAGTCACCTTCCAAGAGGCTTGAGTGATGAGAGAGGTTGTGGCAGCCATCTTTGGAAAAGACAGTCTGCTCCAGTAAGTGTGATGGTGGTAATTCATTCAGGACCAAGTGTGACAAATTGACTGGAGCAGGTGTGTCAGGAAGTGGCTGAGTGGGAGAGTAGGTGTGACAGGAAGTTGTGTGGGGTGAGGGGGTGTGACAGGAAGTGGCAGGAAGTTGTATTGGGGGGAGAGGATAACAGGAAGTGGCTGAATTGGAGCGGACACATGAGAGATGGTTGTGTGAGAGAAGTAACTATGCCAGGAGTTTGTGTGAAGGGAATTGATGTGATAAGAGATTGTGCTAGAGTTGTGAGTATGACAGGAAGTGGCTGAACTGGAGTGAGCGCCACAAGGTTGTTTGAGGAGAGTATGACAGGACATGGCCAAATAGGATATGACAGGAAGTTGCGTGAGGGGATTGAGTGTGTCAGAGATGGTTGTATGAGGGAGTAGGTATGACAAGAGGTTGTGTGAAGAGAGTGAGTGTGACAGAGATGGCTGTATGAGGGGAGTGAGGGTAGCAGGGAAGTCAGCTTTGCCAGAGTCTGCCATGATGGAAGTGGGCCTGAGGGTGGCAGCACCCAAGATGCTGGCAGTGCCATATTTCCTCATTTTCCAAGCTGCCCCCCTTTTTTTTTTTGGAGAGGTTTTTGCTACAGAGTGTGTGTGCTTTCCAGAGAGACAGAGAGACAGAAAGCAATAAATCATCCCCCGGGGGGATGGCCATGCTGCAATCCCTTCTCCTCCATCCTCCTCCCGAGATCTTGGGCATGCATGCACACGCTCCCAGTGTGAGTTTAAGCCACCGGGTCCAGGACTTGAACTGCGGTCAACTACATGGGAGTTTAGCAACATAGCCATTACGCTAACTGCTGATCGCCCAAGCTGCCCTCTTCAGGGCCTTGGGATGACCAGGCCCCCAGGCTGGTTCTAACATGGGGACCCAGACCTCAGCCCCCACCTTAACCAGGCTCTGTCTTATTTCCTGCCCAGTTCTGCCATCCTTCTATCTTCCTGGGGGCCTTACGCTCCCCACTCCCACCAGCAGCCTCTCCTTCCAGAAAGAGTGACTCCCACCTCAACAGCCTGGAAGCGCTCCAACTGCCGTACTTTTCTTCAAATAAAAGCAGCTAATTAACATTATTCTTTAATTATTGCCTTTATCAACAAGGGGTCTGATTTGTACCAGCAGGATAGTTGCTTTCCCTTAAACTACCCAAGTGAATGCTTCAGTTCCTGGTGCTTTTGAAATGAATTTGATGTCATCTGCCCAGAGTCACTTAATGGGGACGCCTGGGTAATGACTGAACGCGCTAACTCCGTTAGCAGCCCTGGAAGCATGTAATTTGGCCCCTCAGGCAACAGCACTTTTGAAATCTCTGGATAGTTTTGAACTCTCTGTTCTTAATTAAATATGCAATTTTTCACGGTAACCAGGTTAATTCTTTTGTGTTGTGTTGTAATACTGTTAGGAATTTTCATAGTTCTTATTAAACATTATTCAGGCATTGTGAATTCCATAATTAAAAAAAATGAAAAGAACAAAGCTTGATTCACTCCTTTCTTTTCCCTGGCTAATTTATCAAATGAATTTTGCAAATTTTTCTTTCTGTCCCCAGACAGTGTGGCAAGTGTTTTAAAGGGGAAGGATTTAATTGCCCTGTAGGGATTGGCTGGTTATGAAGGATTTGGCTGTTTGATTAGTAAACCCAGTTGGGAATGGTCTAATGCTCCATGATCTTAAAAATTGTCTGATTGTACCCTCTCCAAGGAGGCTTCTCTTTTCGTTATGTAGAGCATCAACTTCACACAAGTGTGATTATGAGGTAGTGAGGAAAGGGAGAGAAAAGGATCTGACTTTACTTTAAATTGGGGATCTTGGGAGATTTTTACCCCCCATTTCCCTGCCTGAGGAGGAAGGGAGAACACAGAAGAGAGACAGAGAAAGAGAGACAGATGCACAGTCAGAGCAGTTCTCAAATCTCAGGTGTTCGAGAAGGTGGAGAGGGCTGAGAGGGTAGGTCCAGAGGTGACATTTTACTGGGTCCTTGCAGATAATGGCACCTGCCACACTGGCCAGCTGCTAGGCTGCTTATGAGCTGAGGAAGCCCCTCTTTACAGTGCTGCAGGGGCAAAGAGGGGAAAAGGGGATGTTTCCATTGCTAGACTTGGGCCTGGTCTCTGGAAGATGTGCATACTCCCTACTAAACGTGCTGGGTGGTGGGTGGAGAGGACCATGCCCCTCAAACTTCCTTGGTAAGGCCGGGGCCCCTGTCTAGGAGGTGCCAGGCAGAAAGAACCAGGCCCATCCAATGAGTGGGGAGCACTGGGGCCTGATCCCTGGGTCTTGTTTCCAGTGAGGGCATCACTTATTCCTCAGTTTTCCCCATCTGCAAAAGGATCCCACCTTCTTACTTTCCTGGCTCCCCCTGGTCTTAGCATTCTGTATCCCAGAGGTGGGAAAATGGGAGATAAAGTAGGAGAGAGAGACCAGGACCAGATCAGGCAGGGCAGTGAGGGCCATCATGAGGAGCCCGTTTTTTTCCTAAGGGCAAAGCTCCTTTGATATTGAAGGAAGAGTGGGATGACTCAGAAAGGCCATTGCTAAAGAGATGATGGTCAGTAGTCCTGAGGCCTGTATGGGGGCAAGCCAAAAGCGGACCTTTTACCAGAGGGTGGGCTCTGCCAGGCAGCCCATCACTCCCCCAGACGTGGCGTCTTCACCCTGGACTCTGGCAAATGCTGTATCTTGGGGTCCTGACTGATGTGGTCTTTGTGGAAGGTCCCAGGACTCCATGCAGATATGTCCTGGCAAATCGAGCAGAGAGGGGGCAGTGCTCTGTTAGGTCATGTGGCGATGGCCTTGCTTGATGCTCAGGTCAGGATTCAAGGGTTTTGGACCCTGAGCTCTATCTTGAGTGATCTTGATAAAAGTGCTAGGTCAGATCATCATTCCCTCTCCTCTTCTTCTTTTTTTTTTTTTTTTTTTGTGGGGTTTTTCACTATAGGGCCCGTGCGCTCGCCAGACAGACAGAGAGAGACATAGAGACAGAAAGCGAGAAATCACCCACCAAAGGGGATGGTCATGCCACAATCCCTTCTCCTCCATTCTCCTCTCGGGATCTTGGGCACACACGCACACGCGCCCGGCATGAGTTAGTAGCCGGGTCCAGGACGCGAACCGTGGTCGACTACGTGGGAGTCCAGTGACATAGCCATTACGCTAACTGCTGGTTCCCCCCTCTCCTCTTCTTAAAAACTTTCAGTGGCTCCTTAGTGCTCACGGGATGAAGTCCAGACTTTCACCTTGGCTTACAGGGTTGCTGTGATCAGCTTCTCTCACCCCCACCCACCTCCACTGTCTCATCTCTTACTAGACTTCTTGTCTCCAACGATTTCAGCTGTTACCGGGCCCTCAAATGCCTCATGCTTTCTTACCTCCAGATCTCCGTGTGTGCTGTTCTCTGCTCCTGAAACTCCCTTTCGTCATCTTAACTGGCCAACTCCTCTCTTCTGTCATCTCTTAATCCGAGAACCTTCTGACTGGATTAGGGGCCTCCCCCTACATTACACACAGCACAGCTGATTGGGATGGCTTGCTCCACCTTTTTATTTTGAGACCATGTGGGCAGTGCTTGTGTCTGTCTTGTTCACTCTCCTAGCACAGAGCTTGGCACATAGCGGACGCTCCATAAGTCTCATAGATGACATGAACTTTCACTGTCAAGCAGAGACCTCAATCCTCAACCCACTGGACCCCAGCTGGGCGCAATTATTTTTGGGGTTTGAAGATGCTGAAAGGAACAAATTCTACCTCCCCCAGGCTTCGCCCAGCCCAGCATGTGGCTCCAGAAGGTTCTTTTGGAGTTACTGGCCTTCAATAAGTGAAGACAAGACAGAGCTGCTGTCCAAGGGCCAAGGAAAGAGTCAAGCTGCTTGTAGCCCCCCTCATAGGCTGAAAGAGGGGAGACTAGACCCTCTGCTTCCCCTTTCTCTCTTTTATCAGCTTGACCCTCTGGATGGCCAGGTACCAGGATTAAAGACCAAAGGAAATGGCAGTTACTTTCCTGCCAAGAAGAGCATGAGGCCTTCAGTGACAATGACACCTGCCACTTCTCGGGTTTGGGATGCTGGGGCCTGCGGCCTGTCCTATAGCCTGGCTGTAGCCATGAGGAGGCTAGTCCTGGGTGAGGCTCTCTTGGGTGACCTGAAGTATATACACACACACTCTTACACATTCACATGGAGAATGGAGCCCAGAGCATACACACGCGCACATATGCACACACAGGGGACGAAGGATGCCCGGCTTCCTGGGCCCGTGTCCCAGGATACCTGCACACAGAGGCACAACACAGCTTCTCTCCCTTCTTCTTCCTACCTATTTTTATTCCTGTTCAAGTCATTGGGGAGAAAGAAAGAGCCAAGGAAAAGCTTTTTGGGATGTGGGATAGGGAGGGAGCTCGGGCTACAGAGAATTTTCAGGGAATCCCAGGACTGTAAGGGA
>NW_006159701.1:8511245-8546092 GCF_000334495.1 Tupaia belangeri chinensis | reverse complement strand
GGGAAAGAGATTAAAACATTAATTTTGTATTAGCAAAATCAGGTGGCCACGTTATTGGAGGGCTTTGAAAATAGAGGAAAACTGGGGAAGAAGATGCCATGAGCACTGTCCCCTTGAGCATGTCAGCATGTTTCTGTCTTCCAGGTGCGATTCTGCATAGTAGTCTTTTCACCTAACCGTGCCACCATCCCAGTCCATGTCATTATTTACTTATTTTTATACTAGAGGGCATGTGCATTGGAGAGACTGAGAGAAAGGGAACTCTCCAATGGGGCCTGGTCATACTGCAATCCTCTTTCCTGTATTTCTCTGTCTCATCAGGCTTTCAGGCACATGCATGCATGCTTGACTTATTTTTCAAGCTGCCAGAGCTAGGATTCAAACTGGGTAACCATGTGGGATCTGGCTCCCTCTGCACAACGTTTAGCCTCTGTGCTCTAGGGGCAACCCATTTTGCTGTCTTTAAAACAAGTATTTTACTAGCTGGATATGTGAACTGACTGACCCACTCTCCATGCAGCCTGTCCTGTCCTGGCATTGCTGGTTTTGAATCCTGCTGGCATGCAAAGACTGTGCTTCTGGTATTAAGGACTTGACCCTGTTCTCAGCAGGGAGGGGCAGAGGCCCTGTGGCCAAGAACCTGCCTCCGAGGCAGGCACTCCTGGGTTCAAGTTCTGCCCATGCTAATGAGACTAGAGTGTGTGCTTCCCCCTCTGTGTCTCAGCTTCCTCACCTGGGAAGTGGGCAACCTGACAGCCTCTGCCATGGGAAGTGTTAGATTTTAAGGGCGAATTGACCTGAAGCACTTAACTCAGCACTAGCATATAGTAAGTGCCACGTAAGTGTTAGCACTGCTTCCACAGCCTGGCAGGCCTGTTCTGCTCACTGTTCTTCCATCAGCACTAGTGACTAGAGTGCCATGGGAGCTTACTCAGTCCTTGTTTGTTTGCTTGTTTCTTTCCTCCCTCTCTCTTTCTTTCTTAAAATTAACCTGCCGGGCATGCATACAAGTGTCCAAGGTCTTGTGGACTGGAGCAACAGAGGAAAGAGATCACGGCATGACCCAGATCCTGTGGAGGATGCTCTTCTTTCTTTCCATTTGATCTTAGCCAGAAGGCCGAGAGTTGACCTCTGTCTCTCAGATGTGCATGCATGTCCTCAATCAACACTAAGGGAAAAATAAAATAAACTCATACTTTAATTCCATTTCTCCACAAACCGTTTTTAAAAAGCTTATGAATTTATTTATTCCTTGAGTGAGAGGAAGAGATAGACATAGAGATTCAGTAACCCCCACAGGATATGATCCTGGTGGATCCTGAGCACACCCGGGCCTAGTGTACTCAGGGAAATCTCTGGATATGAACTGACAACCTTCGCATGTGAGTCTGTTTCACAGAGTGTTGCATTTTACCACTGTGCTGTTGTCTCATTCCCCGAGTAGAGTCTTGGTGTTGTGATCGACCCCCAGCCCCAGCCAGCCCAGGATTATGGACACACCTGTACTCAGGGAGGCCTCCAGATGTGAACCTAGAACCTCCCTGTGTGGGTCAGCCTTGCAGAGCAGCTGTGTTTTACCACTGCACCACTGTCTGGCCCTTTAATCCTGTTGAATGTGCGTGGGTGGCATGTTCACACATAGGTGCTTTTCTGCCTGTGTTGATATGTGTGTTTCCACTGGGGACTCTTGTGTAGAGACACAGACATGTGCATGTGCACTCATACACATCTTGGCTCAACCAAAGAGAGTGCACAGGGCTCTCCTGTTTAAGGGGCCATGTGCATTTTATTGTAATTAAATATTTGTCTGGGGCTTGTGATGTGAATGTGGCACTTCGGAGTAGATGAAATGAAGTCATATAAAAAAGGCCTGAAGAGTTGCAGGACTCAACTCAGCAAAGCAGCAGCTGGCATTGAGGAAGCAGAGTCAGGAGAGGACTCGGGTGAGGGGATACTCACTCAGCCAGCCAGCCATTTAGCAGGTATTTCTTCAGCTCCTCGTGTGTACCAGACAGCAGGCCGTGTGGTAGGGATGCCCCAGGGATCAAAACTGACACGCTCTCTGCCCTCATGGTGCTGTTGGTCTCCATGGCCTTTACAAGTAAAATCCCTTAGAGACCAACATTAATCAAATAATCACACACGTTTGAAATTGCAACTGCTGCTAAGGGCTGCAGAGGAAATGAGATTGTATAACAGGGATCAGATTTAGTCTGGAAGTCAGGGAAGGACTTCTGAGTTAGCCCAGTGCAGAGAGTATGGTAGTTGAGTCCGAGGGTGGGAGCAGCAAATGCAAGGGTTCTGGGACAGGAGGGTGTGCATCTGGTCATGCTGCTGAAGTGAGAGGTGGTCAGTGTGGCTGGAGCCCAGGATAAACGGCAGTAAACTGGGGAAGATGCATAGGCAGGGCTCAAACAGGGCTTATTGGCTCAGCTGAAGTCTTTATGCTGAACACAGGAGACCCATGGCTGTGGAGGGTTGGAGGGCTAGAAGAGGAGGTGGATTATAGGATTGGAGTGCCTGGGGTGGGATGGGACATGTGGTCAGACAAGGAGTCTTAGCTGCTTCACCATCATCCTTTGGACCAAAACTGCACGCCTGGCCTCTCTGGGCATCCAGAAAATCCACCATTTTATGGGCTAGTACGGGCCTTGGTAGGGTTGGGAATAAAGCAATTTCTATGGGCAGATGGGGAGTGGTGAGGAAGGGACCTTACCATGTCCAAATATATGCTTCCTTTGTGCCATTTATTACTTACCTAGGGGCTTGTGAAAAAGACAAGGATCCAAGAAAGAAAGAGGGAGAAAAAACACCAGCCCAAATCCAACATTGCTCCAGGCACACAGCCCGAGGGAACAAGTCTTTTTTCCTCCAATATTTGTGCCTGTGTGAGTGTGTGAAATGCGGTGCTAAAACTCCAGGCCTTGCCAGCACAGGGGGCTCCGGGACTTTCAGGGCTGTGGGGAGGGGGAGCACCATTGTCCTCCACATCCCTGGCAAAGGCTGGCAGAGTGCGATTCGCACCCTGCAGAAGAGAGGGCTCCATTTTTTTTTTTCATCTGCTTTGTGATCCAATAACTCATGCATGGCCTGCCCAGGGGGCTGAAGGGTCTCAGGCAGGCTGCTTTCTGGAATTGTGAAACTCCTGAGTGAGGTTGGGAGGCTGGGAGTCCAGGGGACTTGGCGGCCGCCCCTGCATAGTGATATTCTGCGCCTCACACATTCTTATTAGCATCGTAATCGCTCCAAAATACTGATTCATTATCGCACTCTGAGCTGCAGACTGAGGCAATGGGGTTTAATAGTTCCATATGAGCCATTCTGGGCTGTTGAGTAAATATTGCTCATTCTGAAAAATTGGGTAAATGTGTGTTTATGTTGTCGACGAGCGAGGCTGCAGCCAAGTAGGTAGTTGGCGGCTGGGCTGGTGCCAGGGGAGTGGTGGGGACAGGGGAATGCAGCATGCTGAGAAATGTCCAGCTCCTGTCTGGCTGACCTGGGAAATATTCTTCTGGACATGGAGCTTGGGACTAGAATGGGGCCTCACCCCGAATCAGGGTAGAAGGAGCCTCTTGTTTCTTATGCATGTGAAAAAAGCTCTGGGGTGGGCAAGGACTATCCTGAGCCTGCCAAGCTTGCATAGATGAGTGGTTGAATTCAGAACGAGGGCTGCTGCTGATGAGCAGCAGGAGACAGTGTGGCAGGGGAGAGTGTGTAGATGAGAGGGTTTGACTCTAGGGTCCCTGTTTTGCAACTTGCTATTTGTTGGACCCCAAGCAAATTATTTGACTCCTCTGTAGCTTCAGTTTACTCATCTATAAAATGGAGGTGATAGAACTTCCTTGTAGAGTTGTCGTGGGATTTAAACAAGCACACACTTAGAATGTTCGAATGGCATCTGGCATTGTGCACAAGAAGTGTTAGGCGTTAACGCGATGCTGGTATAGCATGGGGAGAAGGCTTGTCTTTGTGTCTGGCTGTCTCATGGGTTCTTTGACTGAGAATCCAGTGACAGCTATGGATCTTCTCTCTTCAGAAACATGATAGGGACATATAGTATTTTGCATATAGCATTAAGGGGTTGCAGGATCCCCCAAATCTAGCTAGGAACCCCACTAGTAGCTTTTAATTTCTGTTGTGGATCACCTTGCACTGGAGTGGAAGTGAGGCATAGGGTTTGGAAGTGAGGCATAGGGTTTGGAACCTCCTAGAGCTGAGTTTCACCCCAAAGCCTGGGCTTCATCCTGGCTCTGCCATATTTGCTGTGTGAAGTTGGGCAAGTGGAGACTCATCCCTGAGCCTTGGCCTTATATGTGTTGCTGAGTTCTTCATGTGGAGAGGATATGGACTATATAACACACTAGGCGCATAGTAAATTTTATCATCATCTTTCTTCTCTATTGAAGACCTGAGTTGCTAAGTCTAAATTCTGCCTCTCTGTTGCTTGTATAGCCTGTGTATATCCATTATCTGAGGGGTCAGATGGTGGTACAGTGGTAAAACATGATGTGCTATGAAGCGATCCCACATGGGAAGGTTCCTAGCTTAAGCCCTGAGAACTCCCTGAGTTACTGGGCATGCATTTGCCTATGATTCAGGGCTAGCTGACACTGAATTGTGCATGAAAACCTTGTTGGTGGCACTGTCTGTCACTCTCTCTGTCTCTCTTGCTCTCTTGCTCATGGAAGAGATAAATAAATAAAAAAAAAGTTCTATTACCTGAAACTTTTGGATCTGATCCTGCTATTTTGTTAAGTTGATTATCAAGTATGGTAGACCAGTTCCCAGTATGTTTTGTAATTTTGGATTGAGACATTATCTTTCTTTCTTTGTTTCAATTTACCAGAGAGCTCATGCACTCATTGGAGGGAGAGACAGAGAGAGAGAGTGACAAAGCACCCCACATGGACACTGTCATTCCTCAATTCCTTCTCCTTTATCTCTCCCTCCTTTCAAGAGTTTGGGCATGCACATACACGCAACTCGTGTTATTTTCAAGCTGCCAGGTCTGGAACTTGAACCATGTGGTAGCCATGTGAGATCCAGCTGCTTTACCCTCCATGCTATATCTGGCCTGAGGCATTATCTTCAGTAGGATTGTATCTCTGTGAATTCTGTGTGACCTGGATTGTGTGACCTACTGAAAAAGTCTGCCAGGTAGTAAATATTTTTGATTTTGCAGACTACAGACTATTCAACACAACTATTCAACTCTGCTGTTGTGCCAGTGTAGCCATCAGTGATACATGAATGAATGGATGTGGCTGGATTTGTCCCATGGTAGATGGGTTTCAGCCCACAGATTGTGGTTTGTTCACCCTTGTGCTAGAGAGATTTTGTTACTTGCTTTTGCTTAATGTCCAGCCTATTACCAAGTGAGAAGATTTCTAAAGTTAATTTCTTGGCTATGAGTGGTAGTTCTCAAAGTGTGGTCCCTGGGCCAAGAGTATCAGCATCTCCTAGGGATTTGTTAGCCATGCATTTTCTTAGGCTCCTCATCAGATCTGTTGAGTCAAGAATCCTGGAGATGATTCTCTTACTTTCTTTACAAGTGGTCCAGGTGACTCTGACGGACAATCAAGTCTGAGAAGCCCAGAGATAGTATAAATTTGAACTCCAGATCCATGTGAGTGCAGGTCTATGGTTACATTTTGGTTTTCCAATGTAGAGGCAAGGCTGAGACAGAACAAGAAAGCCATGCCATCTTCTGGTCTTAGTGGACAGAAGTGTTCTGCTCCACACCCTCCCTGAGGCTGACTACCAAGATGAGCACCTGCCCCACTTGTTCCTACAGAGGGCATTGACGCTTCAGTTCACATACTTAGCAGTCTGATTTTGAGTTTCCTTTTTGGTTTTAACTCTTGGGAATTTCTCTTTCTCATGGAACTGACCTATATATTTCAAGGGATGCTGTAATACTTTATCCTTTATCTCTGGGTATTTTGTAGTGGGAGCTTTTTGGGTTACATTGTCTCTCATGTTGTTGAGTTTCTCTAGAATTCTTCTTCAGAGTGTGTGCTTCTTTGGTGATCTGACACTTGTCACTTACCCAGGGGTCAGGGCCTACTATTACTCAGAGAGACCAGATGCTAAACATCTTCCAGGGATCTCTCCACTTTATCTGTGCCTGGAGCTCAAGTTCAGCCAACATTTGTTGAGCTCCCACTGGATGAGGGATACGTGACAGGTATCTGTGCTAGAAGATGCCACCATGTGGTCAGTGTATCTGAGAGACCTACTTCTATCTCAGCATGTAAATCTTCTTATACTAGTCTAGGAGAACTTGATTCCTTTAAGGGTTTTTCTTTGGGGAGACAGATGGGGCAAGGTTAAGAATGTAAGCTTTGAAGCCCACTGGAATCAAGTTCACCTCCTAGCTCTGCCTCTTAGAAGCTGTGTAGCCTGGGGTGAGCCCCTGCATTTGTCTGAGCATCAGCTTCTCCACGTGTAAGATGAGATGACAGAATGTTGCTGTAAGGATCCAGTGAGATCAGTCATGGAAGGTACTTGGCAGAGCAGCTAGAAGATGAGAGTGCTCCATAGATGTTCCTGTTTATAACTGGAATGGCCACTGTGCCTCTGCCTCTCGTGATAATGGGCTTGGGAAGTCAAGCCCCAGGGCTGAACAGGTCCTGAATTTTCATGAGATTACAGGATCAGGCCACAGGCCAAGGCCATTCTGTAGCACATACACCTTGGAATATCTGTTCTGCAACCCATTATTCCTATAGTGGCCTTCTTCCTGCTTCTGCAGGTTCTGCTCAATTGTATGGCTCAACCCAAGGAGATGGGAGCTGCCAATCATAGTGTATCACCTCCCTGGCTACAGTGATTGATCCAAGGGGAAGTCACATGACTCAAACTGGGCCACTCAGAAAATTTCCTGGGATTTTTTTTAGTTGGAACACAGAGGGCAGTCTGTTTTCACTCTAGCTAATATGCTGAAAGGAAACCTAGAGATGCCTATAGCCAGGGTTACCAAGAGCTTCATGGGGATAGAGTGAAATGAACCTACAGAGAGAGGCTAAAAGAGACAGAACCCTGGTTTGAATCATCCCTGAGTTCACTCTCTACTTTGTCTTTTTATGGTTTGATTACAGGAGTGAGTTAAGCTTGTTCAGAGTGTTTCTTCCACCTACAATCAGAAACACTTCTAAAATATGTTTCCCTTCGGCAAGTTCCACAAATTCTTGGCCACTGCATTTTGCATAACCCTATTTCTACAAAGGTGAGCACAACCCATTGGCACATCTGCCATCCAGCCTGGAGTTGACCTGACCTATGGTGCAGGATGTACTCTGTTGTTTGAAGAACATGATTAAGGACAAAGAGAAAGAGGGAGCCCACGTTGCAGGCAGCCCTGGGCAGAACTCCATTGTCTTTAGGACTTTGAACATCCTCATTCCACAGGAACGTTTAGGCAGTGATTTGGCCGCGCTTGTGTCAGTAAGCTACCAGAGAAATAAGGTCCCATACAGAGCTTTGGCAGACACTAGTGATTTCATCCTGAGTACAGATAATTTTCAGAGGAGCCTAACAAGAGCCCCTATCAGGAGTCACCTATACTCTTCTGTCACCTCTTCCCCTTCCCCAGCAGGTCCGGCTCATTGGGAATGGACTTTATCCACTTTTTTTTTTTTTTTTTTAAGTTTTATGTACTTCTTCCATGAGTGAGAGAGACACAGAGAGATGGAGACAGCACTCCCTATGGGATCTTGACCCCCAGCCTCAGCTAGCCTTAGGTTATGGGCATGCGTGTGCTTGGTGTACTCAGGGAGGTCTCCAGACATGATCCTAGAGCCCTCTCACATTGGTCTGCCTCACAGACCATTGTGTTTGACCACTGTGCCACCATCCAGTCCTTGATTCTGTTTACCTTTTAAAAGTGGCCTGCAAACATCCACAAAGTCCGCTCGTGTTTCCCAAAGTCTGCCATACCTGCTGATGTTCAGCACAGTTCTCCCCTCCCCCTTATCTTTGATCTCAAAAAAAAATTTAAAAAAAAAGAGCATCTTTAAAAAGATTGTTTTTTGTGCAGTTTACCCAAATGCCACGTTTTCTAATTTTGCCAGAGTTGCTCTTGCCCTCTTCTTTTTATTTCTTTCTTGGATCTGCTCTTGGGCTGGCTTGCTTGAACCAAAATAACCTCACAATGCACGGGGGAAAGTGCTTCCTACGGATGAGTGACATCTGTATGAAAAGCCAACAAGCCGGCCGATTTTTGTCCTTTGAAGACGCTTGTCAGTGAGTGCCAGTGAGTGCCAGTGAGTGCCGCAGTGAAGTGTCAAGCGTCACCCGGGGTGACTGTGGAAATGCCTGCAACACTGAGCTTTTTTCCAGAAAGCCTTCAGCCCAAACTTTGGGCTCTCCGGGGACTCAGAAACAGCATCCATTTTCTGAAGAGATGAAAGGTGACGCTGGTTGGAGCAGCTGGTATTTTCGACTGTGTTCCCAGCAGGACCTTGCCGCATGGCTTTGTAGATCACCTGCTCTGCCTTTCCTAGTCCGACTCTGCTCCCTTCTTTTCTGATTTGTGTACTTGCTCCGGGTGGTACTCCAGCCAGAGAGCCCTGAGAGATGATGGTTCTCTTCTCTTGCTAGCAAGGCCTCCATGGCTTCATTGTGAGAGGGAAGGGTTAAGAATGTGATTCTAGGGATTGGATGATGATGTGATGGGAACACAGTGTTCTGTGAAGCTGACCTCCAAGGAAAGGCTCCAGGTTCAAATCTGGTGACCTCCCTGAACATTCCACGTACACGCATGTCCATGATCTGGCACTAGTTGAAGGTGGGATAGATTGTGACATCAGAACCTTATTGAGGGTGCAGTCACTGTCCTCTCTCTCACTCATGGGAGAAATAAATAAATGAACTTAAAAAAAAAAAACAAAGAAGTGGCTCTTGAGGCCAGCAGCAGTGGAATGGCGACAGTGCAGTCACTCTGCTGGAGATGCAGAAGAGTGTGAAGTTGAGCCCACACAGGAAGGCCCCAGGCATTGAGGTCTCCTTGAGAATATCAAGTGCATCTGTGCTTGCCTGTGATCCAGGCTGGCTGAGGCTGGGGTGGATCGCAGCACAAAGACCCTTTTGGGGGTGCCTGTCTCTCTCTCCCGCTCTCTCTCTGGAGAAATTTTTTAAAAAATCATTCTGGAATCAGACTTGGCCTGGGTTCAAATCCCAGCTCTGCCAAATTACAGAGGCGATCCTGCCATCTCTCTGAGCCTCAATTTTCCTGTCTACAGAATGATGTCATTGAGTTTTGTGAAGACAACACAGATAAAGTACTTCCTTAACACAGTGCCTGACCCCTAGTGAGCACTCAGTACATTCCAGCAGCTGTTCACCTCCCAGATACACCCTGGCTGATCTTCTCTTGTAGCCTGTGCACCAGCTGTATTGAAGTCAGTGCAGTTTCTAGAAGGTGGCATTATCTTACCCCCTCCCCTCTCTGCTCTTCCTTCTGTCCATGGTGATTTTCAGTCCTTGATCTATCCAGTGAGCTGTGTCTCATCTGTCAATACCCTGCCTAAAGCATTAGGCAGAATCCCAGTCAGCAACTCCTCTACCCCAAGGCTAACCAAAATAAAGTCTTGCTATTTTGTTTGTTTGTTTTGGTGTGTGTTGGGGTTGGGAGCTTAACAACAGAAATCTATCTTCTTGGAGTTCTGGAGGCTAGAAGTTCAAGATCAAGGTTTTAGCAGGGATGGTTCTTCCTGAGGCCTCGTCTTACTGGCTTGTAGGTGGTTATCTTCTCCCTGTGTCTTCATGTGGTCTTCCAGCTTTTGAAGTCCTGTCATAGTATCGCACTGAGTATTTTTGCTGCCATAAACATCCTCTGTGCTTCACTTATTCATCCCTCCCCTCTCTCCAACCTCTGGCAAGCACTGATCCTCTTACTGTCTCCATTGTTTTGCCTTTTTCAGAATGTTATATAGTTTAAATGATATAGTAAACAGCCTTTTCAGATAGACTTCTTCCACTTAGCAATATGCATTTACGTTCTTCTACACCTTTTCGTGGCTTGACCACTCATTTCTCTATAGCACTGAATGATGTTTCATTGTCTGGATATCACATTTTATCTTTTCATATACTAAAGGACATGTTGGTTGCTTCCAGGTTTTCATGATTATGAATAATGGTGCCATAAATATCTGTATGCAGGTTTTTTTGTAGATGTAAGTTTCAATTAATCTTGATAAATTTTAAGGGGTGTAGTTTATTCTATCGTGGTAAAAGTATGATTTTTTTTTTTAAGAAAGATTTTTGCTATAGGGTGCATGTGTTCACCAGAGAAACAAAGAAAGACAGAGAAGACAGAAAACAAGAAATCACCCCCTCAGGGGGATGGTCATGACTCAGTGCCTTCTCCATTCTCTTCTTGGGATTTTGGGCATGCACATACATGAGCCTGGTGTGAGTTTTAAGCCGCCTATCCGAGACTTGAACTGCAGTTCACTACATGGGAATCCAGTGATGTAACCATTGCACCACCTGCTGGTCCTGTGTGTTTTGTTTTATAAGAAACTGCTAAACTGTCTCCAAAGTGGCTACCATTTTGCATTCCTACTAGCAGTGGATGACAGTTCCTGTTTCTCCATATCCTCACCAGCATTGTTACTTTATTTTACATTTTCCTGATAACATAAAAAAGGTGCAAAGCATCTTTCTTTTCTTTTTTTAATTAACTTTTTTTCATGAGTGAGAGAGAAAGAAAGCACTTTGAACAGGGTCTCATACTGTGAAGCCTAAAGCCTCCCCCCAGAGCCATTCAGGAACATGAGTGCATACGCCCCATGTGTACAGGTTGACTAGGGAACTGAACTCGTGTTTTTCCATATTGATTTAGTGTCATTTGAGCAGCACATTAGTGTTGCACCACCAAGCTAGCCAGTGGAGCATCTTTTCATATGCGTTTTGTGTGTGTGTGTGTGTGTAAATGCTGCATGTTCTCTTCGGTAAGGTGTCTGTTAAAGCCTTTGGTCCACCTTCTAATCTGGCTGTTTTCTTATCGTTGAGTTTTAAGTCTTTGTGTGTTATGGATCAAAGTCCTTTATCATATGTGTCTTTTGCAAATATTTTCACCCATTCTCTGGCTTCACGTCTCATTGTTTGACATTGTCTTTCCCAGTGCAGAAGTTTTTTAATTTTAATGAAGTCTTGTTTATCAGTTCGTTCTTTTTTTTGTGTGTCTTTTTTTTTGAGAGGTTTGTGCTATAGGGCACGTGTGCTCGCCAGAAAGAGAGACAGAAAGAAAGTGAGAAATCACCCCCAATGGGGGATGGCCACACCACAATTCCTTCTCCTCCATTCTCCTCTCAGGATCTTAGGCACACACGCACGCATGCACATGCGCCCGGAGTAAGTTTAAGCCACCAGGTCTGGGACTCAAACTGTAATCGGCTACATGGGAGTTCAGCGACATAGCCATCATGCTAACTGCTGGTCCCTATCAGTTCATTCTTTCATGAATTGTGCCTTTGGTGTGCAAGAAGTCATCACCATACCCAAGGTCATCTAGGTTTTCTCCTATATTATCTTCTTGAAGTTTTATAGTTTTGCATTTTACATTTATGTTTATGATCCAATTTTAGTTAATTTCTGTGAAGAGTGTAAGATCTGTATCTAGATTTAGTTTTTGCATGTTGTTGTCCATTTGTTCTAGTACCATTTGTTGAAAGGACATGCATCTTTGCTCCATTGTATTGCCTTTGCATCTTTATCAAGATAAGTTGACTATATTTATGTGGATCTATTTCTGGGCTCTCTATTCTTGTCCATTGATCTATTTCTCTGTTCTTTCTTCAATACTACACTATCTTCATTTAGAGTAAATCTTGAAGTTGAGTAGTGTCAGTCCTTGACTTTGTTCTTCTTCAATATTATTTGGTTATTCTAGGTCTTTTGCCTTTCTATATGAACTTTAGAATCAGTTAGTCAATATCCACAAAACAGCTTGCTGGCATTTTGATTAGTACTGTGTTGAGACTATAGATCAAACTGAAAAAAACTGACATCTTGACAATATTGTGTCTTCCTATCCATGAACATGGACTGTCTTTCTACCTATTTAGCTTTTTGATTTTGTTCATCAGAGTTTTGTAGTTTTCTTCATATAGATCTTATACATATTTTGTTAGATTTAGCCTTGCTTTATTTATATAGTGGTATTTTTGTCCACATGTGTTTGTGTTCCTGTCAAGAGCACATCTCCCTACTCCATATAGCTTTGCCTCCTCTGTCTGAAACCCTTTGTCTGTCCCTTTATCACAGCACTGTGCTGATTGCAGTATCTAATTCAGGAAGGACAAACTCCCACAAGTGTAGCAGCAAGCAAGTAACATTAATGGTGGATTTGGCTATGGGTAAAGCAGGAGGAAGTTTGTGTGTATATGTGTTGTAGGGAGGGGATGCCAGACAACTGGGGAGACCTAGCCCAAAGGAAATCAAATTGGTTAAAGCCCTGGGCTGAATAAGTGAATACTCTATTGCAGGCTGACTATGGCCCTTGGGCCTGCTTATTTATAACCTCTAGCTATATTTACATTCTCCCTTCAGTCCCATCAAGATTGTGAGCTCTTTGAGATCAGGGACAGTTTGTCTCTCCCCCAGTGTCCTACACTACAGACTGAATATCATAAGAGTCAGTACTTTTTTGATAAATGAATAAACACATTTGTTGTCAACCCTACTTGCTCATGAAAAAAATAAGACATGTTCAGTGTGGCAATAATAGAAGGAAGAGAAAAAGAAAACAAAACCAAAAATGAATACATAGAAACCATTGTCTGCTGAGGGAAATCTTTATCACTGTTTCTTTAGACCTTTTCAATTGTAGTAAACATGGAGAAAAGGGCACAGATCATATGTGCTCAGATGGATAAATTGTCATGAGCCAAGCATACTCTTGGAACCATCACCAAATTAATACATAAAATATCTCTGACCCACCCAGAAGCCCCTTCATGCCCCTCCCAGTCATTGCCCAACACTCACCCCCAAGATAACCCCAATACCAATGGTGTGTTCTCCAGATTAACTTGTGTTTATGGCCGTTGTAACACAGTAATTTGCATTGCCATCTAGCATCCAGTTGGAGTGAGTATACTACAGTTTACTCATCTATTTTCCTGTTAATGGACATTTGGGTGGCTTCCAGTTTGGGGTTCCTACGAACTATGCCATTAGGGACTTCGGTGCATGAATGTCTCTTGGTGCACAGAGCATATAGTTTTCTTGAGTATTAATCTTGGCACTGTAGATATTTGGGGCCAGATAATTCTCTGTGGTAGGAGTTGCCCTGTGCATTGCAGGATGGTTAGCAACATCCCTGGGTTCCACCTGCTAGATTCCAGTAGCACTCTACAAGGTGTGACTGTCAAAAATGTCTCTAGGAATTGCTGATATTCCTTAGGAATTGCTTCCAGTTGAGAACTACTGATTTATATTGAGGTATGGAATTGCTGGGCTGCAAGGAGGCATATGTTGACCCTTAGTATAACTGCTGCCAAGAGGTTTTCCAAAGTGGTTGCACCACTTTACCACTGGGTGTGAACTTCTCATTATTTTGAATGCCTTTATATAGAGTTTATACATAATTTTTGTGGGATGAATCATGGTGTAATTATTATTCTGCCTTATACTCGATTGCATGACCTAATCTTTTATTACTACTTTTTTAAATAATTTATTCTTTGATTTGAGAGCAGTAAAGTGATGAAGTGAAGTCTGTGCTTGACTCTGGACTCTGACTTCCTCAGTTTAATATCTGGCACTGGCACTTTCTTTTCTCTCTTTTTGTTTTTAAAGAATTATTTAATTTTATTTATTCATTCATTTATTTTAATTTGACGAGAGAGAGAGAAAGTGAGAAAGCAAGCCACCGGGTCTGGGATTCGAACTGTGGCCAGCCATGTGGGAGTGTCCAGCGCCTTAACCACCATGCCACCTGCTGGTCCCTGGCACTGGCACTTTCTAACTGTGTAGCTTTGGCTAACTGGCTTCATCTCTGTGTACCTGTTTTCTCATCTGTGAAGCAGGGACACTGATGATACCTTCTTCATTTATGTGGAAGATTATATGAGTTAACTGATATGCATGAGACGTGTGGAACAGGTCTTGGCACAAGGAAAATGCTGCATTGACTCTTACTATCCATTTTTTTCCCTTTGGAGAGATTTTTGCTATAGGGTATGTGTGCTCACCAGAGAGACAGAGAGACAGAAAGAAAGAAATCATCCCCTGGGTGGAGGGCACAGAGGGCACATAGGCCTTTAGGAGAGAGATTGAGAAGGAGAGAGGGAAAGTAAGAAAGTACCCCATGGAGGCTGGCTTACTCCTTCCTTCTCTTTTTGGGATTTTGGACATGGACATGCACTGGACATGCTTCTCAAACTGCCGGGTCTGGGACTCGAACTGCAAAGTTTGCCATGTGGGATCCAGCTGCCTTAATCACCATGCGATGGACTGGTAAAAGACTGAATTTTCAACCAAGGCACGGGTTATTTTAGAACTAAAACTTGGTAAATCCACCAAGAGAGTAAAATGCTGGAAGCTACCTGACCACTTCAGTGTGCTAGGGTAAACTTCCTACTGTTGTTCCTGCCCAGTCAGCTCTCCTCTGTGGGTGACCATAGGGCCTGTCTCTGACCTTTCTTGGGACTCCTCTGCCCGAAGACCCTCTGCTTGAGGCCTTCAGCTTGGACAGGGGATTGAAGGATGTGCCCACCATGGGCTGCCCCTCAGCTCAGCTCAGCTCCTACTCCAGCTTTACAGGAAGCAGTAGCTGAACTTTGGCAGAGGAGGGAAGGTGGGGGTTTGTGGGCACCAGGACCGGCTGCATTGATTTCTGGCTGCAGTTCTTGGAAGGCCTGTCAGGAGGAAAACAGGCAGCGGGTAAACAGCAGACGGTGGGCCCAGCAGCAGGGAGGGCTTGGCTGGATCTGGGAGCCTGTCTTTACCTCAGGGTACTAGCCAGGTCTGGCCACTGCTGATGGAAACATGGTGCCCCTTGGATCCAAGCCTAAGACCATACTCTCTGTCCAGGTAAGGTTGGGTCTAGCCAAGGGGAAAGACCTGGGCTCCAAAATTGCCCCTCTTGTTCGGTTCCTGCCTGGCCAGAGCCTCAGGGACTCAAGTTCATTCATTCATTCCCCATGGACCTTCTTTGGACCAGGCCTTGCCACGTGGGCCTGAGAACATCAATGTGCAGAGGAGACGTCCGTCTCCAGGCCCCAGCCCCACCCTGAGCCCTGTCCACAGGAACCTCCATTCTCCCCAGTTTTAGAGGGCAGATCCGATTTCTGTTTCATCCCAGCTGCCGGGCACTTCTGGAGCTGCCAGGCCGCAGGCAGCTGGACAGGCCAACCCTGTCTGCACAGAGCAGCCACGGAATTACAGCTCAGACAGGATCAATATGATCAGGTCGAGGGGCCTTTGGAGGATGATTTTGCTTTGAGGAGAGGTCAGAGAGGCTTCAGACTTATAAATATATTATTATTTAAGAGAGGATTCCTGGTGGTCCATCAGAGCTTGTTGGGTGGGCAGTTAACCTCTCTCTTGCCTCCTGGGAGCTCTCTGGGGTGGAGCCAAAGTGTCCATGTGGTTTAGGCTGGGGTGGGCCAGAGACTTTTCCCCAGAAATAGTGGGGTTCAGGGGTTTGGAGCCAGTGTTTGAGTCTTCCTTCAAAGTCTGTTTACTTCTGAGAGCTTGCACTGAGCACTGCCATTTTCCAGGGGCAGAACTTATTGACCAGATGTATTTACATATAGTGCCTCATTTATTTATTAACTTATTTTGGTTTATATTGTAGCAGAGACATTGTTGTAGACTGAGGGAATAGATTTATGACCAAGCCAGATGGAGCTTGTAGGTCTCATTATTTGCCCATATTGGGAAAGAACTCAGGGATCAGAGAGGCTGAGTGACTTGCTCAGGGTTACTCAGCAAGATGCCCCTGCCAAGTTCAGCTTTCACTAGTAAATGAACAAAATCTCTGTGGGAAACTGAGCCTGAATGATAATAACATTAATCCAGGGTTTTACTGTGTGCCTGACAGTGTGTTGAGTTCCATGAGGTTGATATTATTACTTCTTTTTTTTTTTTTTTTTTTTGATGTAGGTGCATGTGCTTGCTGGAGAGAAAGAGAGTGGGAGAGAACTCACTCCCCAGAGGAATGGCCATGCTACAATCCCCTCTCTTCATTCTCCTCAGGATTTTAGGCATGCATGCATTCTTGCCTGGCATATGTTTCAAATTGCTGGTTCTGGAACTTGAACCACCCAGTCTACCATATGGGAGTCCAGCTGCCTTAACCACCATGCCACCTGCTGGCCTCCATTGTCTCATTTTTAAGTTGAGACAATGGAGGCTAATGCATTTTTCCAAAGTCACACAGCAAGTACAGAGCTGAGGACTGAGATCAGAACTTTGGTTTTTAAGACCGTCTTAAAAAGGTTCTTTCAGGGTTTTCGCTAAAGCCCGTCTCACATAGGTTCTTTCAGGGTTTTCACTAAAGCCTTGCATGCTGGAAAGGCAAGTCAGCATCATCGTTTGTTTAAAAGTTAGGTGCTCTGGTCAGCAGTGTGCAGTTGAAGAAGATATCAGTCTATCACTGACTAGTAAGAACTACTCTAAGGAGCATTAAAACACATGGAAAAGTAATACCTATAATAGGGGTGCCAGACCAACAGATGGTATAATGGTTACATCACTGGACTCCTATGTAGCTGACCATGGTTCGAGTCCCAGATCTGGCAGATGTCCAAAATCCCAAGAGGAGAATGGAGGAGAAGGGATTGAGGTGTGGTCATTCCTCTTGGAGGGGTGATTTCTCGCCTTCGATCTCTCTGGTGAGCGTACCTGCCCTATAGCAAAAACTCTAAAAAAAATAATAGGGGTGAGATAATATAGCGGTAAAACATGTAGATAAAACTCTGCAAGGCTGCTCCACACAGGAAGGTGCCAGATTTGTATCCAGAGGCCTCCCTGGGTTCACCAGACACGCATGTATCTATGATCTGGAGCCAGCTGAAGCTGGTGTGCATCGTGACGTTGGGCCCGTTAGGAGTGCCATCTCTCTGTCTCACTCATAGGAAAAATAAGTAAGTAAACTTTCTAAAAGAAATAGTGATCATAGTAACAACAGGGCCAGCAGGTGGCATGGTGGTTAAGGTGCTGGATTCTCACATGGTCAACTGTGGTTCAAGCCCCAGACCAATTGGCTTAAAAAAAATCACACTGAACACGTGTGCACACGTGCCGAAAATCTCAGGAGAAGAATGGAGGAAAGGGGACTGCAGCATGGCCATCCCTCCCTTGGGGGTGATTTCTTACTTTCCCCCTCACTCACTCTCTCTCTGGCAAGTACACCTGCCCTACGACAAAAAAAAAAAAAAAAAAAAGTTTAATTTAAAAAAAGTAACAGCAGCAGCAACAGATATCATTTGTTGTGCATTTGAGTAATTGCTGTGTACCTCCTACTGTGTAGATATGACCTGAAGGACTTAAAATACCTAGATGCTTTATTATTCCCAGTTGTCCAATAAGGAAATCAAAGCTGGGAGAGGTTGAGTTACTTGCCTAAACTCACATAACCAGGAAGTGACAGAGGAGGGATTCAAACCCTTTTTGCCTTCACAGCTTACAGGTGTTTTCTGCTTTCAGTAGCTGCCCATGGTGAAGCCCACAGGGGTGTCACCTTCTTTCAGGGCTTCCCCGAAGCTCAGAACAAGGAAGTGGCTCACCCTTCTTCTCTGTCACTCTCAGTCACTAAACGGTTGGTCAAGCCTCTTCCTATTTCCAGTCTCCTTCTAGCCCTGCCTTAGACTCTAAACTTTCCTCCTCTCTCTGGCAGATACACCTGCCCCACAAAAAAAAAAAAAAAAAAAAAGTTTAATTTAAAAAAAGTAACAGCAGCAGCAACAGATATCATTTGTTGTGCATTTGAGTAATTGCTGTGTACCTCCTACTGTGTAGATATGACCTGAAGGACTTAAAATACCTAGATGCTTTATTATTCCCAGTTGTCCAATAAGGAAATCAAAGCTGGGAGAGGTTGAGTTACTTGCCTAAACTCACATAACCAGGAAGTGACAGAGGAGGGATTCAAACCCTTTTTGCCTTCACAGCTTACAGGTGTTTTCTGCTTTCAGTAGCTGCCCATGGTGAAGCCCACAGGGGTGTCACCTTCTTTCAGGGCTTCCCCGAAGCTCAGAACAAGGAAGTGGCTCACCCTTCTTCTCTGTCACTCTCAGTCACTAAACGGTTGGTCAAGCCTCTTCCTATTTCCAGTCTCCTTCTAGCCCTGCCTTAGACTCTAAACTTTCCTCCCTGCTAAATCCTTCTTTCTAGTCAGCTCAGCCCTTATAAACAGGCCCTCAAATAATAATGCCAAGTGTGGCCTTTGCTGCCTGTGGATTTCCTGCTTGCTTAGCAGGATGGAAACTTTAACATGGGTATGTGTGTGTCCAGGAAAAAAAAAAAAAGAACCTTTATTTACTCTGCTCTTGTTTTTATAAGATATGACTCTTAACGAAGCTTTAATTCAAGGTCAAAGAATCTAGAAGTTGGCGAGAAAGCCCATTGCCCTGTGGGCCCCGCTAGACACATAAACAGCCAATGGATGGCGTTTTTCATCTCTTCTTTTAAACAGTCCCATTGCAACAGAGCTATTCCTTACACGAGGAGGTAAAATATTTGAACTGACTGTATTGCCTGTTCCTAACTGTTTGCAAAATGCAGCCATGTCCCCCTTGTCTTTATTTATTTTTTCCTTTTCTGTAGTTCAAGGGAAATAATTTATTAACTTGGGAATTGGAAATATCATTCCCCATCCCCTCAGCCCCCTGAGGCTGGAGCCAGCCTGCCTGCCCTGCTTGGGGAGTTGAGCGAGGCCTG
Organism: Tupaia belangeri chinensis; assembly: GCF_000334495.1. Classification (NCBI taxonomy): domain Eukaryota; kingdom Metazoa; phylum Chordata; class Mammalia; order Scandentia; family Tupaiidae; genus Tupaia; species Tupaia belangeri. Next base: position 8,527,195 of record NW_006159701.1, on the reverse strand, counting down.
TCAAAGAAAGGCACAGCCATGGGCAGGCCCAGGCGGACGTGGGTAATGTATTCACAGTCATGACACGTAGACCCCGAGTGTCCTGAACCCCAGCCTCCGGGGACTGGCGGGGCCACACCATCGACCTGAACCCCCTGGACTGCCGCCCCGATCTAAATCCATCAGACTTACTCGCCCCAGTCTTGGGCCACTGAATAATTTACGGTCCCTCGGAGCAGCGAGGAGCGGGTCACTGGAGTTCACGGGTTAATAACAGGTTTGGTTTTCGATGTCAGCAGCTCTCTTGATAACGTATGAAAGAATCCTATTCTGTTGATTAGATTTTGAAATGGATCAATTTTTAATCAGCCAAACACCTGACTCACTCAATAAGAGTTGCATTGTGGAGACAGGATGGAGGCCGGCTTTATTTACAAGAGTGTTTGTTTTTTGGGGGCCATACGCAAATTCCCACCCAGAGCCCTCCTCCTGGAAAAAATTGACTGGATTATCTCCCACCTCAAATGGCAGCGTTTGATTCACCTTCTGATTAGTTGGGAAATCCATGGGTCTGTTTAAGAGATAAGAACACCAGCTAAAGGTTTGATTTAGTCATCCGTGGTTATTGATGAAAAAAGCATTTATTTGCCAATGAAGAAATTTTGCTTAATGTAACAGCAAGAAGGAAGGGATGAAACAAAGGGCGTTCGGGTGGTACCCCGGGGATGGGCAAGGCACGTTAGCTCTGGGGACAGCTGGGGTTTCCAGCCCTGTCCTGTGAGATTTTCAAAACAGTGGTGTGAGGATTGGCACATGAGTACATCAAATTTGTAGAAGGTTGCTTGAGGGCAGGGGTCATTTCTGGTCATTTCATTTCTTCTTTCAGTACAATGTTGAGCCCACACTGTGTTCCAGGCGCTGTTCCAGGCATTAGGAACATGAGAGCGACGAGGTTCCTGCCCGTGTAGGGCTTTCATTCTGGTGGAGGGAGCCAGCAGTAGGGAAGGAAGATGATCCGATCACAAAGCGTGCCGAGTGTGGTGAGGACACAGGGAGGAAGCCGTGGAAGGAACTAATGAGCGCCTCATTTCGATTGTGGTCTAGAAGATCTCTTAGAGGAGGAAGGGGCAGGATCCCCCAGCCAAGGGACAGCAAGGGTGGAGGCTTCAGGCTGTTGTGCCAGAGGAATCAGGTGCCTGGGCGACAACATGGGGAGAGATGGAAGGGTAAGCCACGGCTGGAGCAGGGCAGGGAAGGAGTTTGGGTTTCATCTACAGTGCAGTGGAGAATTGGAGAAGGGCTTTGAACAGAGTGGCTTGTTCTACTTTTATGTTGGGAAAGGTCAGCTGAGGAGAAGGGCTGGGGGGTTGGAAGACCCCCTAAAAGGTCTTAGGCTCATTGGCGAATGGTGGTGGGACTCCAGCTAGTGATGGTGTGGAGGGGTGTGAGGGGACAGATTCAGCAATCCTGGGTCACAGCTAGGTAGCTGAGGGAGCGGAAGCTGTGCTAGGGACCAGCTGGGGCTCTGGCCTGGCCAGGTGAGACCTGGTGTCCCAAGCTTGTGACGGCCTGGTCCCGCAGGAGCAAAGGGACAGTTTGTAGCAGAAATCACCTATCTGTGGACGGGGTGTTGCTTGGACTCTTCCTCGAGTTGGAAGCGATGATGAGCACAGGTAGCACAGGTGTTGGGGACTTGGGTGGTGAAGTTGAAGTCAGGTAGAATTGAAGACTCCGACCCCAGCACTCCCTTTTACAAGCTGGCACCCTCAGACAAATGGTCTTTTGCATGTACAGGCAAGCCAGAATAACTTTTGGTGCAGAGCTTTTCAGAAGGACCCATAAGAAACTGTCAACAGTGTTTGCTCCCGAAAAGGAGGTGTCAGGTGAGTAGGAAATTGACCAGTGTGGACCAGCAGTGGCATCCAGAGCTAGGCCTGGTGCTGCCACCCCCGTTTTACAGATGAGGCACAGAGAGGGACAGTTGCTTGTTTGCAGTCACATAGGTGTTCCAGTGGGCTGCAGCCCCTTCTCGGCTCTGACCCCTTCTCCCAGCTGGGCTGTCTTCCTTGCTGTTGCTTGAGGTTGTGGACTGGGTGGACCTTGGAGGAGCTTGATTTTCCCCTGTGCAAGTAGAGATTTCTCACTCCCCAGTGCTCTGCTCCAGGAGCCATCGATTGGGTGCCTTTATTTATTAGCTTAATCTTTGCACATCCCTCAGTGATGCTGTTCTCTCACCTACTTTGTTGAGGGGCAAAAAAGCCTGTGCACACACCTGTGCGCGTGTCTGGGTAGCTTTGTGTGACTGTCTGAGCGCCTGTGAGTGTTCTGAGCACAGCTGGGGCTGGGTGGGAGGCCACCTCCCTGCACAGGTCTCCTTGGTAGCATGCAGGCTCTCAAGAGCATCTTAATCCAGGTATGGCCCAATCCCATCGCTCATTGCAGAATCACAGTGGAAAGAACCGTGTAGTCTAGTGGCAGAAAGCCTGGGTTCTAGTTCTGGCATGTCCCCTTCCTTGCTGTGTGACACTAAGCAAGTTTCTGGACCTTAGTGTTTGAACTGTAAAATGGGAATGCCAACAGTTTCTTCCTTCTTGTTCCTTGGACAGGCTGAGCACACTCCCACCTTAGGGCCTTCACCCTTGCTGTTCCCTCTTCTCACATGTCGGCCTGCTCTGCTGCTTCACTTTGTCCAGTAGTTACTCAAAACTGCCTCCTGACCACCCTGACTAAAATCTCATAGAACGTGCGTGTGCATGTGTACACACACGCATACACCCCTCACTTCCAGTCCCTGCTATGTATTTTTCTTTGTTAGCACTTAACATGATTGGGCATATACATTTTACTCATTTCTCTTTTTACTGATTTTTCCCACTACATTGTCAGTTCCAGGAAGCCAGGGATTTTCATTGACTGCTTACTGCTTGCTGCCTTCCTAACACTCAGAACAGCACTTGGCACGTAGTAGGAGTTCAGTAAAACTCTGTTGGGGGGATGAATGTGCGAGTTGATATGAGGCACACTTAGAAAGAAGCCTGGTATACAGTAAGCACTTGACAAAGGGAGGTGGTTATTGTTATTCTTGGTATTGCTGCTATTAAGTTTCCTTGAGCCCCAGTTTCCTCATCTGTGAAGTGGAGATGCCTCTGGTCACAGCCTTCATAGAGCTGTCATGACGATTCGCTGACATGGATGTTTAGTTCTTGGTGTAGCTTGGTTCTTGGGATAGCTTGGTACAGTAATCCTACAGTAACAGGCACTTTCATAACTGTAGGTATGGAATGAATATTAACGCCCCCCACACACACACACACATGGGAGAGGTTGGGGTTCTGTACCCCGGGACGAGCCCTCACCACCTCGTCACTGGTCCTGATGGGTGACTGCATGGGTCCACCCATGGCTCTGATCCTCTCCTTTGCCTCCAGCTCTTACCTACCCAGAGTGTGCAGCCAGAGTTTACAAACATCCCCTGGGATCCCAGCTTTCTCAAGTGGTGTCTCAAATTCTTCCAAACAAAATTCATTTGATTTTGTGTTTATTTTTTAAGAAATAGTATGAAATTTTTTTTCTTTTTTGAGAGAAAGACCAGTTGATGTTTATTGTCCCAGGGAAACATCCCCAGCATACTGTCATGTGGATAAAAGCCATTGGCAAAGAGGCATGTACAGTGGAATTTCTGTAAATTAAAAAAGTGGAGCCTCAGGGCTGGCAGGTGGCATGGTGGTTAAGGACGCTGAATTCCCCTGTGGCTGACCGTGGTTCGAGTCCTGGACCTGGTGGCTTGCTTTCTCACTTTCCCTTTCTCTCTGTCTCTATCTGGTCAAAAATTTAAAAATAATAATAACAAATGGAAATAAATAAATCTTAAAGAAAAGAAAAAGAGCAGCCTCCTCTGACCAGAGGAATGAGATTTGTCTATTGGCCTAGACCTGGTTCTCTAGTCTCATCCTTACAGTCCAAGAGGAACCCCAACTGGACTCTTTTTAAAAAAATCTTGCCTTCTGTCTCTCTGGCGTGCGCATGTGCCCTATAGCAGAAACCTCTCCAAAAAAATTTTTTTTTTCCTAATAAATCAATTAATGTCCTCCATGAGAAAAACAGAGAGAGACAGAGAGAGGCACTCCCAGCAGGGGCTTCACTGTGTAATCCAGCCCCAGGCTCAGCCTGCCCAGATCATGAGTGTGTTCATACCTGTGTGCTCAGGTAAGTCCTGGAATGTGACCCCCAGATTCCTCACTTGTGGCTTCAGTTACTGCAGCACCACTGTCTGGCCCTTTGGTTCAGGACTTGCAGAGGGCATGCATGCTCATCATAGAGAAAGAGAACACACTACCCAGTGGGGCACGGTCATGCCACAATCCTTTCCCCCCTTTCTCCATCCCACTAGGATCTGGGCACACGTGTACATGCGCCTGGCATGCTTTCATGGTGGTCAGCCATGTAGTTTGCACCTCTTTGTTATGGGGTGAGTCCTATCCAGGACTCTTTCTTTTCTCGTGGAGGGCATGTCTCTCACCAGAGAGACACAGAGAAAGAGAGACATGAGAGGTGGAGGGAGACTCCCATGGGCCATGGTCGCGCTCCAGTCCGTTGTCCTCCATCTCTTTCTCCTTTGGGGACTTTGGGCACGTGCATGTGGCATGTTTCTCAAGTCTCAGGGTCAAACTCGAACTGGGTCTGGATCAGACTGCACAGTTGACCTTGTGGGATCCAGCTGTCTTAACCACATGCTACTGGTTGGCCTGGACTCTTAATTGCAAGCCACAGAAACTAACTCAGCCTCCAAACAAGACTTCTAAGGAAGAGCTTCTCCACTCACAGGAAGGACTCTGTGATGCCAGTTAGCCAAAAAACATGACAGACACTCATCACCGTTGGGAGGGGCCAGGATGGGGAGAGGAGGGGATCTCTAAATGGAAACAAGGGGCAGTTGCTGGAGGCTGTGGAAATCCGTGCTATAGCAGTGGCCCACCGTCCACTGTGCAGACCGGGACAGAGCAGCAAGAGGAGTAGATGCTTTCACCAGGCCCCTTGGACTTTTCAGGGTCTTCTGGTTTGCAGCGACTGCACCTCTGTGCCTGGGGGCTTTTATTCTAAAACCACATGCCACTTACTCCAGTGAGTCTGGCCAGAAACACTGGGACCATAACCCCCAGGGAGCAGCCCTCAACTCAAGAGTGAGTGTGGTATAGAAATGCTTCAACTCGGGACCAGCAGTTAGCGTAATGGCTATGTCGCTGGACTCCCACGTAGTCGACCGCGGTTTGAGTCCCGGACCCGGTGGCTTAAACTCACACCGGGCGCATGTGCGTGCGTGCCCAAGATCCCGAGAGGAGAATGGAGGAGAAGGGATTGCGGCGTGACCATCCCCCCTGGGGGGGGTAATTTCTCGCTTTCTATCTCTCTGTCTCTCTCTGTCTGGCTGGCGAGCGCACGCGCCCTAGGATTGCGGCGTGGCCATCCTCCCTGGGGGTGATTTCTCACTTTTGGTCTCTCTGTTTTCTCTCTGTCTTTCTGGCAAGCGCACGCACCCTATAGCAAAAACCTCGCCAAAAAAAAAAAAAAGCTTCAACTCCTTCTCTACGGAGTGGAACAATTCTGAGGTCTGCTTAGCTCCTTCTTCGGGGATGGCGATTACAGACGATTTGTTGTGTTTGCCTTTCTTAAGGATTTTAGGTTTTCAGCACTGAGAATGTATTACTTTGCCATTTGAAGTCCCACTGCTATAAAAGGGCAAGAATGTCGCTGGGAAGGTTGGGGGCAGCCTTGTGGGGACAGCAGGTAGCTTGGTAGCATCTGTGTCTTTGCTTATATTGTGGAAAGAGCAATTCAAGCTGCTGCTTTGAGCTGAGATGAAGGGGAAAGAGAGAGAATGGAAAAAGTGGAAAATCACAATATATCATAAGGCGAAACTAAAGGAGTTGGAGTCAGTCCAAATAAACGGCTGACGGCCTGAATTGGTTTGCATTCTGGGAGTTTGCTGGATTCGAAACTTCAGTGGGAAGAGGGGTTTGAATGAATTCCAGTTAATTAATTTTTTTGGATGCCTGCTGTGTGCCAGGTACTGTGCTGGACACTGCAGGTAGAGATGAGTATGACCCCACCTCCCAAAGACTCCGGGAGAACCAACAAACAAGTGGCCCAGGGAAGATGAAGCCCAGGGTGTTGGGGCAGAGGAGAGACCGTGGGTAGATCAGCCAGGGAGCCGGAAGAGAACACAGGGCATGCAGAACAAGCCTTGAACCTGGCAGATCATTCAGGCTGAGAGATGGAGGAGGCAGGTGCTCTGGGAGCAGAGTACAGTGTGGGCAGAGGCCTGGAGGTGGCTAGGCCAGGGCCATGCCTGGGCAGCTCAGCTCGGAGCAGACCAGTGTGACTCGTGTGTGACAGAGCCATCTGGAAGTTAGTTTGGGTGAAGTCCAGGGGATCTGGAGTGTCATGAAGAGGAGTTGCTGGATAGTATGGTGGGCCCTGGGGAGTTAGAGAGGGCACTTGAGCAGTGGGGTGAGATGTTTGGAGTTGTGTTTAAGGGTTCTCCTGTCACACAACTTCTTAACTTCCACTCTTGACATTTGGGGCTATTTTATCATGGGCTGGGTGGTCATCCTGTGCATTGCAAGATATTTAACAGCATCTTGGCCTCCATCTACTAGGTAGCAGTTGCCTCCACTAAATTAGGAGCCAGAAATGTCTCCAGATGTTGCCAAATATCCTCTGGGGGGCACCAGTTGCCCTCAGCTGAAAACCAGTGAGTCAGGTTGGTCAGGAGCAGGGGAAGCAGCCAGTGAGCAGGTGAGCCACAGGCAGCCTGGGACTAGGGCAGGCCTTGGGAAGGGCACACAGGTGTGAGACCTTTCAGAACAGAGCGTGGAAGGCCAAGGAGACCTTGTGAGAGAGAGGCTGGAGCCTGCTCTTCTAGAGGCCAGGGTCTAAGGCCCAGGGCCTGCTGGGCCCACGGGGCCAGAAACAGATGGAAAAGGAATAGGAACCCTTGGGGTAATGGGTCCGAGAACGCAGAGCTTTCTTGGGGTAGCTCCTGGCTTGACACAGAGTGGATCCTTGGTGATGGGAAGAAATTGAATGAATCAATGAGTGAATGAGCCGTATAGGGAACCCTTAAGAAGAAAGGACCGAGGTTGAGGGGGGAGATAAGAGACTGTTTTCTATGCCGTTTAGTGAGCGCTCGCTGTGTGCGTATACCGACGTGGGCTCTGGGCACCTGCACCCCTGGTCTCATGGAGAGGGGACGCCCAACAAGCGAACACATGGATAATACAAGACAGCAGAGGATGCTGGGTGCTGCAAAGGGCATCGTGGGGGAGTGTGTCCTTTGAGAACCTTGGCGCTGGCAGGGAGTCTGGAAGAGGAGACCAGGTCAGAGGCTGCCATCAACAGGATGAAAACTCACCCGTTCAGGGTCACTTTGGTGGAGGCAGAGCGACAAGCCATCCTTGGCACAGAGAGTGGTGAGAGCATACAGCATGGTGATTTCTTCGAGAACTGGGATGGGATTAGTCAGAGGAGGCTTCCCTGAGGAGGTGACATGAGCTGAGAACAGAAGGATGAACAGAAGTTTGCAGGATTTCGGAAAGCCAAGGGAAAAGTACATGCAAAGGCATCATGGCTGTGCTTGTTTGGCCAAGACCAGGATTTACTGGGGCAGATAGAGCCTTGACTCATCTTTTTAGACATCACAAAATGGTAAGATTTCCTTGATGGCCCACAACAGTGAGAACTGGGCAGCAGAGTGAGTAGTTGGTGGGTCTGGGTGGGACGAGGGGTGGACATTCTCAGAACCGTGAGATGTAAATGTTTTCTGTCCCTTCTTCCTCTCATTCCTGCCTGGCACTCTGTTTCCCGGGGAGCAGATGGAGGGGCCCACAGATGTTCCCCCTCCCCACCCCCCGCCTCAGCATTTGGCAACCTGTGGCTATTTTGAGAGTGTGATGTTCAGTTCCTCCATGCACCGCTGGAAAGAGCCAACTTAACTCCCCTCCACTCCCCCTTTTTAAGGCCAATTTAATTTTTTTTTTTTTTTTTTTTTTTTTTTTTCCAGCTGTGCTTGTTTGGCCAAGACCAGGATTTACTGGGGCAGATAGAGCCTTGACTCATCTTTTTAGACATCACAAAATGGTAAGATTTCCTTGATGGCCCACAACAGTGAGAACTGGGCAGCAGAGTGAGTAGTTGGTGGGTCTGGGTGGGACGAGGGGTGGACATTCTCAGAACCGTGAGATGTAAATGTTTTCTGTCCCTTCTTCCTCTCATTCCTGCCTGGCACTCTGTTTCCCGGGGAGCAGATGGAGGGGCCCACAGATGTTCCCCCTCCCCACCCCCCGCCTCAGCATTTGGCAACCTGTGGCTATTTTGAGAGTGTGATGTTCAGTTCCTCCATGCACCGCTGGAAAGAGCCAACTTAACTCCCCTCCACTCCCCCTTTTTAAGGCCAATTTAAATTTTTTTTTTTTTTTTTTTTTCCCAGAGCAGGCCACCAGCTATTACGGAAATAGTAAACAGGAGTCAGAGCCAGGGCCTAAGTGGTCTGTTTTAATTAGAACATTAAAGTATTTTAACGCTTACACTTTATATTTTTGTGAACTTGATTATATAGCATTTTAAATACCTGTGAACGTTTTAAGGACTCTCAGCGATGAATTATTTGCAGTTTCACAGGAAACTTCTATTTTAAAAGCAAAACGGCATGAGAGTGGCTGTGAAGGCTTCGCGGCAGCGGCTGCACTGTATAATGAGGCACCACGTGGCGGGCAGGTTGGCAGACGGCCTGCTGTGCCCTCCGCCATCACTCAGGCTCTCTGGAGAGGCCCCTGCTTGGTGCAGGGGGTTGGGTGAGGCCTTGGGGCCCAGCCCAGGTCCCCACGCAAGACTAGATAATTCTTCCTGAATGTGTGTCAAGTGTGTCTGTCAGTTCTTTCCTCTCTCTGCTACTTGGATGATCATAGATCCTCCTCTTGGGGCTGAAGATCCAGCTTTTGCCCCCTTCAACCTTCTTCCCACCCAGCATCTCCAGGGGCTTTTTATTTTTAAGATTATTATTTGTGATATATAGAAAGAAGCATTTCTGACAGGGTCTTGTTATGTCATGACCCCCTTTCCCTTGCCTTCAGCTCGTCAGGATCTCAGGCGCCTGTGCACACGTTCTGTGTGTTTTCAAGCCAACCCTGGGATCTGAACCTGTGGTTGGACTTGTGGTTTCCAGTACCTTGGTTCAGTTTGCTACTGACTGCACCAGCAGGCTGGGCCTCAAGGGGTCTATTTTAAACACAAGTCAGTCTGCTTGCTCACTCACTCACTCAGAAACCTTCTGGGGGCTTCTGCTGGGGAGAGAGGAAACATTAGACTCTTCATCAGTGTCTTCAAGGCCTTGGGTGACTGGCCTCTGGTGGCCCTCCCTAGCCCCGTATGCTTCTGTTCTTCTTGGTACCACCACAGCCCAGCCACACAAGCCTTCTTATCATTCTTTATTCTCTTAATATTTATTTATTTATTATTTAAAAAAAATTTTTTTAGAAGTTTTTGCTATAGGGCGTGTGCACTCGCCAGACAGACAGAGAGAGACAGAGAGACAGTGAGCCAAGCAAAATGCCCTGCCCTCATGAGCCAGCCTAATCAGAGGAGGCACTCAGCAAAGGAGTAAGTGGACAATCATGTGATGAGGTTGGTAAAGAAAAGGAAAATAAGGTAGAGGATGAGGCTGAGGGTACCATTTTCCATAGGGAAATTAGAAAAGTTTCTCTGGGGGCCAGCAATGGGTATAGTGATTAAAGTACTAGACTCCTATGTGGCCAGCCACAGTTTGAGTCCTGGATCCAGCAGCTTGAAACTCATACCAGGTATGCGTTATGCATGCATGTGTGCCCCAAATCCTGGGAGAATGGAGGAGAAGGGATTGCAGTATGGCCATCCCCCCTGGGGGATGATTTCTCACTTTTCTTCTCAGTGTCTTTCTCTGTCTCTCTCTCTGGCGAGCGCATGTGCCCAATGGCAAAAACCTATAAAAAAGGAAAAGAAATGAAAACGTTCCTCTGTGTAGGTAACATTTAAAGACCTGAATGAAATGAGGGAGGAAGCCAGTGGACTGTACTGGCTCATGAGGACTGATTGTTGCATCTCTTCCCATCTTTTTTGTCCAGTGGTATTACACTGGTAGCTTGAAATAAGCCATGATGGAAATATTTACACCATGGTAATTGGCAAATGCCACAAATCAGTTCTTTCTCCCCAGAGAACCCCATGTTAAACATTTACCAGCACACATCTGGAACAGATTATGCAGAAATTTGCAGAAGAGTTGGAATGGGTGTTCTATACATTCCCTGAAGGGGGAATGTGTTCAGAAGGTTGGAGAAACCTCATGAAAGCTAGTGGGGATGGGACTGTATCAGGGAAAGGTAGCTAGAAGAAGACAGCCGGAGAAGTTTCTTAAAGTCTTTTCACTTTTGAAATACTCTGTTTATGCTTCAGGACCTTTGCATGTTATGTTTTCTTCACCCAGAATGCATTTCTCCTGCTGGTTCCTTCAGTTCTTGTCACCTCCAGAGAGAGGCCTTCTCTGACCTTTTTTTCTAGAGTTCATTCTTCCCCTTTATTCTTATACCAGCACCACTTGGTTCCTTCCAGCATCTGTCTCAATTTGTAACTAAGTATTGGGTTATCTATTTGAGGTCAGAGTCTGTCTTCCTTCATTGGAGTATCAGTTTTGAGAAATCTTGTTCCATGCCATCTTCTACCTTCTAGCAAGGGCCTGCACAAAGATGTTTGGTACATTATTGGTGTTACCTCAGTGAACACTGATGGAGAGCCCTTTCTGTGCCTGATACTAGGCTGGAAGATGTCTCAGATGGTGTGAGATCAGGGATCAGAAACAGATGTGGTTGATGGAGAAGCAGCAACTCTTAACCTTGTGCCCAGCCCAATTCTAGGAGTATAATTCCCTGTTCAGTTTAGTTACCCTTGTCCTTCAAGTTAACCTTGAAGCAGCACAGTGGCAGGTTAGGTCCTGTCCTATAATGGACACAGTAATCATGCCACACCAGCCACCAGCTGACCTGTGAGAAAGAGCACACTCTCCACTCCTGCTAAAGATGTTGGCCACCTCAGAGGTTAAATATTTCTACTTAATATTTCTATAGAAATATTTCTATTCTATCATGACTGACACTTTTATTGTCATGAGAGAAATGGATGCCAGGAGTCCAGGATGGAAGATGAAATCTTCATTAATGGAGAAAGTATGGTACTTAACCCGCTGGCACCTGGGACTGTGGGCCCAAGGTGCATCGAGGAGGGAAACATTTTGATCAAAGGGAACAGGTTCGTCTGACCTGATTATTTCTTTTTCTCATGATGAGTGCTTAGAAAGTATTGATTGAAGTGATTGGAATTTAGGTCTCCTAGTTAATGAGGAACTGTCCAATTTGTATTTGTAAACAGCCACTGCCCAGAGCCGTAAGGAGGTATGCAATGGCGTCAGAGAAAGACATTTAATGTCATGGAAATGAGTGCAGGACAAGAGAGGGATCCTTTCATCAGATCAACTGGCCCTGTCCTTAAGGGTTCAAATCCTATCTTTGCCTTTCCCAGGCATATACCCTTTGTCAAGTTGGTTAGTCCCTAACAATGTCAGTTTCTACTTCTATAAAAGGGGGCTAATAGTGTGGTTATCTCAGGGAATAGTTTGTAGTTGATGAAAGTTAAAAGCTAAGATGGAGCCAGCTGCGGGTGCAGTGGCAATGCAATGCTCCCTGATGCTGCAGCCATCAGAGAGGTCCTGAGTTTGCATCCCCAGACCTCCCTGTACATGCTGGCATGCCGTGATCCTGGCTGGCTAATGCTGGGGTGGATTGCAGTGTTGGGGCCAGATTGGAAATGCTTTCTCCCTATCCTTCTCTGATGGAAGAAAGGTTCTTCCCAAAACCTAAGAAGGGAGAGCATGGCAGGCTTGTTCTGCTGTAAGAAGGGGCTTCCTGAAGAAAGTTGCCACAAACTTTTCTGGCTTGCTGACTGGCCACTTGATCTTGAAGCAATGCATGGTTAACTAGAAGATAGTGCTCTTCCTTAAGAACACACACAGGAGTGCTTAGTGCTTGACCTGGCTCATCAGAGCAGCTGCAAATTCTACCATTAATAACAGAGACTTCTTTCCATTTCTATGTGTATTGCTGCAGAGCAGATTTTCCTTAAACCGTCTGTTCAGTTATTCAGTTTTGTGTTATTCTTTCCTGCCTCGTGCACCACTGTATCCTCAGTGCCTAGAATAGTACCTGGGTGTAGTGTGTACTCAGTAAATGTTTGTTGAATGAATGAAATTATATGCCTCATTAGGGTCAGAAAATGAGACTATATCCCAGAGAAATGATAATCCAAGTTCATGCAAAGACCTGCCACAAATGTTCTCAGTAGCTTTATTCATAATAGTCAAAAAGTAGAAACAACCCAGGTGTTCTTCAGTGACCAGTGGTTAAGCTGTGGCATGTCCATAACATGGAACGCCACTCAGCCACAGAAAGGAATGAACAGTTGATACACTCACAACTTGGATGTGGCTCGAAGGCATTATGCAGAGCTAGGAAAGCCAATCCCCAATCCACCAAGGATTACGAACTCTGTGGTTCCATTTAAACAGCTTTCTAAAAAAGTCAAAGTTAGGGAAGAGGAGAACAGAGTAGGGGTGGGGACAGGGAGGGGAACAGATACAGCTACAAAAGGGCAACACACCAGCACCCCTATGGTAACAGGGTGTTCTCTGCCTTGCCTGTATCCAGATCAGTATCCTGGTTGTGATATTGTACTACAGTGTTGTAGATGATCACCCTAGATGAGGAGGGTACAAGAGATCTCTGTTTTCTTCCTTAGAACTACATGTGACTCCACGATGATCTCAAAGTTAAAAGTTGAATTTTCTAAAAATTACGAGCTAGCCCAGTAGTACAGCAGTCTAGTGCCATGTACAGGAAACCGGATCCCGCATGGTGAAATGCGGTTTTGGGACCAGCAGTTAGTGTAATGGCTATGTCACTGGACTCGCATATAGTCAGCCATGGTTCGAGTCCCGGACCCAGTGGCTTAAAGTCACGCCAGGTGCATGTGTGTGTGTGCCCAAATCCCGAGAGGAGAATGGAGGAGAAGAGATTGTGGTGTGGCTATCCCCCCTGGGGAGTGATTTCTCGCTTTCTGTCTCTCTGTCTCTCTCTCTTTTTCTTGCGAGCGCATGCACCCTGTAGCAAATAAAAAAAAACCTCTCCAAAAAGAAACACGGTTTAAATCTCGGCCCTGGTAGCTTAAGGAACACATGGAATATGTGCAGAAATGGAGGAAAATGGGTTGTGGTGTTACCACGCCCCATCGAATACTGCTTTCTTTCTCTTTCTGGTGAGCATACATGCCCTCTGGCAATTAAAAACAAACAAACAAACAAACAAAACGAAGGGACTAGCTCTATGATGTAACTGTAACATGCTGCTTTAAGGGATGACAGATGCATCTGGAAGTTTGCGGGTTTGGTTTCCTTGTCAACCTGTACATGACAGATCCATCCCAATAATCCTGACAGGTTGGGAAGGGACCCTGTTAAAAAGAGTCTCTGTCTCTGTCTCTCATGAAAGAAAGAAAAAAAAAGTGTTAAAAAAAAAGATCAGAAAAGCACTTCACTAACTGCTAATGCAATGGACGAAACCCCGTTATGTGATCCATTAATCAGGTCTTCAGCAGCCACATGAAGTAGATGGACGCGAAATCACCTTTCTGCAGAGGGGGAAACGGGTTCAGAGAGGTTAGAGGAGTTGTCTGAAGAACACAGCTGGCAGGTGGCGGAGATGGCACTCAAACCTGGGACTTACACATGAGAAAGGTGTGTCTGGCTGCCACCCAGAGTGGAAGGGAACAGAGGTGAGGTCTGGGTGGAGGCGACGGCTGCAGACTTGGGGCTGGAGCAGGTACGGAGCAGCGTCTACCCCTGTTGTTACAATTAAAAACAAACAAACAAACAAACAAAACGAAGGGACTAGCTCTATGATGTAACTGTAACATGCTGCTTTAAGGGATGACAGATGCATCTGGAAGTTTGCGGGTTTGGTTTCCTTGTCAACCTGTACATGACAGATCCATCCCAATAATCCTGACAGGTTGGGAAGGGACCCTGTTAAAAAGAGTCTCTGTCTCTGTCTCTCATGAAAGAAAGAAAAAAAAAGTGTTAAAAAAAAAGATCAGAAAAGCACTTCACTAACTGCTAATGCAATGGACGAAACCCCGTTATGTGATCCATTAATCAGGTCTTCAGCAGCCACATGAAGTAGATGGACGCGAAATCACCTTTCTGCAGAGGGGGAAACGGGTTCAGAGAGGTTAGAGGAGTTGTCTGAAGAACACAGCTGGCAGGTGGCGGAGATGGCACTCAAACCTGGGACTTACACATGAGAAAGGTGTGTCTGGCTGCCACCCAGAGTGGAAGGGAACAGAGGTGAGGTCTGGGTGGAGGCGACGGCTGCAGACTTGGGGCTGGAGCAGGTACGGAGCAGCGTCTACCCCTGTTGTTATTGTAGTGCTGACAGAGCTCTTCCAGGGGCCAGGTGAGGGGTCTGGAACCTGGGCTGGCCAGAGGTGGAGATCCCTTTCTCTCCCTGCCCCTCAATCTCTGTAACAGGACACGCCGTGGCCCTCCTTCTCTTGGTTCCCTTTACTCAGTGAGGGTCAGATGGTTTCCTCCCCAAACTGTCGCCTCACAGTGATGGGCTAGAAAACCCAGAGCCCCCAGAGGCATGAGCATTCCCAGGCACAGCAGAGTCCTGGCGGGAAAGACACGAACTCCGTTTTGTCCAGTGTTTTTCAAATGTGCCGTAACGCGACCAGCTTAACAGAGATACGAGCTAGTCTCGTGAAGACTAGTTTGGGGCTTTCCTTCCATCTCGTGCTTGTCTCAGGAGAGGTACAGAGAAAGAGCGCCATCACCAGCCAGCACGTTTCAAAACAAGCTCCAATCAGCATTTATGAAACACCTACTGTGCACTGAGGCTCCTGTGTGCTACACACCTCCTTGATCTTGTGAGTCCAAGCCCCGGGTAATAAAATCCAACAGAGTGGGAGTTCATGACCAGATGTGCCAAGTCCTAGCTAAGTGGGACATTGGGGAGGGGACTTCAGTCACTCCTTAGACGCACTCATTTCAGGAGGTGACTGAAGGAGACTGCAGGCCCATTCCACCAGGCACCAGGCAACTGGGCACAGAGCCTGGTAGAGAGAATGGGCTCCATCCAAGGCATGTGGCCATGAATAACCCTGGGAGGCTGGCTGCACTGTTTTTGTTGGGGAGGGAAGTGAGATTCGTAGCCCTAGGGCTGCCAAGGTGGATTTCCTGATTGAGCCCTGCCCTTTCCACGAAGGCCTGGAGGAGACACAGCGGGGGTCACTGCTGGTTGAGGTCAGGTGGATGGCCTTCCTTCCCGTCTCTGGGGACCCCTGAATTACAGGGAGAAAGACAGTGGGCTGTGAGGGGCGTGGATTGGGCTGTCTGGTCCTCATTGCCCGAGCAGTGGGCAGTGGTGGCTCCCTCCAGCAGCCGAGGACCTTCCCAGAGCCCCCCGTGCTGCTGTACTTCCTGTAGACGGGCACTGTATTCCTTCCCGAGGGCTGCCGTAACAAATTACACAAACTGGGGGACTTAGAACAGAAATCGTCCCTCCATCGTTCTGAGGCCAGAATTCCAAAACCAAGGTGTGCCCTCCCTGCGAGGCCCCGGACCCTCCTGCCTCATTCTGCTCCGTGACTGCCGTGTTCCTGGGCATTCCTCGGCGTACAGTAGCATCTCTCCAGTCTGCCTCCACCCTCAGGTGGCTGCCTTTGCGTCCTGCGTGTCTGTCTGTTTTCTCTTCACGTGAGGACAGCAGTCATTGGATTCAGCTCCCCCCCCCCCCCCCCCCCCCCCCCCCCGGCCCCCCCCCCGTCTTTGTTGCTCC
>NW_006159701.1:8507423-8509712 GCF_000334495.1 Tupaia belangeri chinensis | reverse complement strand
CCCCCGCCCCTGGTCCGGCAGGACTCTGTCCTGATTTTAGTGACTCAATCTGCAGTACCCTGTTTCTAAGTAAGGTCACATCTGAGATGCAGGATGGACGTGAGCTTGGGGCGCAGGACAAGCATTGTGACCAGCGCTGGGAGGGGCAGATCCTGTCCCCGCTCAGCTTGGTTTGGAGTTTTGTGAGGAAGAAGGGAGGGATGTGGGGATGACCGTCCCAAGCACAGAGAGGCAGAAAGGCTCAGGCGCTATCCTAAGTGTGTTGCTGACTCAAAAGACTTTGAGTCTTTTTTTTCCCTGTTCGTTTCTTTCTTTCTTTCCTCCATGAGCAAGAGTGACAGGGAGTAATGGAGGCAGCACCCCAGCAGGTCCTCACCCTGCAGTCCACCCCACCTCAGCCAGCCCGGGATCATGGGCGTGCACGTGACTGGTGTGCTCAGGGAGGTCTCCAGACGCCAACCTGGAGCCTTCCCCTGGGTCGCCTCACAGAAGAACCTTGTGTTCCCAGACAAGGTTGTGATGTTGAGAGGAAGGAGCCGAGGCCTCTGGGTGGACTGAGCCGAGGTCTCAGGCCACTCTCGTTTCCTGTATCTTGACAGCTTTTCTGACCCCAAGCTCGAGTTTTCCCCTCTCTAAATCGGGTTACCACCAGACCTTCCGTGGAAAGCAGCTGGGAAGGTATCGTCACGTGGACTTGAATGTTAGACGGACAAGTCCACGGTCTCATGTGGACAGTGAATGGGGCGCTGACCTGAAGTCAGGGGCCTTGAATCAGGGCTGGGTCGGTTGACTCCAAGAACAGTGCTCATTCCTCTCTGTTCGAGCCCTCGTCCTGCAGCAAAGGGCTCGGAGGGTCTGAGCTCTTTAATAATGAAGCTAGCGTGAATTTGGAAGCAAGTCTTCACTCTGACCCTTTGAGGCTGACACTGCTAAAATCTCTGTTTTTCACATAAAGAAAACGGAGGCTCAGGCCAGTTGAGGTTATCTGCCCATGGCCACGCAGCTGGAAGGTGGAGTTGCTGGGAGTCAAAGGCAGGTACATCAAGTCTCCTCCTTTCTTTAGGTTCTCTTGTGCCTCAGTTTCCCCTCCCGTAAAATGACATCTACTCCAGGTTTCCAGCCTAGAGGCCTCCCCACCCCCAGCTCCCTCCAGCAGAATCCTGCTGAGGGTGAGGCCTGGAGTGTTACATAACCCTGTTCACCCAGAAGGGTGTCGCAGCTTCCCTATCTCCTGTCCCTCACACCACAATGACTTGAGATTTTTACACAGACGGGAACTGTGTGTGGGGTGGTGAGCAAGCATGTGTATGTGTGTGTGTGTGTTTGCAACAAATAATTTATAATAGACAAGCCTTGTCTGCCACTTCTAAAAGTAGTGGAAAAAAACCCCACTTTGAGAAAGTAAAAATAACCCGATGCCTGAGTCACTGAAGCCATTGAACTCAGCTGGAACCGGCCGCTCCAGGCTGTGGTCGCTTCAGTGTGGGGGGGGATGAGGGGACAGCAGGGGGAGGGCCAGCAATTTTGGACAGACACCCCAAACTTTCTGGCTTTCTGGGGGCCATCCCAGTAATAGGTTTGTGGGTGAACTTTCTGTCTAGCCTCCCTTTTCTTTAAGCTGCAAGAGGGAATGTCTCCCTGAAATGCTCCATCTTCCTTCTCTTTTAAAAGTGACTTGACAATTGATAATTTTGCCCTGGCGGCGGACACCTTAGAGCTTTTATTTCTTGGAGGCCAAACATTGATGTTGTGTGAAATGGGAGCTTGGCGGAGCCTTTGTGCGGATCTCAAGCTTCCTGAAAAATTTATTTACTGTGACTGTGATCCGCAGGAGCGAATTGATGTTTATCTATAGTCATTCGCGCCAGCAAGGAGGGGAAAAATGCATAACTGCACTTTCTGCGGAAGCCTTGTGAGGCTGTTTAAATAAGTATCTAATAGTGAACTTTCAATAGCAGACAGGCAGCTTGACGGACAGGGTACAGTGTATTATTAACCATAAGCAGGCTTAATCTTTCCCCCACGTTTTAGAGGAAGCTTTATAACCTTCTGGCCGAGGAATTCATGAGAACCAGGTATTCGAAGCTAAGCAAAATTATCCTGGCCGTTCCAGTGGCAGAATCGATAACTCTGAGAGCCGCATGAAGGAGGGGAAGTGGAGGCTGCGGCGGGGACGGTGTAAGCAGCTCTGGCCACCTCCTTGTGGCCGAAGGTCAGGGGAAGTTTATGGGGACCAGGAGCTGGGAGGGGGAGGTGAGGAGTGCACGTGCCGTCAATGCAGAGTCCTGC
>NW_006159701.1:8486187-8507159 GCF_000334495.1 Tupaia belangeri chinensis | reverse complement strand
GGTCAGGTAAGTAACTTCTGCTATCACCTGAGCTTGGAGGGTCGGTGGGGACGAGGTGACGTAGCCTTCGGTGTCTGCCTCCCCGGATGAGATATGAGCACCCAGAGACTATTGCCTTCAGGCCGGTCTCCCAGCACCTGAACGCTCCCTGTCGGTCACTGTCGGCTAAGTGGCTGTGCTTTTCCTCGGGAGGGCGCAGATGCCGTTAAGAGCGCAGAGGTCTAGTCGACTTGGGTTGGTCTGTTCCCAGCTGTGCATCCTCAGGCAAGTGTGTCTTCTCTGAATCTTTGTTTCCTGGACTAGAAAATGGGTTAAGGAGGGGGCAACTTCACCACTGTAAGTCTCTGTTTCCTCACTTGTTAGATAAGCACATCAGCGCAACCTCCCTCAAGGTTTGGTGAGGAGTAGATGAGGGGGTGCTGCTGGGGACCCGCTCAGAGTCCAGCGTGGAGCTGGTGTGCAGTGAATTCCGGCTATACACATATCGTATCGTTCACGTTGTTATTATCCATCAAGCCGTCATTACTGTCACGACTTTTCCCTCTGTCGAGGACTCAGAAACTCAGTCTCTGTTTCATCTGCTTTGAACACTGTCACTCCTTTCAGCACCTTGAAACCATACTGTGGGGGATTCCTGGTGCTGTGCAGAGTCAGGCAGTGCTGAGTCTAAAGCATGTGGTGCAGGATCTGACTTGGAGTGAGCCCTGCAAACAGTGGCTGCCTGGGCTGATCTGCTCGGCGCTGGAGCTGTGCGCTGGCCTGGGGCCCAGGCCCCCAGTGGGAGTCCGAGCTTCCTCCAGCAAGGGCTAGATAGAGGCTGATAGAGTTGACAGTGGACCAGAGGCAGGAGGGAGCACTTGGCTCCGCTGGGCCTGACTGGAGTGGCTCCTGGGTGAGTGATGGCTCCAGGAGTATCCATGCCACTGAGTTCCCCATAAGAGGGAGAACCACCAGCTGCCTGACTCTTAGAGCTTTGTCATCACCAGAGCCTGGTTCACATTCTCACAGCTGCCTCTTTGGAGTGGGTGGCAGGAATTGGGTGGTGGTTGCAAGTCCCTAACTGGGTGAAGCTCTGTCTGCCCTGAGCTGCTCTGTTCCTCCCTGGCTTTAATTCCTGCTCTCACAGAGATTGTCCTAATTCCCACCAGGCATGGAGCAGTGGGAGGCCAGGACCTGTGCTGGGTGCTTCCGTGTGGAATGTTGGGAGCATTTGTGACTTACACCTATCTTCCAGATGAAGAAACCCAAGCTCAGAGAGGCAAAGCCACTTGCCCAAGGTCACATGGCTTTATTTATTTATTTATTTATTTATTTTATTTATTTATTTTTGAGAGAGAGATTTTTGCTATAGGGCACATGCATTTACCGGAGAGACAGAGTGAGAAATCACCCTCCATGGGGTGGATGGCCATGCCACAGTTTCTTCTCCTCTATTCTCCTCTCAGGATTTTGGGTATGCATGCACACGCGCCCGGTGTGAGTTGTAAGTCACTGGGTCTGGGATGTGAACTGTGGTCAACTGTGTACAAGTCCAGTGACATAACCATTATGCCATCTGCTGGTCCCAGCATTCCTGTTACCTGTCCCTCTCTCTGATGTTTTAAGTCCTCACTTCCCAGCTGGGCTGCGTTTCCAGCCTCTTCTTTCTTTCCAGCAAAGCAGGGCTGGCTTAACTGGAATTGCACAAAAGATGTGGCCACAGGAAGCCGCGTCAGGCAGCAGAGATCTTGGCTGCCGAGGCGAGTCCCTGTGCTCAAGAGAAACAGCAGTAAATCCTGAAAGTAGGGTCTTGCCAACCCTGCAGGCGAACTCCAGCACCCCTGTGGGCCCTGTGCTGGGAGGTCTTCCTGTCCTCTCATGCCTGCCTGTCCTGACTTCTGATGGCCTTTGTGGTCCAGATGCACCCGGAAACCGATGGGGGTCCTGAGACATGAGTGTGTTACCTGAGCTCCCCGGGCGTGGCCTTAGAGTGAGAGACCCACATTGTTCTGTGCTGAGGTGGGGATCTCAGGTACTCAGGTGCCTGTCTGGGGATGATGAACCCCTCCATCTCCCCCTCTTTCCGGTTTCATTTCAGGAGAGAGCTTACCCCACAGTCCCCTGACCTTCCACCTCCAGACTGCAGCTCAGGGAGTCGGGGAAGAAGCCGAGAAGCCAGGGTCTTTCTTTTTGGCTTTATTTATTAGAAACAAACTAATATGAGAGCTTAGAGCAAGGCACCAGCACAGAGGGAGCTTAAAAACTATATTAATCACAGCAGCAATAACTAATACATATTAATGTGTCTACCCTGGGCTGGATCTAGGGAGCCCCTGGATAAATAAGACGGGCGCCTGCTCTCCAGGGGGTGCGGGAGAGGGAAGACCGTGCTGCAGCACCACGCCTTCCACAGCGGGGGTCTCACCCTTGGCAGGCAGGCCCGAGCCTGCAGCAGACCTCAGAGGATGACTTTGCCATGCAGGGAAATGGGGCGGCTCTTTTATACCTGGGAGCAGCATCGGACACGGGAGCAACACAGGCGTTGGCACGGAGGATGAGAGCTGGGGCTTGGGGAAGTTGGGAGTCCTTTGATTGGGATTGAGGTGAGCTTGGAGTGGTGGATGATTTCAGATCAGGTAAGGCCCCCTGGGCCGCTGTACAGAATTTGGACTTTCCCTCAGGGCTCAGAGTGTGGATTTGGGGGTTAATTAATTCTAAGTGCCGTAGGATGCCGTTAAGGGGTCTGAGCTGGGGGGTGGTAGTGACAGGATCCACTTCCCTTTGCAAAGAGCTCTCAGGCCATCACAGAGAGGAAGGGCTATAGAGGTAGGGGCAGAGGCTGGGGGCGTGTGGGGGAGCAGCTACTTCCATCACCAGCCTGCCTCGAGGGGCCTGGTTCTGGTCCTGGCTCTCAGGGTGCCCAGGAGGGAGGACGCAGAGGCTTCTGGGAGCTGTCTGCTGACAGTTCTCTTTCCTATTCTGTGTTTTTACACTCTGTGGAGCTCCAGTTGGCAACATAGTGACATGTTAAGAGTAGGCCGGCACCCCAAGCCCCAGAGCAAAGCTGACATGAGCAAGAGCCAGGGACTTCTCCCTCCTTCTAGCACGGACTTGTTTCGGATTTCCTTCCCTGGCTTGTCTGGTGAGAGTCTTGAAAAGGAAGACTGGGGGCCATGCTGGAGGGACCTGGCCAGCACAGGCTGGTTGTTTATTCATTGAGTAGCTGCTACCTTGGGCTGTACCTGGTGCAGGGGAGACAGGGACACAACAGCCTCCTTAGGGAGACACCAGGCAGGGGCAGACTAGGCGAGGCAGAGAGATTACCATGGGAAAGGCTGTTCCCTGAGCAGGGAGCCTCCACCACGTCGGGAGCACAGCCTGGAAGGCAGGCAGTTGCCTGGAGGAGGCTGCCTGCATTACGTGGCTCAGTGAAGGAGGAACATGGGATCTCCGACCTCCCCGCGACACGGAACAAAGTGGCCTGGGAGCTCAGCCCTGAAGGATGACCAGGCAACAGCTCTGGCAAATGGGCAGGGATGTTCCATGCAGAGGAGCAACCTGGACAAAGACTTGGAAGGCGCTTTGTGAGAAGCACTGGGCAATGTGCCTGGGACCGCCAGGGTGGCCAGAGCGGGCGAGAGGGAGGCTGCAGGCTGCACCTTGGGATCCGGGCCTCTGAGCTATAAAAGTAGCTCCCTTCGCTGTCTCAGGCAGCTATGTCGTTCCCCTTCCTTCTCCCCTAAGTCTTTGCCAAGCCTGGAAAACTAAGGTAGCCCTGCTGAGAGCTGCAAGGTGAAACTCAACTTTGTAAGCTGGTTGAGTTGAAGGGGGTGGCAATTGGCACCCCCATTCACACCCAGCACCCCCTCCGCCAGGGCAGACCTGTCGCCTGAAAGCAGCCTTCCTTGTGCATGGCACTTGCACAGGAGAATAGGACTGTATCCACAGGGTCCAGCCTGGGGAGAGAATCTCTGGGAGAAATTGGGGTGTCTCTACCAGATTTGGGGCTCCCTCTGACCATCTAACTGATGTAAATTTAGATCTGGGTGGCAAGAGGGCCTCTAGGTCAGTGCGTATCGCTCAGGTGACCCTGTACTCGCTGGTCGTCGGTGCCCAGCCTGGCCAACGGCAAGGGACCGTCTGGCTGGATCGAGCGCCAAAGAGGTAATGCTAATGTCTTTTAAAATTAGAATGGAAATGTTTATTGCCGAGCAGAACCTGCGTCAGCCTGGAGTCCTGTGGGAAGGGGACGGCTGTAGCACAGCCTTTCGCTTTTATTTTTGCACATTCGCTTTTTATTTGCCGGCGGTGCTGCTGGGCCCTCGAAGTGGGCTCTGTCTGCCGGGCAGGGGCTGTGTCTGGACGCTGCAGGGGGCCTTGGACGGCTCTGGAGAGGGGACAGGAGCGGCCCAGTGTGAGTGCAAGGACCCACCTGAGGTGGGGCGGACGTGGGGGTTTGATTGCAGGGGGCCGTGACTTTGTGTACGTGTGTCGTTGTGTCTGTGTGTGTCCAACCCCATGTGCCTGTGGCTCTCCGTGCCTTTCTGCCTGTGCACTGTGGCTTTGGGAGTCATCCACGTTTGAGACTGGGTGTGGATCTTTGTGTGTTTGTGAGTTGTGCGTGTCTTTGAAAGGTGGCCATGGGTGTGGCTGGGTGTGGGTTTGGGTGTGTTTTTCTGGGGCCCTGTGTGTCTTTTTTTTTTTTTTAATCTCTTTGTGAATGTGTGTGCATATCTGGGGGAGGGAAACACATGGGCGGGTGACTGTGGGTCCGTGTGGGTATAGACACCCACATAGCTTGTGTATGTCAGAGGATGTGCATGTGTGACTGAGCTTGTGTGTGAATGCACACATAAAACTGTGTGTGTATGTGAGAATGCACTTAAGCATGTGGGAGAAATGTGTTATGTGCATGTATGTTACATGTGTATTGTGTAAGTGTGAGCACATGTGTAAGAATGTGCGTGTTACAGTGAGCATGTGCTGCGTGTGAGTGTGCGTGTGATGCTCTTCTATCTCCTCGCATTGGAAGCCCCCAGCAGAGCCTTCCCTGGGTAGCTCAGCCTGGCATGGGCGCCAAGAACACAGCACGGGCACTGTGGAAAGAGAGCCAGCCACCAACCCTGCCCTGGCCCCGACTTGTGAGAGACTCGATACCTCTCAGATCGCCCAAGGGCTGCGACTGGTTTTAACCCACCCCACTCCAGTCAAGGGTTGTTGGGCTTTGCCTTCTGTTGCTTGGGTGATAAAAGCTACGGGTGTCTGGTTTTGGGACAGGGTTTTGCTTTCCAAATATAAAATTATTTTGTGACACAGAATGTGCTTTTTGAGGATGTGCCACCCCTAGTGATGGGGACCCCTGGTTGGCAATTCGGATCTGATCTGGGTGAGGCTGGTGCTGCAAGCTGATTCTTACAGGGAGGTACCTCCACCCTGCTTGGTGCCGAGGGGCTCTGTCACTTCCCCAGAGACAGGGAGGGCTCCCCCTAGACAGCCACATCTCAAGCCATCCTAAACCCTGCCACCTACAGGGCATGACCTGCCGTGGTCTTGTCTCCCTGGAACCTGGAGGTCTCCCTGGAACCTGGAGGCCACTGGGCTTCTCCAGGGACCCAGAGGAACCTCTTCTTCACGTCTGTCACTGTCCGGCTCACTGCATCATCACTGGGTCTTGTCTTGTGTTGGCATCACCCTCTGCAGACCTGGGTGGCTCGGGTGAAGGAATCAGATTGTGCAATGTGGGGGCCCGATGCCGTCCGAACACGTGAGCAGGCCAGTGCTCAGCATGCATCTGGAGCGGGCTTGGGTGCCGTGGCCTCGAACATGGTGCTCAGCTTCTCCGAACCGCAGGCATCTCACCTGTGTAGTGGGAACTGTGACAGTGCCAGGCTTAGGGTTGTCTTTTACTTGTTACCTTGAGGTCTTTCTGGAATGTTGCAAACTTGCCTGGAACAGATGGTCTGGGTTCAGCGTGCTCTAGCTGCATGTAATCTGTGGCAGGTATTTGATCCGTGCCTCAGTTTCCTTACCTGTATAATAGGGCCAATAACAGCACCTGCCACATGGAGCTATTGTGAGGGTTAAATTCCTTACTTTATGTAAAAGGTTATATCAGTACTGTAGAGCTTGAGCTATTGTTATTTCTGGAACGCCTGAACCCAGATTAAAACACCCCGTCAGCACACGATACCATCTTTCTTTCTTTCTTTCTCTCTTTTTTTTTTTTTTCAACACAACACGTAACCCACTCTTTCTGCAGCCTTCCCACTCTGCTTTCAGGCAGCTACAGTGTGCCAGGTGCCCAGCCAGGCGCGCCCAGGGCATAGTGGCATGGGTTATGGGTGCTGTGCTGTAGGGTGGGCTGACCGAAGGCTATTCCTGTCTCTCCTTTGATTTGGCAAGGTGGGCACAGACTCAGATCAGGTCACTCTGGGCAGCAGCCAGGGTGGGAGCCATCCAGCGAGAGAGGCACGTGGCAGCTCTCCTCGCAGAGGGTGGCCCCAGTAAACTGGGGGCTGTGAGGTCGTGGGCATCTAGAACTGTCTGTGCACTGTCCAGCACTGGAGACTGGGGCAGTGGGGAGAGTGGTGTGGTGTTCCCCTCAGCCCACCCTGCCCTAACCGACCATGGCAGGGGCGTGCTGGGGAGGAGCTGTCCAGCCCGCCCGACGAAGCCATCTGCATGAACTGGGCTAGGTGCCAAAACACCGTGCATGTATTATCTCTTCTGATCTTCACAGGAACCCCTCGAAGTAGGTCCTGCTTATTCCCATTTTACAAGGAGAAAGCTGAGGCTCAGAGACATTTTTTGAATCTTCTAAGTTTTTGTGGAAATCCTCATTCCTCCAGTTTCCAGCTGGCTTCAGGCCAACTATTTAACCTCTCTGAGCCTCTCTTTACCCACCTTACGGTTGATAGCAAGGATTCAGTGAGACAGTGTAACTGTTGGGTTGTTGGAAAAGTCATGCACACTTTTGCATAGAAAAAAATACCTTGTGGGACCAGCAGATGGCATAATGGTTACGTCACTGGACTCTCATGTATCAGACTGTGGTTCAAGTCCTGGACCTGGCAGCTTAAAACTCACGCCAGGCACATGTGCATGCCTGCCCAAAATCCTGAGAGGAGAATGGAGGAGAAGGGATTGCGGCATGGCCATCTCCACTGGGGGGGGCGATTTCTCGCTTTCTGTCTCTCTGTCTCTCTGTGTGTCTCTGACGAGTGCACATGCCCTGTAGCAAAAATCTCTTTAATAAAAGAAAAAAATACGTCATGACTTTTCCAACAACCTAATAAATGTCAGGCAGCTGCATACTAAGTAGTACAAATGGAGAAAAAAAATAAAAAGGATGGTTGTTTTTATTACTAGTATTATTATTTGATCCGTTTGCAAGGGAATACTCCTTGCTGGTTTAACAGACACTGACATGATTCAAAGCTGATGCTTTGATATCTACAGGGAGGGGTTATTTATAGGAGAAAAGCATTTTATTATTATTAGCAACAGAGAGTGTGTAAGTTTCCTGCCCAGCAGAGACGTTACTCATTTGAGGGTCTTATTGGCTTGTGGGGATGGAGCTTCTTGTATTTTCTACAAAAGAAACTATAAAAAGAACTCCCCTTGTTTTCGTGCACGTGGGTCCAGTCTTGTAATCAGGCTCATTTGGAAGCTTTGAGCAGAAGGACTGGTGTGGAGTAGAGGTACAGCAAATCCCGGTGGGACAGGAGATGGATGGTTGCCCTCAAAGTCCTTGTGGCTAAGGGGGTGATTGGATCAGATGTAGCTTGGCAGCTTCCCAGGACGAGGAGACCTAAGGAACACCTCCGCTTTATAGAACCGCTCCAGGGCCGGGGGTTAATCACTTAACCATGACCAAGACCACCAACACTAGGAGTGCCTGGAAACAGAAGTGCCGGCACACAGCTCCCAGACCAGGGCATGACTTTCACAGGCAGGTGTGCACTGACGGGGGACAACTTCCTTGCTCATCTGATGAATATTTCTGTCCTCCGTATGGGAGACATCCACGGGCCCAAGTAAAGGAGGAGGGACACTGGCTGATGTGTGAATCTCAAATAGATACTGCAGAGACTTTGTCACAGTGAGGGGGGACAAGGGCCCGCTCTCTGCTACAGGGGCAGGACTCCTGTGTTCGGGTGTCCCCTGAAAATCCATGTGTTGGTACTTGGTTATACTGTGAATGAATTAAGAGGAAACTTAATACCTTTGTGGTGCTGAAAGATAAGGCCTGTTGGGAGTGATTGGGTGGTTAGGGTGGGGCCTTTTGATTGATTCATGGTGGGCTTATTATACTTCTGCTGTCTCATGATATGATGTGTCTCTTATTGGCCTCAGGACTATCCCTTTCTCCCTGTAGCAAAATCCTTACTAAATACAGTCTTTAGACCCTGACCCTCCACATCGTGAGCTGAATAAACCTCAGTTCTCCTAAATTACCAAGACTTGGATATTTTCTGTTATTAGCAACAGAATGGACTAGAAAATGGTTCTATGTAATAAAAACTCACCCCGAACCAACTTAAACCAAAGAGGATATTTGTATTGGCTCCTGTGACCTGAAAATTCCAGGTGAGTGGCTTCAGGCATGGCTGTATCCAGCTGTCCCCCAGTGATATTATCTCATCCTGCTCTTCTCCTGGCTCAGCTTTCCTCTGTGTGGGTAGGTGTTGTTCTCAGCCAGGGTTTTACCAGGTTGGCAACTCCCAGGGAAGGAAAGGAGCTCTGTTCAGCAGCCCCAGCATTGTCCCAGGACTCCCCCTGATCGGACTGCCTTGGCCCCGTGCACTTGCCCAGCCATTCTGACCACCTGGAGTGTCCTGCCTTTTCTCTCTCCCAGTCTGAAACCGACCCACACGTTAAGTCCTTCTTGACCCCCAGAGCTACCATCAACTGCCTCTTTCTCATTGTGTCTTTTTGTCTTCTGCATTTTTTTTCTCTCTTGGGACACGTTTTTGTGTGTGTGGGTGCCATGTATATGTCAGACAGTTTGGGTCTTGGAAGGCCAGCACATCATTTTTGCTTTCTCCCTTCTCCCAATATGTCATGTAAAAAACATGATAGGTGCCTCACGGGTGTCTGTGGACGAAGTTAGGTTAGTAAGAAGGGTTTCTTTTAAATACCGTGTCCTGTGTTGGCTCATAGGAGGCTTGTAGTCCCACAGAGACCAAAAGGAGGCCGGAAATGGTCTCTTTTAACCCGATCACTTCATAGCTGGGCCCCAAAGACTTGAGCAGTTTCACAGAGGCCAACTAGAGAGGCAGGAAAAGGGAAGAGCTCAACTCAGAAGCCAGGCTTTCCTGGTTCAAACTCCAGCTCCTTTGCCCTTCTGGCTGTGTGACATGAGGCAAGTTGTTTTACCTCTCTGTGCTAATGGTTTCCTGTCTGTAAAATGAGAATGCCTTCAGCTCATTTGAGGAATGAGCCTGGCACACAGTAAGTCCTTGTGGATTGTTGGCTGTTACCATTACTGGGCTGTCTTCATTGTCGCCAGGTGGCAAGGGGGACAATAAACTCCACTCCTAGTTAGCAGAGGAGGGAAGAGTGGCCTAGGGAGCTTCAGAGTCATCAGTGTCACACTTTGAGTGTGGCCCTGCCCCTGCACTTTGAGTCCCACCAGGTACACTATACTCTTCACTTTGGCTGTCTTTTTTGGGACCACCGAGGCTCGGACCTCAGGGAATGTTGGTGCCTCTTTTGAGGAAAGGGCTGGGGTCATGGGTGGGATTCTGGTGAACTGGTAAAAGGTGATGCTCTGAGTGACTGATGTTTATAAAAAGGGTCTGGGTTTGCATCCAGAGACCCCCCTGAGTACGCTGGACACATGTGCTCATGATGAGAGGTGGCTGAAGCTGAAGGTGGATTGCAGCGTAAGACCTGTTGGGAGTGCTGTCTCTCTGTCTCTCTCTTTCTGTCTCTGTCTCTGTCACTGTCACTCGTGGAAGAAACAAATGAGTAAACTTTTAAAGAAAAAGCATAGAAAAGGCTGGAGCAGGGAGGTGGGCAGTGCAACTCACACAGAGGATGACAGGGACATCAGTCTTGGTGGCTTTGCTTAGACACTGCGTTTCTCGGTGACCTGGTCTCTCAGTAGCTGTCTGGGCTGCCCTGAGGGCCCAGCCCTGCACCAGGCAGGGCTGCTGCCAGGCTCACTGGGCCTGCGCCCTTCGGTGCAAAGATGTATGGCCTGGCTTCCTTCCTGGGCAGTCTTCCTTATTTCTACCTCTAAAGAAATATTCGAGGGTAATTAAAAGGAAGTGATCTTTTAACTGTAATGAAACGGGGCTTAGGATTTAGAATGATCAGCCGTGGTCTCTGGGACCTGATTCCGGTTGATTTTATAACCGAGTTGATAGGCAAAGAGTATCGATTTTTCTCTTCCCCCTCCTCCCAGGAAGGGGCTGATGGAAGAGGTGACTCAGCGAAGGGGCGATGTTTTGAAATTCTGGAGAGGGCTACTTACTGTGTGTGCGTGTGTGTGTGCATGCACGTGTGTGTGTGTGCATGCACATGCATACTCAACCTCCCCTCCAAGGCCTGGAACGTACATCCTCCAGGAAATGGGACTGTGGATTCTTTCTCTTCAGCTGCCTTTGCTGGCTTGGGTCAGGAGAAGAGTGAGGACTTTGCAGCCACACAGTTCTGAACTTGAAGCCTGCCCTGCCACTTCCTAGCTAGATGACCATGTACAAATGGCTTCCCTTCTCTATGACTCAGTTTCCATATCTATAAAGTGCATGAACAGTAATACCTACTACGTAGACTGTTCAGAGGACTAATGGAGACTTTTTCGTTATAATAATTAATGGTAGCTCTGATTACAGTGATGATACTAATAACTAATAATGAATCCCTTTTTTTTAAGAGAGATTTTTGCTATAGGTGCATGCATTCGCTGGAGATACAGAGAGAAAAGGTGAGAAATCACCCCCTGGGGGTTGGCCACACTGCAGCCCCTTCTTCTCCATTCTCCTCTTGGGATTTTGGACATGTATCCACTCGAGCCTGGTGTGAATTTCAAGCAGCCGGGCCTGGTCTGGGACTCAAACCATGGTTGACCATGTGGGAATCCAGCACCCTAACCACCACACCACCTGCTGGTCCCACTAATAATGAATCTTCATTGTTTCTAGACCTAGGAGTAAGGAGCTGTTGGGGCTCCAAGGAAGGAGTGATGGATTTTGCCAGAGGCAATCCCAAAAGATTTCTAAGAGGAAAGCTTTGAATGTGACACTTCTAACCATGTGTGGCAGAAACAGCATGGGGGCAGAAAACACTCTTTCAGAAATTCCTACGCACAAAAGCAGGAAGGTGTAGACGTCTCTGTGGAGATGGGGGGCAGTGGGGGACAGCTGCTGTCTAATATGGCCCAGAGAGGGCAGGGAGACTTCCCAGGGATAGAAAGGAGCAAGGGTGTGGCAGAAGGGGGTTGTTGGGCTTTGTTCCAGCCACACGCACTTGAAACTGTTGATTGGCAAGCTCTGTGCCAACCGAGTCCACATGGCAAGGAGGCCGCTGGATTGGAAATTCAGGAGTAATGGTGCGGTGACAGCCCCACCTCCTGTTGGGTGAGTCCTGACTCCATGCCAGGAGTTGGCACTGTGTTCATCGACACCATCTCATTGAATCTGCACCTCTGTCCCCATTTTATGGGTGAGGAAACTGAGACTTGGTAACATCTACAAGTACACCCAGTGTAGAGTTTTCTATGACAGGGGCCTGGTCCCTTTGAGTCATGGCACAGGTGAGATCATGTTGATCTTCCTGCTCTGTGGCCCAGCCCACAGACCCCTCACATAGCCCATCCACCTGGTGTGGGTTGTACGAGTCCATGAGCTCACTTAAGTTTCTCCTTTGCAGAAACTTTTCCGACCCTCAGCCGGGGCACATACATCCTTCCTCAGAATTCCCTGCCTAATTTAATCAGGCAAAGATGTCATGTAGATGTCACTTACAATTCTTTTCTCCATGTTCGCAGCTAAGTTCTTGTGTTGCCGCAGGGAGTTCCAGGAGCTGCGAGCTTCACCTGGGCAGGGCCTGCTAGCGCAGTTCTGACCGTATTTATCCTCCCTGGCTGGGGAAGTTGGGGGTGTAGGGCGTCTGCACTTGGTGGTAGGATGCCCAGTCCCTGGAGTAGCAGGGGTACCTGAGGGTTCAGGGAATGGAAGCTACAGGGAGAATACAAATGCCTGAAATTAAAATTCATGAGGATGAAAGGCAAATAAATGAGGGAGGGCAGTTAGGGCAAGCTTTACAAATAATTTATTTAAAATTTTAAGTTTTTAACCTTGCACGTTGAGAAAATTTCAAAAAGATTTACCAAAAGTTGCAAAAATAGTACAAAGAATCCCCCAGATCCCCTGAATGTTAACATCCAACTTAACAGAACTACTGCAAGATCAGGAAGTTAATGTGGATGCAACAGTTACCTCGTGGACTGACTTTACTCAAATCTTGCTAGTTGTCTCACGAAAGCCCTTTTTCTGATCCAGGTCCCAGTTCTGGCTCCTACATTGTCTTGAGTTGTCACGACCCTATAGTCCTGCTTTAATCCAGTCTGTCTTAGTCTCTTATGACCTTGATGCTGTTGATGAAAACTGGCCATTGACTTGGCAGAACGGCCCTTCCCTTTGGCACTCAGGGTGGTGACTCGTGACTAGGTCCAGATGTGCACGTTCTGCAGCCGTGCTCCGGGAGTGAGGTGTGTCCCTCGTACCAGCAGGCATCGACGTCCTTCCCACTGCTATAGATGGTAACGCTGGTCCCTTGCTCAAGTTGTTGTCTGCCAGAGTCCTCCAGTGTACGGTTATTATTTTTCCTTTTGTAATTAATTAGGGTCTTGTGGGGAAACACTTCGAGACAAATGGAAATACTTCATTTCTCATCATTCTTTTGCCCACTCATTTTAGCAGCCATCGATGCTTCTTGCTTGAAATGATTATTGTTGTGGTGTTTGCCAAATGGCTATTTTCTATTTCCATCATTCCTTTCATTAGTTGAAGAGCTTTTCCTCCTCCCCCCGTTTATTTATTTATTCAGTGTTTTATTTATATCAGTATAGACTCACAATTCATATTTTATCTTGTCCGCCCTCTCTCCGCAACCCCCACTCTATTTTCCCTCTCCTCCTTTTCATCTCTGTCTCTCTCCCACGTTCCCTTCTCTTTCTGTCCTCACCCCATTCTGCCTCTGTCTGCCCCGCTTTCTTCCTCTTCTCTTTCTCCTCTCTTTTTTCTTGCAATTTTTTAAAGAGGTTTTTGCCTTAGGGTATGTACGCTCACCAGAGAGCAAGAGACAGAGACTGTAAGAGGAAAAGTGATAAATTATCCTCTAGGGGAGTTGACCATGCCGCAATCCCTTCTCCTCCCAGGATCTTGGGCACGCGCACACACACGCCTGGCCTGAGTTTCAAGCCACTGGGTCCCGGATTCAAACCATGGTTGGCTATGTGGGAGTCCAGTGACATAACCACTACGCCATCTGCTGGCTCCCTTTCTTACAGTTTTTTTCTTGTTGAAGAAGCCAGACTGTCCTGCAGTTTTTCTCCACAGCATTTGGCTGAGCATGTCCCTGTGGTGTCGTTTAACACTCCTCTGTCTCCTGGGCCAACTGTAAACTGGAGTTAGCCTCAAGGCCTGATCAGATACTGGCTCAATGTTTTTGGCAAGAGTACACTGCAGGTGGCCCTGTGCCTTTCCGTTAGGAGGTACATGAGGTCTGGCTGTCTCCCTTTCTGTAATGTTGAGATTGATCAGCGGGTTGAGGAGCTGTCAGCCTGATCCATGCATTGTCTAGTTCCCCATCAGCTTTTCGTCCTCTCGGTTTTTTGTTTGTTTGTTTGTTTGTTTTATTTTTTTTTGAGAGGTTTTCACTATAGGGCGTGTGCTCTCGCCAGACAGACAGAGAGAGACAGAGAGACAGAAAGTGAGAAATCACCCCCCAGGGGGGATGGTCACGCCACAATCCCTTCTCCTCCATTCTCCTCTCGGGATCTTGGGCATGCACGCACACGCGCCCGGTGTGAGTTTTAAGCCACTGGGTCCGGGATGTGAACCGCAGTCGACTACGTGGGAGTCCAGCGACACAGCCATTATGCCAACTGCTGGTTCCCCGTCCTCTGGGTTTTGAGCCCACTGATCATCACTGCCTGGGTCCTCTAGCTCATTTACGGGTTGCTAAACATTGATTCTATGATTCCATTTCTCCTTCTCTCTTTCTTAGCTGGGATATTTCTCTACAGAGAAACCACCTCTCATCAATTATTTGCTTACCCTGAAGGAAATTGTGTCCATGAAAGGGAAGATAAATGCTTAATTCTCTCCCTTTATTTGCCAGTTTTCAAAATAATGAGCTGGTTCCCTGGCATCCTCCAAAGGTGGCCAATGAGATTTTTAAAAATGCTCAACACTGTTCTTCTTCATGCTCACATTTGCCCATCTCTGGTACGTGGGAGCCTCTACAGTTTGGCCTCTGGGTCCTATGGATGGCGCCCATGCCTTCTGAAATGACAGGTTGTTCCAGACTGGCTGTGAACAGGCCCCTCCAGCCTTGGACCCAGGCTTGCTCCAGAGATCCCTGAGCAATGGTATTTAGAGACCACAGTCTAGTGCTGAATGATGAATGTACAAAACCTCTCTAACTGTGTAGCTGGGGCCATGTTCTGTTGTCCTCTGTGAGCAGGACGGCCAAAGAAGGGGCAAGGCTGTGACTTTGAATCTGAATCTCTTTCCTTTCGTAACTCTGTCCCAGGTTAATAACCAATAAGAAACCGTGTATTCCATTTCACTCCTTTACCCCTTCTTCATTTAGTAAATAAGGGTGGATCTCCCCTGATCTCTGACTTCATACTTGGGGTTGGCTTTCTCTTGAGGAATGTCTTCGAGGTCGGGAACACCCCCAGAAGAGTGAGGTCACTTATGGTCCATTGATCTCCATTTGGATTCTGCCATGTGTTGTTTTGCCACTCGGGAAACTACGTAGCACAGGGGGCCTGTCATTGCTGTTTGCCTCTTGGCATCTTTGGTGGGGGAGCATTGAGGGACCTCTTTTTCCCCATCAAGTCCAGACCAGACAAATCACATACAATATCCTTTGCCAGAGCAATTGAAAAATTAATACAGGCCTCCAAGTGTTACCCCCACCTTCTTCCGAGCAGCCTGCATTCTACATTTGAGATTAAAACTCACATTTCATTTTTATATGCTGTGCTTAATCCAATAATGATTTCATGTTACAAACAGCAATAATATCTTTCAGCATAGTTAATCAGAATAGACTTAATGCTGTCACTATTTATTAACCTTTGTTGAAAAGCAAGAAGTTTCTCTCTAATCTGTGATTGTTGGTCTTGTCAGGCTCTATCAAGTGAAAAAACAGTTTTGGCATTCATTAAAACGGTGCGAATCTTGAAATGACAATTGGAGCTGGATGGTATTTGGTGCATGAAATCTTCCTTGCGTTCACGGGGGATAACTGAGAAGTCTGGGGAGGTGCAAAGGGGGAGTCCACATATTCAAAAGACTGGGTATTTCATCTCCAAGTTCCTCTCAGTGAAAACAACTCTTTTTATGAATTGGGGATGTGGGGCAGGAGATGGCGGACCCAGGAGGAGAGGGATTGGGTCTGATAGTGCTTCTTGCCAAAGAAGCATCATTAGTTCAACTCAGTGGCTTTGAATTTGGATCCCAGATGCTACATCTCTTTCCTGACCCTGTTCAGGTTAGTGACCCACTCGAAATCATTTATTCAGGTTTACTTCTGACCCTCAACAGCATCTTCATTTAGAAAACAAGGGTAAGTCTCCCTCTTCTCAGAGTCCAGTTGAAGGAGTCCCCAAAACAAAATGGCGGATGTCAGACTCTCACTTCAGTGGAATTGTTTGGGTGAGAGATCTCAATTAGCAGTCCTCAAACATTACCATGTGTGAGAGTCTCCTGGAGAGCTTGCCGAACTCCTGGGGATTGAATGGGCCTGAAGTGTCTTAACATTGCAAGATAATACTGATGCTCTTGGTCTGGGCAGCTCCAGGGGCCTCCGGGGCCTTGTGAACCAATGTCGTCATCCAAACAGGGTTCACCGGCCCCGTTGAAAGGTGTTTTGTCTCTGGGCCATGGTGGTTCCTGGGGCAGCAGGGTCGAGCATACAGCATTGGGCCAGGAACAGCAGGGAACAGCAGGCGTTCTCCTCCCAACAGAGGTGGCAGTGGTCCTTCCTCCGTGTCAACTCTGCAGTTGCTCTCCTGAGCCAGCCTTCTTCAAACCTGAAGGTGCACATGGGTCAGCCAGGGATCCCGTTTCAATGCAGATTCTGAAAGTCTGCATTTTACACAAGGATGGTGAAGCAGCCTAAAACAGGCTATACTCTGAGGACCAAGGCTCTGGTGCATAGACAGAAAGCCCAGTGATGTGGTCGGCCAGTTCCTGGGCCTTCGCAGGCTGGGGTCACAGGACATGAGCTTTGCTTACAACACCAACTCCCCCGAAGGGAAATTTGCCTTTTAAAAAATGGCAAGTTTCATCTTGCAGAAACCTCCTCTAAAGGGAAACCAGTCTCCTCAGGGACTTCTGCTTTCTTTTTTGTTTCAAATAAACCCCAGACATGTTTCTCAGGAAGTCCCTGTTGGGTCTTTACCTTCCAAAGGTGATTCGCAGAGAAATCTAATCTGGTAAAGAAGTCCTGATGCTGGGAGGCCTGGGAGAGAGATTCTGTGAAGCAAATGAAGGAGTTGTTCAGGGACTGGGCAGGGATGGCCAAGGTCCATGGCCAGTTGATCCTGCATCTCAGAAGAGTCAAACCGTGCAATGAGTTTTGCCCATGTAGACGGGGAGGTGAGCAGGTGCTGTTAATTATTTAGGAAGAATTACGTAGTCTGGGTGGGTGGGTTTTATGCTCTGTTTGGTAATAAAGGTTGCTGCAGAAAGGATTTTTTAAATTCAGTATCCTCATTTGCCTCATATTGCAAAGAAGCCGAGCCTGGGTTTGAATGGTGGGAGCATCTGGAATTAATGAACCAGCTTCTTACAGTGCAGAAATCAATGTTTGCTGCATTAATTGCACGATGCCGAAACCCCGCTTTTTATTTCTGACTCACAGAGCCACGGCCTAAGAAATCTTCCCTAAGTGATGTTCTGGGGCTTCACTGGTTCCCTAATTCTCCTGGGCATGAGGAAGGAATTGCTGCTGCATCACAGAGGTGTGACATAGGAGGAATTGGGGGACACTTTGGGCAAGCTGTGTGCTCTGGGGAAACCAATGGAGTGGGCCCTGAAAAGCCCACAGCAGAATTTGAGGATCTGCCCCCTGTGGAGTAGTTGCACACTCTATCCTGCCTTCCTCCTAAGGGTTTCCAGCTTGTCCTTTCTTTAGATTAAAGATAAGATAAGCCTGAGACTAGCAGATGGAGTAATGGTTACATCGCTGGACTCCCACGTATTCCACCGTGGTTTTGAGTCCCGGACCTGACAGCTTAAAACTCACGCGGGGCGCATATGGGTACATGCCCAAAATCCCAAAAGGAGAATGGAGGAGAAGAGACTGTGGTGTGGCCATCTCCCCTGGGGGAGATGATTCCTCATTTTCTTTCTCTCTCTGTCTCTCTGGCAAAAATCTCTCTCTCTCTCTCTCTCTCTTTTAAGCCTTATTAAGGAAGTCTGTCATTTGGAGTGGGACAAATATCCCTTACCTCTCCTACAAGGAGACCCTTTTTGGATGTGGACACCTTGATCCAAGATGGAGCTTGGGGAGCGAGGTTGGTGGCACAATGGTCACAAACCTGGGCACATATGGGAAAGGTCCTAGTTTGTATTCCAAGACCTCCCTGAGCATTAGGGTGTACATGTACATACATGTGATCTGGGCCAACAGGGCATGCATGTGCATACATGTGATCTGGGCCAGGTGAGACTAGGGTTGGGTCACAGTGTGAAGGCTCTGTTGGAGGTGCCTATCTCTTTCTCTCTTTCTTCTCTTTCTCTCAGAGGAGGGAAGAAAGCAAGCAAGCAGGCAAGCAACTTGGCCAGCATTTCCTTAAGTACTGGGGCATTGGACAGCACCAGTCTACTCACCTTGGCTATGTTCAGCATCTCTGCAGACCCAGCCTCAGTTCTTGGCACTTTGGACCAAGTACTCAAGGAGGTGACATTTGAACCACATTTGGAGGATTGACTAGGAGCTCACCAGGGAGGAAGTAAGGGCATTCCAGGCAGAGGGAACAGCATGAACAGAGGCTTTGAGACATAAACATACTGGCCTTGAGCCTTGCAGTTCCTGTGAGGTGAAGTGGTGGAGAGGAACCAGGGAACCTGAACGGGGAGCAAGAACTAGCAAGGGAGGAGCCTGGGAAGATGTTCTGAGGCCCTGAGCATCTGGCTGAGAATTTTTGTTTTTCTCTAGTAGATGCTAAGAAGCTGGACAAAATGCCTAAGCAAGGGAAGAAATGACTGGTAGGTTAGATTTTTAATTTTTGTACTATGATTTTGTTTGTTTTAGTGTACAGTTCTGTGAGCTTTGACCACAAACAGAATATGGAACAGTTCTAGCATCCCCCACTCCCCCACACACATTCTCTTGTGTGCTTTATATTCAGTACCTTGCCTCACCTCCTACATCTGGCAACCACTGATCTGCTCTCTGTCCATATAGTTTTGTCTTTTTCCAAATGTCATAGAAATGAAATGATGCCATGTGTAGTCATTTACTCTTCTGCTTCTTTCATTAGTACAGTGCCATTTGAGATTCATCCATGTTATTACATGTACTCATAGTTGGTTCCTTTCTATTGCTGAGCAAAAATCTAATGTATGGTTGTATTACAGTTTGTTTGTCCATTTACCTGCTGAAAAATGTTTGAATTGTTTGCAGTTCCTCATAGTTATGAATAAAACGGCTATAAATATTTGCATACAGGTTTGTGTATGATCATAGCTTTAAATCTTCCACCTAGCAGTGGGATTTCTGGATCATTTGATTAGAGTGTGTTTAGTACTAAATTTTAAGAAACGTTCAAGCTTTTTTTCTAAAGTGTTCTATTTTTGTATTACCAATAGCTTATGAGAGTTCCTGTTGCTCCATAGGCTCACCAATACTTGGTGTTACCAATTTTTTCCTTTTTCAACTTTAACCAGTCTAATTGATGTGTAATTGTAACTGCTTGTGGTTTTATTTTACATTTCCCTAGTGACTAATTACATTGAGCATCCTTTCATATGCTTACTTGCTATCCATATATTTGTTTGTGTGATATCTGTTCAGATATCTTGTCCATTTTTTAATTGAGTTGTTCTCTTATTCTTGAGTTGTGAGAATTCTTTATATATTCTGGAGATCAGTCCTCTGTCAGATAGGTAACTTGCAAGTATTTTCTTCCAGTTGTCAATCTGCCTTTTCATTTTCTTAAAATGCTTCTATCTATCTATCTATCTATCTATCTATCTATCTATCTATCTTTTCTTTCTTTCTTTTTTAAAGATCACAGCAGCAGTGAGTGTCTCTAACTCTGCCACTCTCCTCCTCTCTCGCCACATTCCAACCATGCTAGCCTTCTCTAAGTTCCTTAAAGAAATCAAATTCTTCCTTCTTCAGAGCCCTTACTCATGCTGTGCCCTCTGTCTGGAATTACTCTTCCTCACTGTGTCCAGTCTAAGAAATTTTATCCACCCTCAAATCATGAAAATATTCTCTTATGTGATCTTTTAGAAGCTTTGTTGTTTTAGCATTTATGTTTAGGACCATGATCTGTATCAAATTAATCTTTGTGGATGGTGTGAGGTAAGGGTTTTTATTTTTTTTTTTTCTATATGAATATCCAGTTGTTCCAGCACCATTTATTAAAAATATTTCCTTTCCCCTTTAGAAAATTGATTTCTTTATTCAAAAATCAAATGAGCATCTCTGTTTGGTTATATTTCTGGACTATTTTTTTTTCTTTTTTAAAAATCAATCTGTCTATCCTCACAGCAGTATCACACTACTTATTACTCTGATTACTGTATCTTCACAGTAAGTTTTGAGATCCAATAGGTTATGTCCTCCAGCTTTGTTCTTCTGTTTCAATATTTCTATGGATATTCTATTGGGTTGTTGGAAAAGTCATGAAACATTTTGCATAGGAAAACAGGAAAAATAAAGTCATGACTTTACTGACAACCAATATGTCCTTTGACTATACCCATATAAACTTTAGAATTAACTTTTTAATTTCTACACAAAAAAGTCTTAGGATTTTGATTTTTTTAAAAGTTTATTTATTTCTTCCATGAGCATGCGCATGGAAGAGAGAGTGAGAGAATGAGTGGGTAGCCCCCACCATGGAGTCCTGATGCTGTGATCCACCCCCAGCCTCAGCTAGCCCTCAATCATGAGCATGTACATGCTCACTGTGTTTAGGGAGGTCTCCAGACATAAACCTGAAACCTTCCCATTTGGGTCAGCCTCACAGAACTTTGTGTTTACTGCTGTACCACCATCCAGTCCTTAGGATTTTGATTGTGAATGCATGGTTTGGAGAGAATTTTCTTAACAGCATTGAATTTTCTAATTCATGAACATGGTATATCTTTATTTCTTCCTCCTGCTTGTCCTCTGTCTTACTTTTTCTTTTTAGTGCCAACTTAAGTGTCATCTCCTCAAGGAGGTCGTTGTTTCCTCTTGAATGTAGCTCCATTTATACCTTCCAGTGCCTCCCCTCATCCTTCCTTGCAATAATCAACAATGGTAATAATTGTCTGTTTTGTATTTGCCCATAAATTCCATAAGAGATGGGACCCAGGTATTCTTTATTCACAGACCAGCATACAGTATGTTTTTCAATAAAGATTTATAGATGAATGAATGCTCTCTTATTCTTTTGACATAGTTATGCAGGTCACTGATTGTTAATCATTCACAGTTTGATGAACATTTTGGTCTATATTTGCTGGAGAAACTAAGGCCATATCCTCCCTTCCCTTTCTTGGCATTCTGCCTAATCCTTAGTTCCT
>NW_006159701.1:8470501-8485776 GCF_000334495.1 Tupaia belangeri chinensis | reverse complement strand
GTTATATGTTGAGAACTCCAACTCACTTGACAGGTAGATGTGTGTAATTATGATTTTTTAAAAAGTGAAATTGTACATCACAGAGAATTTTTAGGTAATAATTATAATACAAGGTTTAATTTATTTTGGGGGAAAAAAAGGTGTTGCTTTCACAGCATCAGTCAGAGAACTAGAAAATCCAGTGGTAGAATCTTGATTGAATTAGGCTATGTGCTTATAATTAGGAAATGCCAAGGCCTGTAGAACGCCAAGAGATAGTGAGGACAAAATGATGAAGTTAAGAGCTTTTTTTATTTTGGTTTAAGGAGTTGGCAGTTTAGAGGCATTGTGTTGTTAACTAATTGGTTTGTGGATGCTACTTGGATATATAGATTTTATTTTGCATTTTGATCTTAAGTCAATATATAAGCTCTGGCATTAATTAAATCCCCAGAGTAAGCATTTCTAAGGAAGACTTTAGGAAGAGCTTTATAAGGAGTAGAGAGCGTTTGGACAAGGCATACTGTCGCGCATTGGTGACTCAGAGCAAGATGAAAGAGAGTTCAAAAATGTAGAGTCCTGAGCAGGAACCCTAGAGGAGGAGACCAGGATACTGTTTACTCTGAATTGGATCTAGAGGTGATTAATACACACATAACAAAAACTCTGCTGGAATTCCTTGGGGGCTTGCATGAAGAACAATGGGGGAAAATCTAACTTTATCACAGATCAAGATTGTAATTTCCTTCAACAGTAATAGCTTATGTTTCATAGTATACACTATCTCATTTTAGTTGTACAATGAATGACCAGGTAAAACAAGGACAAATATGATCACTGTTATTATTCCCATACCATAAATCTGCAAACTGAGGCTCAAGGAACTGATAAGATTGGCTTAAATTTACAGAGCTAGTAAATGGCAGATTTAAATGTATATCTTTGGACAATTAATACCATGTTTGATTCTCTCCACCTGGCCAATGAATCAGTATTAGTTAACATTTTCATCTTAGAAGTATATGATCTAGGTAGAGAAAGGGATGAGAGTTTTTGGAGGATGTTGTGGGTTTGGAGAACATAATGATACTGCTAATAGTAGTAACAAATTCCATTTATTTAGCAATCTATCAGTCAGTGTAAGCAACATTATGCTGCAGTAACAAAAGATTCTCAAATTTCAATGTCTTAACAAAACAAAGGCCTATTTCTTGTTCACAGGACATGTCCATTGGCTACATGGCCATCATGTGTGGACAGGAAGCTTTGCTAATGAAACAGCCTTCAGTTCTAATGTACCACCCACCAAGCTAGAAGTATGGAGACCTCTAGAGGTCCTCATACCAACAATAAAATGCTCCATTCTGTGACACATCACTTTCATCTCATTGGCCAAAATCAGTCACATGGCCTCATTGAACCACAAGTAGCCAAGAAATACAGTCTTACCTTGTGTATAAAAGGGAGAGAGCCAGCAATATTTGGCAAATAACATTAATGATTAATACTCAGTAACAAGTAGTTCTAGTCCCGTAACAAACCTATCAAATAATAATAAGAACTAACAGTTTTGATGATTTACCATATGCCATGTAATACTTAACCTAGAAGAATACATTTTACCTCACCACAATCCCATAAGGTAAATACTATCATTTTTTCTATTTTACAGATAAGAAAACTGAGGCTCATAAAGATGATGTTACTTGTCCAAGGTCATAAAGCTAGGAAGTAGCAAAGTCAGTATTTGAACTTAAGCCACCTTGACTGCAGACCCTATATTGTAATAACTCCATTTAAACGATAAGAAATCCGAGACTCTGGGAAGCACACCAACATGTCCAAGGAAGCAGCAAGTCCCAGTTCCTTTCCCTATCCTATTTCCCATGTCAAGATTGAGAAACCTCCCTTTTCAGTTTCTCGTGATAATAACCAGCCATCCCTTCCCCCTTACTTTCCTGTACAGGTGACCTCCCCAGCTCCCCACCAACTTGGCCTCTGAGTATCTGAAGTGAGTTCTGTGGCAGAGCTGACTTATTCCATTTCATGAAAATCACATGTTACATTTCTAGGATTTGCAAGCCAGTTGTTAAACACAGACATTAAGAAAAATTAAATTATATAAACTTACTGCAATCAAATAAATTATATTTCAAACCAAGGCAATAAATACTCAAAACTCATCACTTCTTAATTATTTTACTATTATAAGCTCTTGAGGTTCTTAACATCTACCACATATATATGGTGGGAATCCTAAATGATAGAGTGCTGCTGCACACTTTCCCTAACTCTACTCAGTGACATTCAGTTGGTAAATTGAAATTGGGCATAGTGGGAGTATTTACACCATAGAAATAGGCAAGCACTACTAACTAGGCTTTTTTTTTTTCCCCTGGAGAGCTGTTTTGTTGTTTGCTAGAAACCACGTATGCTTGCCACAGAGAGACAGCAAAAGAGGAGAAAGCACTCCCTGTGGGGAATGGTCATTCCACAGTTCCTTCCCCTCCATCTGCTCTCCTTTTGGGATTTTGTACATGCATGTACACATGCCTAGCATGTCTCTCAAGTCGCTGGGTCCAGGACTCAAACCATATGGTCAGCCATGTGGTTACCAGCTGCCTTAACCACCAGGTCACAGAGTCAGCCTGAGAGCTGTTTTTCGAACATTTGTCAGCACACCACTGCCTGAAGCCCACTTGCTTCCACCATTGGTCAGCCTCCATCTCACTGAATCCAGCTGATTCCAGCAAGCCAGCCAACATCCATGAAGCTCTTGCATTGGACCAGTAGTCTCCATTGATACTTAAAAACTTACTGCCAGATTGATGTCTTTTTTCATTAAGCCACTTCTTCTCAGCTTTAGCCGACCACTAGAATCGCTAGTGAGGGCTTTAAAACATACAGATTTGGGGACCAGCCCTGTAGCCTAGCGGTTAAGGGAGCCAGGATCCCACATAACTGACTATAGTTTAAGTCCCGGCTCTGGAGTTTTGAAAGATATGTTAGATGCTGTGCATTCATGCCCAAAATCCCAATAGGGTGGAGAAATAGAGGAGAAGGGATTGTGGCATGACTCCATGTCCTAATGAGAGGTATTTTCTCTCTCTCTCTCTGTGTGTCTGTCTTTCTGTCTCTTTCTGGTGCGCACATGTAGCCTCTGACAATTTAAAAAAATACAGATTTTTAAAAATGACCCATTACCAGAGGTTCTAATTTAAGTGCTCTAGGGTATGGTCTGGGCAGCTGTTTTGTTGTTATTGTTTTTTGTTTGTTTGTTTGTTTAAGGCTTTTGCCATAGGGCATATGCTTTTGCCAGAAAGACACAGAGAGAAATAGAGGGAGAGAAAGTGAGAAATCACCCCCCGGGGAGATGGCCATGCCTCAATCCCTTCTCCTTCATTCTTTTCTTGGAACATTGGGGCATGTGTACGCATGATTCTGGCATAATTTTCAAGCCACTATGTACAGGACTCAAACCATGGTCAGCCATGTGGGAATCCAATGCCTTAATCATCATGCCACCTGCTTGCCCCATCTGGAATTTTTTTAAGCTTTCTGGCTCCAACCAAAGAACATAGTTATAGCTCTAAGCAAACTCAATGTGTGAAAGATGTGAGCTACCAAAGAAGACAGATTGAGGGATTAGTGATTTTAATTCATGACAAACTTTCTCAATTTTCCCAACAATATTGTGTAAAGAACACCGTAGGACAGAGGATGACGAACATGTTGGGAGGGCCAGACAGTGAAATTCTTTTTTTTGAGAGCTTTTTGCTATAGGGTGTGTGCGCTCACCAGACAGAGAAAGACAAAGAGACAGAAAGTGAGAAATCACTCCTCAGGGGGGATGGCCATGCTGCAATCCATTCTCCTCTTGGGATCTTGGGCCTGCATGCACATGTGCCTGGTGTGAGTTTAAGCCCCTGGGTCTGGGAC
Organism: Tupaia belangeri chinensis; assembly: GCF_000334495.1. Taxonomy (NCBI): domain Eukaryota; kingdom Metazoa; phylum Chordata; class Mammalia; order Scandentia; family Tupaiidae; genus Tupaia; species Tupaia belangeri. The sequence goes on along the minus strand of NW_006159701.1, from coordinate 8,481,858 downwards.
TCGACCTGCGGTTGACTACATGGGAGTCCAGCGACATAGCCATTATGCGAATTGCTGGTCCCTCAGACAGTAAATATTTTTTACATGGTGCACCAAATGGTCTCTATTGCAGCTGCTCAGCTCTGCCATGGTGGTGTAAAAACAACCACAGATGACACATAAAGAGATGAGTATGGCTGTGTTTCTATAAAACTTTATTTATAATATACAGTGAGCTAGTTTGGGCCTGTGGGCTATAGTTTGCCAGCCCCCATCAATGATGTTCCTTTGGATGGTGGCCCTACTTGTCCACAGATCATTCTTGAAATCTATGCACCCAGTCATCTTGAATGTTCCTACTGAGCTGACAGTTTGAGTTGGCCTGTTTAGTGTCCTTCCAACCCTCCAAAATTCTTTAAATTTTTTTGATTATTTTTATTTTTATTGCCAGAGGGTGTTTATGCTTGTCAGAGGGAGACAGAGAAAAAAAAAAAACAAGAGAAAGGACACCCCTCCCACCCATGGGGTATGGTCATGCTATAATCCTATCTCCATTTTTCCTTTTCATCATGATTTTTGGCATGTACATGCATACACACACACACACAAACACACAGTATTTTTCAAGCCTCCAGGGCTGGCATGTGAACCTCATTCAGCTATATAGGATCTGACTCCCTTAACCACTAGGCCATGGGGCTACTTCACCTAACCCCCTTCTTTAAACAGTTCTAACTGTCCTCATTCATCTAATAGGCAAAAATGTTAACTTGAGTATTGATAGACTAGAAGATTTTTTTTTTAAAGAATTATCTTATTCAACTTTATTTATTTATTTTAATTTGACCAGAGAGGGACAGAGTGAGAGAGAGAGAAATCCACCAGGTCCTGGACTCGAACCACAGCTGGCCATGTAGGAATCTAGCACCCTCAACTACCATGCCACCTGCTGGCCCCATAGACTAGAAGATTTTTTAAGACAAGGAGCCTTTTAGTCTTGTTCTCCCATCATAATGCTTCATCCAACAAGTATTTGTTAGATGAATAGATTGATAAAATAAATGGCATTTACTATTTTTTTAAAAGCTTTATTTTATTGCTGATAGAGAGAGTGTGTGTGTGTGTGTGTGTGTACACACGAGAAACAGAGTCAGAGAAGTGTAGCCGACCTGGTCTTGTCTTGCCTTGATCCCCTTTCCCCAGCCCCCTAGCCCATCAGGATCCTGGGCATGTGCATACAAACCCAGCATGTATTTTAGCCAACCCAGGCATCCAAGCCTACAGTTACCATGTGGCTTCCAGCATTGCCATTCAGTTTGTACCCACTGTACCTCCAGACTGGGCCAATATCTACTATTTTTAAAAAATGCTTTATTATGGAGAATTTCAAAGGTATGCAGAAAGAGAGAGTAGTATGGAGAGTCCCGTATACCCAGTACCCAACTCCAACACTATATTGAAGTTGCTTATCTGGTTGTACTACTGTAAATTCGTAAGGACAGGGACTCTGTATCTTGCATATCATTGTGTGCCCTGGTGTTGTACACAGGGTGGACATGTAGTAGGTATAGTAAACATGCATTGGATAAATGAAAGAATGAATGGCGAATACACAGACTGGTGTATTTAGATGTGACTTACCAGACTTCTAGAGGTTTCACTGGCTATTGCATAGATTTGGAAATATTGTGGGTTGAATTATGTCTCCTACTCCTTAAAACCACAGATAGCCATGCTTCAGCCTATGCAATGGATAGCAAAATCGTTGCACTGGTTCCTGGGCCCCATTTTCCCAGGACTTGGGTTATTGCAAAGCCTGTTTTATGGAGAAACCTGTAGAATCTTGCAGGTGAAAGAAAATATAGCTGCCAGTGTTATAAAGGACACCCTTTGTCCAGCACTCCTTTGACACTTTCTTGCCAAAGTCCTGATGAGTAAGGAATGGAGAAACTCCCCCCCCCAAAAAAAAAGCTAGACTAATTTAAACCCCTTTAAAGTTACCAGGCTACTGGAGATTAGCTCAGAGAAAATATGTCGGGGTCTGCTTTGATTTGCAATTTGAGATAAATGCGGGAAACGTGTTGTTGCTTCCTAGGAGCGGATTATGTTGCCTTGCAAGTTGGGTCGTTGTCACTTTTTATTTTAGAACACTTACTTGTGCCTCCAGTAATGAACAAGAACCAAACCACACTGAAACCAGCCCAGGAGGTCCTGCTGGCTCAGAAGCTCAAAGTATTCTTGTTTGCACTGAATTCCTATTTCCAGACTCCTGCCTGTCACCCGCCAGACTTTTAAGGGTTCTGCACTTGGGCTGCATCAACACTGGTGGTTTATTTCAGACATAAACAAATCTTGTTAAAGTTGTTACCCTCCCCCCCAAAAAGGGAAAAAAAAAACATAACAAAACCTAGCAGAATGTTATATTTTGGGGTAAATCATTCTTTACCATATTGATTTAACATATAATAACCTTTAGATGAGGGTACTGTAGAGACTTTGTGGAAAAATGGAATTAAAGTGCTGGTTTATTTTGGTGGCAAATAAATTTTTTAAAAATATTGCCAGAGGGTACATGCACTGGCTAGAAAAAGAGAGGGGAAAATGAGAAAGAATCTCTGGGGAGTGTGGGGGGTAGCCATATTTCAGTCTCTTCTCCATCTCTCCCTTCTTTTGGAATTTGGGGGACACACACGCGCACCCTGCTTGTTTCTTAAGCCGCTGGGCCCAGAACTTGAACTACATAGTCAGCCATGTGGGATCCAGCTGCCTAACCACCATACCATGAGGTGGCCCTGGTAGAAAAAAAATCTTTCAAATTCAAATTTAAATTTAATAGGCATTTTCCATGAACATTTGAAGACTCCATGTACCCAGTTATCCTCAACCCAGGGAGCAGTGAGCTCAAACTTCATATGTACTAAACACGGTCATGAAGCTTAAACTGAGAGGCAGACAAGAAAATAAGCGTGTTTTCTATAAATACTACCTTGTTTTACTTTTATCTGCTAATTGATCTGTTAAGAGAGGCAGCATTCTAAGTTAATTTTTCCAATTGAGAAATGGCTACAAATTATAAGCCACAAATGCTTTCACGGGGCTGGCATGATAGGTAAGAATCTAACGGTTCTTGAATGGAGAGAGGATTGGGGTGAAGTCTTGCTTGCCTTTGCAAACTCTCGAGGTATCTGGCCAAGAGCCCCTTCCACCGATATCTCAAATATATGTGCTGTTTCCAGGTGCTCCACGTTCCTCAAAAACAAATCGCTCCTAGGAGGCTAAATCCTGTTTCCACAGCTAATATCAAAACACCAGCCTCGGTCCTTCATGCAGTCCCCTGCTGGAAGTTTCTGGTTCGACTGACTGAGTGCTTTGTGGTCTAAATATAGCCATTTAAAAAGAAGATTACGGCCCGTCCACTTGGGACTGCTAAAAAGCCTTTCACGATAACTCTTGAAAGCCTGATGCCTTTAATCCTTAACTTTAATTTAAAATAAAGAAATCTTCTCAACTCATATTCCATTTGCTATGTTCCCCCCTACACCCCTTGTCCTCCTTTACAAATCTTTTAATTTCCCTCCACCCCACCTTTTATTCTTGAGGAATAAGACTTTGCGAGTAGCTTCTGGTGCAAAGATGGGCTAAGCTGTTTTAATTTCTTGCAAGGATGTTTTTATAGAAGAAAATCAAGTCAACACTCAAGAGTATACACAGCCCTTTACGGAGATGGGGAGAATTAATCAGGCCAGAAAGTTCAGAATATAAAAAGGGGCGGGGGATGGGAAGGATGTTTCATCAAGCCGAACTGCTCTGGGAGATGCAAAGATAAAAGGATTTCCCTCTCCGAGAGCCTTAAATATTGGCAGGCGGTGGGGTCAAGATTTTTTCTTTTGTTGTTATGGAAAGCCATACAGATAATTAATGCTGTTGAAAGAAGATTGTTCTGTTGGCGTCTGTGAGGCTGGCCCCCCCCCAGTCTGGGATCTTCTGGAAAGAAACAAGTCAGGGAAAAAAGTTATGCACCAGGGGAGATCCTGCCAATTTACAGGAGCAATAAATAACGTAGGGAGAGCAAACAGCCACTGGCTAGTTCCTCGTGGCTACAGATATTTAATACAGGGACCCAAGTCAGTGCGTGTGGTGAACTTGAAATGGGGTGGGGTGGGGACCCACCCCACCCACCCCATCACAGTCTGCTTCTTTTAAACAATAATTACTGAAGAAAGGAAGTTACAACAGAAGCTCAGGAAGGTTATGCATGAGCTTTGATATTTACAGTTTTTATTTCTTTCCAGATGGATGGCTCCTGCTCTAATTTAATGGGCAGGAAATGTTTGATCTCCTCTTTGGATGTCTGATGTAGCCGAGGGGTCTGGGAGTCCTGGCTAGGCCTGCTGGGTCCCCAGGAACCTTCTGTGCCTCTGGCTGACCCAGTGCTGAAGGAACAAGTATAAACTGAGAAAATTCAGTAAATTCCCAGCCAATAAAAGGAATAGCTAATGCTCACTTACATGTGCTGGGTCTTGTGCACATTCTACATATTAGCTTACTTAGCCCTCAGATAACCTGCAGAGGGTGGTCCTAGAAAAGGAAACTAAGGCTCAGAGAGCTGGCAGATGGCCCAACTGGGATTTGAACCTATGCAATCTGCACTTTTTTAAAATTGACATGAAATTCTATATATGATACCATGCCTGTAGCTAAGGCTTGCTGTAAACCCACAGCTGGTAGTTCTGGCAGAAATATTGCATGCAGGGAAGGCAAATCCATATCCAGAGCAGGTATTTGTTCCAATAAGGACAAAACTCTGTCCCTTCCATGATGGAAGCGGTCCAATGTAATCAACCTGCCACCAGGAAGCTGGCTGACCACCCAAGAAATGGTGCCATGTTGGGGGCTGAGGGTTGGTGTCCACTGCGACAGATTGGGCACTCAGCGGTAGCCATACCCAACTTGGCCTTGGTGAGTGGAAGTCCACGTTGCTGAGTCCCTGCATAAGCTCCATCTCTGCCACTGTGACCAGTCAATTCCTGAGACCAGTGGGCAACCATAGGGGTGAGAAGGGGAAGAGGTTCTCTGGTATCCACTGAATGGTCTTTCTCTCTACTTGGTTATTAAGTCCTCCACTGGTAGGTGTTTGTCTCCTTTTAGGCATACACATGGATGCAGTTGTTGTCATCGTCGTCATCGTCTTCTCTTTTTTTTCTAAATCAGAAAAGCTATCCACATACTTCACCAATTTTCCAATCATGTTCCTCCTTAGCCCTTGACCATCCAGTCAAACTATTAACCACAGCCCATGAATTAGTATCTAATTACATGAAGGCCCCATCTCCTTCCAGGTAACGTAAACAACACAGTGCACTGCTTAAGGCTCTGACCACTGGGAAGATTGCCCTTCAGGGATGTTCCAACACAGAGCTGCAGTGCCAAAGCTGTCCACTCCTAGTGGTACCTGCCTGTCATGCAGGATCCCCTCTAAACCAGGCCCAAGTGTTTTCTTCCTCTTTCAACTGATCATAGGGAACTTTCCATAAGGCCATAGGTGTAGGCCGGGAGAGAGAAAAGGTAGTGTCATGGGAGCAGGAACCATGGACTTTTGGGCTTCTCCCTCTTCGTGTAGCTTATTTTGCCTTTAGGACCTGCTTCAGCCCTATCCAGAATATACCACTCTATATGATGATAAAGGGCTGCTGTGCATGCCCAACTTTATGTCTTGGTGGATCTGATAACACCCAGTTCACGATGGGCAGCTCAGATCGCATGGTAACTTGATGACCCAAGGTCAAATGTTTAGTTTCTTCTAAGGCCCAGTGGCAGGCCAAGAGCTGTTTCTCAAAAGGAGAGTAGTTTTCTGTGGTAAATTCCAGGGCTTTGTTCCAAAATCTTAAGGGTATGGACTTTGATTTGTCTGCGGGGGCCTGCCAAAGACTACAGACTGTATGTATTCTATTGCCACTGCCCCTTCAAGCATTATTGACTCTGCTGGATCGTATGGCCCAAGTGGCAGAGCCTTCTCTTGCTCTGGCTCTCCTCAAAACTAGCAGCCTTTTAGGTCATTTGGTAAATGAACTGGAGTTACACAGCAAATGAGAAAAATGTTGCCTTCAAAATCCAAAGAGACCTACCAGGCATTGTACCCCTTGGTTGTAGGAGGGACCAGATGCAACCACTTACTTCACCTTACTCAGGGTATTTCCATGCCTCATACCATTGGCCCCTAGAAATTTCACTGAGTTAGACTAGAAGGGCCCTAGATTTTTTTTTTTTTATTTATTTCCAACCCACTGGCATATAAATTACTTACCATCAAGTCTAGTGTCATTGCTATTTCTTGATCACTAGGTCTTATGAGCTTAGTATCATCAGTAAAATGGGCCAGTATGATGTCTAGTGGAAGAGAAAGGCAGTCAGAGTCCCTGAGAACAAAATTGTGACATAATAATGGAGAGTTGTTATACCCCTGAGCTAAGGTACTGAAGGTGTATTGCTGGCCTTGCCAGCTGAAAGCAAACTATTTCTGGTGAGTCTGGCCATATGAACAGGTAAAGAGAAAAAAGTGTTTGGCCAATCAATGGCTGCAGACCGAGTACCAGGAGGGGTGTTAATTTGCTCAAGCGGGACCAGCAGTTGGTGCAATGGCTATGTCGCTAGACTCCCATGTAGTCGACCGCGGTTTGAGTCCCGGACCCGGTGGCTTAAATTCATGCCAGGCATGTGTGCATGCGTGCCCAGGATCCCGAGAGGAGAATGGAGGAGAAGGGATTGCTGTGTGGCTATCCCTCCTGGGGGGTGATTTCTTGCTTTCTGTCTCTCTGTCTTTCTAGTGAGCTCATGCGCCCTATAGCAAAAACCTCTCCAAAACCCAAAACATTTGCTCAAGCAATAAAACCACATCTGGTACAACAGCTGCAGTTGGAATCATCACCTGGTTAAGCTCACAATACTCCACTGTTATTCTCTGAGATCCATATGTCTCCCCATAGGCCAGATAGGCAAGTTCAATGGGAGTCACCACTTGTACATCTTTCAAGTCCTTGGTGGTGGCACTCATCTCTACAGTCCCTCTAGAGACGAGTATTGGTTTTGATTTACTATTTTCCTAAGTAGAGGTAGTTCTAATGGCTTCTGTTTGGCCTTTCCTGCTAGGATGGCCCTCTCTGCACAGGTCAGGGAACCACTGTGGGGATTCTGCCTGTTGCTGAGTGTATTTGTTTCTATTACTTGTTCTGGAACTGGAGAAACCACCACAGATGAGTTTGAGGGCCCACTGGGCCCATTGTGAGATAGAACTGAGCTAAAACTCCACTGATGGCCTATCTTCCATAAGCTCCTAGTCTTACGGGGGGAGGGGCACAGTGATGATTTGGTTCTCCTAGAATCAGTGTCAGTTCATAGTGTTCAGTAGTATCTGTACATTCTGATTATTTCCTTTTCCATAATGCACAAGTCACCCTATCAAAAGGCCATTGGCTCCTTTGGAGAAGGCTGGGAATAAAATCCACAGTATTGACAGTATACTAACATCCTTTCCTAAGGGAACCTAGCTTCCCCTTCATTCAGAGGGTTCTGGGCTATCAATTTGATCCAAGCTGTAACTCAACTGAGGGGATATGCCTCTATGCTTAGGATTCAGGTTAGACTTTTGTTCACTTGATCTAGAAGTTCTTTGCTTATATAGATCATGTAGGAACACCATGATCTCCTAGCCAAATGCCTTCGGTCTATGCAAAGTAAACTATTCCAGTGGCTGTGTGGACTCTACCATCCACCACAGTAGTCACTTCTATCTTGCTTTGGGCATTTGAGTGCCCCCCGCCCCCACCCCCAGCCACCTTGGGACTGTTACTCTTTGTGTTTATTGACTTCAGTTTCCACTGTAAGGACTGGCCTACAGAGAAAGGACGATCCTAGCGCTCTTTAAGGATGTCAGGGCTCCCCTCACAGATTTATTTCTCACAGTACTGGTGACTCTGGACATTCCCGGTGTGGAAGAGTAGGTTTTACATGGCAAACCCACTGTAGCATTCCAGTTGCTCTGTAAGTCTCTGAATCTCTTCCTTTAGATTAAACCAAGGCAGGTCTAGCATTTCCAACTCATTCACGGTGGGCCACCTTCAGGTCCATTTTTCTAGTAACCAACCAAGAAAACTGAGAGCCCTTTCTAACTCCCTGAGCTGCACTATTAAATGCAGAATGTGGTCACTGAGCCCACTTCAGTACATTCAGCCTAATCCCACATGTTTCTTCCACCATTCCCACACACGTTCCCCAGATTTCTGTGTATATAAATTAGAACACTCAAGCAGGGTAGTGCAATGCACCTCCTCATGGGGCACACTTTGTACCTCACCTTTAGGGACCTGCTGGGACTTGTTATAGTTCTGGAAGCAAAGAGTGGAGTAGGGTGGATCCTGAGACCAGCATCATTTTGCTTGGCAACTACGTCATTGGAGACAGAAGAGGCAATGCATTGTTAATCTCCGAAGGGAGTGGAGAGGGCTCTTCCACTGGCAAAGAAGACTCTTGGAATTTGGGGGGCTCAGCATGCCCTGCTTTTTCTGGGTCTTCTCACATGTCCCCATCCCAGCTTTCAGGGTCCCATTCCTTCCTGCTTTGTTCTCTCTCTTTTTGCCCAAGGGGAACATAGATTCACCAGAGAGAGAGAGAGAGAGAAAGAGAGAAAGAGAGCAAGTACATCTTCCAATGCCACAGTCCTTTTATTTCTCCATCCTGTCAGGGTTTTCGGTACACATGCACACTTACCCAGCATGTTTTTCAAACCTCTGCGGCCACGTGGGATCCAGCTTCCAATGCTTAGCCCTTAACCACTGTACTGTGGAGCCAAGCCCAAGTCAATATACTTTTTAAGATTCCCACACTCTGGGTATCTCTTGTTTCTTCACCTAGAAATTAACTTATTTCTGCAAAATGCTGATGGCAAGGATTGCCATGAGGAGGTGTTTTTTCAATTTTTTTTTTAAATGTAGTGAATTTTTTTTTAAGTTTATCCATTTCCTTTTTCCATGAAAGATAGGGGGGGGGGGACTCCCAACAGAGTCTTTGACACCGCAGTCCACCCCCAGACCTAGTCAGTCCCAGATAGTGGGTAAGTGCATGCCCGGTGTCTTCAGAGAGGTTTTCAGATGCAAACCTAGAACCTCCCCATGTCAATCAGCCTTGCAGAGTGCTGCGTTACTTCTGCACTGCCATCCTGCCCCATAGTATAATTTTCAAAAGAATTTTTAAAATTTTATTTATTTTTAAATTATTGTTTTAATTTACCAGAGAGAGAGACAGAGAGTGAGAAAGTGAAAAAGCAAGCTGCCAGGTCCAGGACTTGAACCACAGTCGGACATGTAGGAGTCCAGTTCCTTAACGACATGCCACCTGCTGGCCCCATAGTGTAATTTTTAAAGTGTAGATTTTAATGCCTTGAGTTCCTGGGATCAGACCTTGCTGAGAGAACTGTTAGGGTCCCTGATTCTAACAGGAAGCTTCCCAGAGCACATCCTTCAGGCTCTTGCCGCAGTTGTGCTTCTCTGCCGAGACTCGCCATCCCCTCCTCCTGGCCACCTCACCCTGGTGTGGCAGGTGTACCCACAGGACACCGTGGGAGCCCAAGCCCTGTCCTCACAGTCTGGGAGAGCCTGGGAGGCACCTGACCTCCTGGAGCCTTGGTTTCCACCTCTCAGTCAGAGATGGCCGTGGCACCTGCCTCACGGGGCTGTCTTGCACAGATGGAATGAGCCAGTGTGATAAAGACATGGCTCTGCTCGGCATGCAGTAAGCGCCCAAGCTGTTCCTTGGCTCCCTCTCTCCGGAATCTGCATAGAGAGGAGCACAGGGCAAGAATAAGGCATTGGCCATGGTCCCCTTATCCCCAACAGTAACCACAGAATAGTGGAACAAGCTCTGACCGCTTGTTCTGACTCAGGTCACCTGAGTCCAGCCCTGCTGTGGGGCCTGGACTATGTCTTAACCTCTCAGACATCTGAGAAGGGACAGTGTGGGTCAGCTGTAAAAAGGGCCCTAGCTGGGTTGTTGCCGAGGTGGGGTTCCAGCTGTCAGGATCCTTGCCCTCCTCCTCTTCTTCCCTCCCCCAGAGCAGCGCCACTGCCAGGCCGGCCGGCAGGAGGGGCTTGGCATGAGGACCAGCAGATGCCAGTCTCGCTCCGTGCACAGATGTATCTGCCAGTTTCTGATGGGGAGAAGCGATCTGGGAGTCGCTCACTTCATTGATAATTAAATTCAAATTAAGAGGGATTTGCATTTATCAAAAGCCTGTTTGACAAGGTGTCACTGTTCCCATCCAGCACCCGGGCGCTGGGGAGGCGGCAAGGGGACGTACAGCTACGTGGGGGTGGGGAGACAGGAGTGCTGGGGACAGGGAGAGGGGAGAACAGTAGAGAGGCTGCCCGTCACCCCTTCACGATGATGGAGGGTCGTAGCTCTGCAGTCAGTGCAGTGAAATGCTGTGCGACCTCAGTCAGGAAGCCAACCCTTTCTGGTCCTTGGTTTCCTCAAGCAGTCCGACCCCAGCGGCTCCCTCCTCCAAGGAAACATACCTCTGCCATTTGAGTTTGCGTTAGGCCAGGAATTCCCTATCCCTGCTACCCTTTCGGCTAAATGCTAGAAAGGAGAGCCATGGAATCTCTGGACGATGGTGGTGGCCTACTCAGCTCCCTCACCGCATGCACCCATCTCCCAGCTGCTGTGAATTGGCTGTCTTCTTCCTTCTCCAGGGAATCTTGAGGTGGTCTGTCCCACCTCACCCCTGGGGCAGCCCACAGCCACTGCACACTGCTTCTGGAAGAATAAAGACCTGGCCCCGTGCCCTGAAGCAGGACCACCCTGGGTCCCGTTCACCTCCACAGCCCTGTCAGGCTGAGGCTAGACACCTGCTGGGCTCTAGCTGGGTTGCTGCCGAGGTGGGATCTCCAGCTGTCAGGACCCCATAGCCTTATTTGCTCCTTTGCCACCCCCAAAGCCACTTCCTGGCTGCCCTCCCTTGAGCTTCCTCCAGGGGGCATCTTCCCCCCACACCCAGAAGTCACTAGCACAGAAATCCTGGTCTCCACTTCTGTTCTGTAGAACGTGACCCAACACAAAGCCAACCTGGACTCAAGCCCTGTCTCTGATTGCCATGTGATCTCCCACAGGTTGTCACATCTCTGAGCTCCAGAGCCCTCACTGGGGCACAGGGGTGAGATTAGCTCCCTCTTATGAAAGATTTACAAGGATCCAGGGAGCTCACAGAGGCGACGTCGCTTCCTGTGAGGTGGCAAGTTTGGTGTAGCTGGAGACTTCCAAGACAAGCCGGATCTGGCTGGCCCCCGGGGGGGGGGGGGGCAGGAGTGCCCCGGGGGGAGACAATGGTG
>NW_006159701.1:8415254-8470295 GCF_000334495.1 Tupaia belangeri chinensis | reverse complement strand
GCGCGCGTGTGCGGGGCTGAGGGGGGGGGGGGGGGCACGTGTGCTCAGTGGGAAGAGACTAGGTAGGGTCAGGGAGAGGAAAGCGGTGTGAGGGGGGCCCTTTCTGCCTCCCAGGCCTGGGATGAGCTGCAGAGTGGACATATAGGCCAGTGAGGGAAGAGCAACAAATGGCATTTATGGGCAGACCTTCAAGCAATGGGCTTAAGTTCCGAAATTGCAAGTTGAGGCTGTGATTCCTGAGATGGTTATTTTTCCAGCCCTGCACGGGGGACAGAGCCTCCCGCTCAGAGGGTGTTCTTCCAAGGAGGTGGGAGTTTCTGGCTTTATCTGATCCAGCCTCATCTCAGATCCAGCCAATTGCTTCTCTTGCCTGGGAAAGCCTTTGTGTCATGGCAGAGAAAACCTGATATAAGAAAACCTCCTCTACAGAGTGCATGAACAAAGGGGTGGTTGTGTGCATTGCAGAAGGCTCATTTATTCCTTGCACAGGACAGAGCTTCCCAAGGTCATTTCAAATAGAACAACTTTTGCCCAAAAAACTGCCTGTTGTGTCAGGGTGGAGGACCTGCCTTTCCTCTGCTGAAGTGTTACTTGCTCTTACAAAGGTCTAGATGGTAAAGGCCAGGGTTCAAACCCTAACTCTACCCTGAAATAGCTCTATGACCTAGGGTAAATCATCTCACCTCTCTGGGCCCCCGTTTCCTTGTCAGCGAAATGAAGATACTAATGGGGTGGTTGGGAGGAGCGGTGAGGTGCTCGTGAGTCCTGATGACTCACAGTGTACGTGTGTTTGGCATTTCCAGTAGCTTCTTCATTCTTATTCCTCCTTACCCTAGCTTAGCTCCCTGTCCCTCACGGTGTTTCTTAAAGACGTTGAGACCTTCCATGGCAGCTGTGCTGTGGACAGTAGCAGGAGACTTGGGGAGAGCTGGAAACTCACTTTACAATGTTCTGAGGACCCCCACAGGGCTATGTAGGGGCCCGATTTACCAGGTGGAGGAGCGGGAGCAGCAGGTCCTGGGGTCTGTTGATGGGGGATAAATGACGTGGAGATGAGTCTCACATTTTCATCAATATCATAGATGGAGCAGGCAACAATTTTTTGGAATTTGAGGATTTTTCCCCCTTTCCGTGAGTTGCAGCACCACTTGTCAAATCGAGGGCCCTGTCTTTATGTAGAAATGTGTGTACGGAAGATAATTTTTTATTTTCCTGGCCGTGACAAAGGCAGGTCTTCAGAAGCAGCTTCTGGCCTCATGGCTGGATGTGTCCTCTTTTATATTAATAGGTTTTGTCCTGTAATTCTTCTCCATTTACACCCAAAACAAAAAATGTAGCAGCTAAATATAGCCCCTGCACAGGGGGTCTGAGGTAGCTTGAAGTTAGGAGAATTAGAAGGGTGAGTTTAGGCTTTTATTGCAAAATCGGAATGGGAAGGATCTGCAGCCTTTGTCACATCCTGGTTGGGGCTGCAGAATGACAGAGGTCTCTAGTGTGACCTCGAAAGCTGTATGACTTTTGGCAAGTTACACTGTCTCTCTGAGCTTCAGTTTTCTCCTCCTGTAAAGTAGCATCATATCTCTTTATGATGTTTCAGGTTTGACTTTTTCCTTCCTTGCTCGCTTGCTCTCTCTCTCTCTCTCTCTCTCTCTCTCTCTCGACCAGAGAAGGACAGAGTGAGAGTGAGAGAGAAAGGGAAAAGGAAAGTGAGAAAGCAAACTGCTAGGTCCAGGTCTTGAGCTACAGTTGGCCATATGGGAATCCAGTACCCTCAACCTCCATGCCACCTGCCAGCCCCAGGTTTGATTTGTGTGTGTGTGTGTGTGTGTGTGTGTGGCTGTTATCCACCTGGGGATGATGCCTGATAAGTGGGGAATGTCAGGTGACACCCAGGGGGCTCATTTCTCTGTTCTCATTTTTTCAGTGTTATCTCAAATGTTGAGAGCTATACATGAAGGGAAATGCTTTTTGTTCACCACTGAACCTTGATTTCTTAGGCCTTTAGAATTAAGATTATAATTTAAATCCACACCTCAGGTACAAATTGAGAGTTTAGGGCCTTAGCTCAACACTCCCCCCTCTCCACACACACACACACACACACACACACACACACGCCTCTCCACACAGATACACCCAGCACTAGTGTTTGAATGTAGTTGTCCCCAGGGAACTCTTGCTGGGCCTTGGTGCAAGGACAACAGTGCTGGGAGGTGGAATGCTTAAGAGGTGGGGCCTTATGGGAGGCTGTGGTTCATAGAGACTCCACCCTTTATGGTGGATCCATGTAGATCTTTGGGAAGGTGAGTTAGCTCTTTCAGAGTCAGTCAGTTACCATGAGAATACAAGGTTCTTCTTCCTCATTGGTCTCTGCACCCACCTGCTGGCCTTTCTGTTTCTCCACCGTGTTTGAAGGCAGCCTGAGACCCTCTCCTGAAACCAGGCAGATGTGGGCAGCATGATTTAGACGTCTCAGCTTCCAGCACCATGAGCCAAATATACCCCTTTTCTTTATAGATCACCAAGTCTCAGATACTCTGTTAGAATATTCACACAGATGGGGCTGGCAGGTGGTGTGGTGGGCACTGGACTCCCACATAGCCAACTGTGGTTCGAGTCCCGAACCTGGCTGCTTGCTTTCTCACTTTCTCTCTGTCCCTCTCTGGTCAAATTAAAACAAACAAACAAATAAATCTAAATAAAATAATTCTTTAAAAAAATATTCACACAGATGAATGAAGACACACATACCCCTCTTGGTAGAGGGGTCCTTCCTGTTCTTTGAAGGAAAACTGTACGTGGTTGTTAAGCAAGCAGCTCCGGGCATAGATACTTGTGCTCACCTGTTAGCTAACCTAGATAAAATATTTCCATTCGCTGAGCCTCAATTTCTCCATCTGTAAAATGGACGTCTCCTTGGGCTAAACAAAATACTAACAAGCATGACTGACCTGAATGAATATCCTTTTTGATGGCCCCAGACTAAGCATCATCCCAGTATCTAAGAAAAGCCCTGTGAGATAAACAGCGATATTGTCTCCATGTTACAGGTGGGAGAAATGGGCTCAGAGAGGCAGAGTGACTTTTCCCAGCTCACACAGCAAGGTAAACAGCAAAGCCAGGAGTCCAGTCTAATTCTGGGTCATTTCAAAGCTTATCCTTTGTGGCCTCAGTGACCGTCAAGGTCTGAGCTCCACCCCTGGGACCTGGTAAACGCTCAGGAAATGCTGACTGTGGGGACCATGACAATGGTGGCAGTGCTTGGAAAACCTTTGCTTAGGGCCAGGGGGACAGACTAAATTTAGACAGAATATAATCCTGCCATGGATTCATGCATTTCTCTTTCCAAACGGGAAGGACCATGCTGAGCAGAGGCACGAGAAAAGCACAGCTCTCCCATCTGAAAACCAGGGCTGCATTTACATGTACACTACTCACATTTTGGTATCTCAGAAACCAGGCAGAATATTGTAGGGCAATGTACAATGGCATAAAATATCGTCCCAATTTAATCCATCTATCTAGTGTTCCATCTAATTACTATATTAGAAAAGTCTTCAGACCATGTATTGAACATTATAAATGGGAATAAAATGATTCTGGTAATGGCTTAATAAAACAGGTGAGGTAGCTCCGTCTGTCTGCCTGTATCCTTGGACCATGGCCAGATTGATTTGTCAGGGAAGGGAAAAAAAAAGAAAGAAATGGGCTTGTGTTGTTGCACTTTGGAGATTGTCTCCATTAGGGGCCTTTGATTTTATTCTTGTTTTTCCTTATGAGAAGTGGTTATCGGTTCCTTTTGTTAACAGCAAAATATGTAGAACTGATGGAAAAACTGACAGCAGCCGTTTCATATTTTATAAAGCCGCTCCTGGCTTGTAATTTGCCAGTCGGGTTGAAGCAGGAGCCCTGCAACTCCTGGTGAATTTGCAGCTGATGACTGCAGCCTCGGCTGAGGGCGTGTGTAACTGCCAGGTTGTGCTGTTCCAAGGAGCCACAGCTGGGGGAGGCAGAGTGTGCCCAGGGTCAAGAAATTAGGTCTCAATGGTTTGGAGCTTGGCAGTGCCCAGTAAGAAGGAGTCTGGGGTCTTTGTGTCCCAAAGCACCTGTTCTCCATGTGTGTAGATAGGCATTTCTTTTTGGGGGGGGATCTCCAAGACTGTCTGTACAGATCAAAAAATAACCATTCCTTCCCCCCACTCCAGCTGCTCTGTGTCTTTGTCCCTTGAGCCTGCGTCTCCTCCCATCCCCTTCCCTTAAAAACAGCCATCACAACGGAGGCTTGAGACTTCCCTGCCTGGAGCCGGTATCCAGCCACCAGCGACAGGAGGGCCACACGAACCATTGGTATCTAGGACCCTCCCAACCTTCCCTGATGAAGGGGCAAAAAAACAAACAAACAAACAAAAAAAACCTTCTTTCTTCTGGGACTGGTGCTTTGCATGTTTCCAGCCCCAGATTCTAATTTCTTGCTCCAAGTAGACTAACACGTGGGTGTCGGAGGTTAAATTCCAGTGCATCGAGAAGGTGCCCATCTCTCACAGAGCCCTGGCATTCACACCAGGCGTCGTCGGCGTTGTCATGGCTACACGGGTCCAGGACCCCAGAGACGGGAGCACAGAATTAATGGCAGTCCCGAGTAAAGGATTCCTGTCTTGGCAAGGTTGATGGATTACATTGATGTACCATTTGTCATACTGTAATTGTTCTGGCAAATGTAATACCCACTAGTATAAACATTGTACTGCTTTGCTAATAAAACCCAAAATAGGAAGAGAAAGGATGATACAGTGTTATGCTCACTTAAAGAGACAATGCCTCCTTTCCAAGTTGAAGTCCACTTCTTTTCCTGGAGGCCTCGGCGCCTGACACCTTCCCCTGTGATGTGCACGCGCATGCTAAGCAGCTGTCCACCACCTGCCTTCCGGCATGCTTGGTGTGGCCCACCTGGGTTGGATGTGCAAGCGTTTCTTTTTTTTTGGATGTTTTGGGGACTCAGTTTCCCTCTCCATCAGCACTTCCCATCATTCCTCTTCTGGGAGTCATTGCCCACAGTCTCTTTGCATTTCCTTGGTGCCTTTTTGGGGTCTCCAATGGAGACAGTTTATTCCAATTGACTTAGCATGTAAGGCTTTGCTCTGGTTTAGCTGCTGCCTCTGAGAAGTCTTCCCTGACCAGCAAGGCCTTCCCCAAACTCTCACATCACTCAGACCTAGAGACATACAGTGGACCCACTGTGGCCCTGTGTCTATACTATCCTGATCTCTTCCCTGGTAGATTATGAGGACCCCCAAGGGCCCCAAATACCTCTGTCTCTCCCCACCTCTCCAGGTAATTATGCTCAGTGCGCTGCCGACAGCCAGCTCCCATGTGCATGAGAGACTCTATGAAGCAGCCTCATTGGTCTGCTGATGCACTTCAGTCCTGTCCCCCCAGACACCCCTCTGCCTCTTCTGAGCCATGTAAATTCCACTTCTCCCTCCTGTTGTCTGAGCTCCCCGTTCGGTCCTTCTACCCTTTGTCCACACTCTTCCTTCTAACCAGACTGCTTTTCCCAACTCTTTAGCTGATTAACTCCCAACTCAAATGTCACCTCCTCCAGAAATCTACCCCTGCACTGGATGAAGGGGGCCTTCCTGTGCCCCCATAGTTTCTCAGCACCCCTCTGCAGAAGCACAGCACACCTGGGAAGGCCAAGCTCGTTCCCTCCCCTGCTCTGAGAGCACCTCCAGTCCCTCACCCCTTGTGTTCACCGGGGAGTCCCAGCAGCCAGCTTGCAATTGCTGGGCACTTAAGTGGTGAATCAGTGAGTGAGGGAAAGAATGTCTTTAACTCACCCCACCACTGTGGGCTGAGCAGTGCTTAAGTCGCCTTTCCCAGCCGGAAATAACTGACAGCAGCAGTAATCGTGGGGGCCTCCCGAGGGACCTTTATCCCAAAGTTCTGAGGCTGAGACACGTGGGCTGGTGCATCTCTGTCTCGTAGCTAGGGTGGCCTGTGAGTGAGCTGAATGCTGGGCCCTTGTCCTTGTAGGTTTCTTTTCCCATCCCACCTTGTTTTTGTTTATTTATTTATTTTTTAGTTCTGCTATAGGGCATGTGGGCTCACCAGCGAGAGACAGAAAGAAAGAGAGGAAAAGTGAGAAATTACCCGCCAGGAGGTATGGCCATGCCATTGCAATCCCTTCTCTTCCATTGTCCTCTCAGGATCTTGGGTGCACGTGTACACACACACACACACACACACCTGGCATGATTTTCAAGCCACTGGCTCTAGGACTTGAATTGCTTCTTTTTTTTTTTTTAAGTTTGCATTATTTATTGAGACAACATCAGAGACAGAAACCCCCAATAGGGTCTTGTCATTTACAGTCTCCCTCCCCACCCCCAGCCTTCCAGCCAGCGGGGACCGTAGACTGTAGCACATTGGTAGTGCACCCAGCAAGTTCAGGTTGACTCAGGAAGTGAGCTCAGGGCCTTCCCATATGGCTTCAGTATCATACTGCGGGACTTGCCACCAGTGTACCATGGCTGGGACAACCGATCGCACTTTCTTATCCCGAAATAAACTGAGTGCAGTCTTCTGTTGGGAACTTGGGGGTTGGGGAAGGATGACATAGGCAAAGGCCCTGGAGGCAACTGGGCCTCCATTTTCTCCAATCTCACCACCTACCTTGAGTTGGAGTACCAGCTCCCCACGAAGTCGTCTGACCCATAAACGTTGATCTTTGTGATCCCCCTATGGCCCAACCTCTTCTCCCAGGCGATCATCAGGACACAAGGGAGCAGGGTCCACCCGGGATCTGCCATGTCTGACGTTTGCCCAGGCATTTCTCACTTTCCTGTCTTAACATGCAAGTTCTCTTTGCTCTATCCAAACCTCTCTGCTCCTGTAGAGCCCAACAGTGGCCCAGTGCCCTCCCAGGTTCTGTTCCTGTGAAAAATGGAAACTAGCAACTGTGCCTTAAACTCATAGGGGTTGGTTGGTTGGTTTAATTTTGTTTTGTTTTGTTTTTTAATGCTGGAGGGTATGTGTAGAGAGAGAGAAAGAGAGCGAAAGAGAGAGTGCACATAACTCCCCAGTGAGGCCTGGTCATGCCACAATCTTTTCCTCCAGTTCTCCATCCCATCAAGATCCTGCACACATGTGCATGTGTTTTGGAAGCCACCAGACCTGGAGCTCAAACCCTGGTTGGCCATGCAGGATCTGGCTTCCTTCACCAAGAGCTTTAACCATGTGCTACAGAGCCAGCCCTATTTATTTATGCAAGTTCATGTTTAAAGGAGATTTAGGTTAACCAAGAGGAAGGTACAAAGAGTTCCCATGTGTGGGACCAGCAGTTAGTGTAATGGCTATGTCACTGAACTCTCAAGTAGTCGACCACGGTTTGAGTCCTGGACCTGGTGACTTAAACTCATGC
The DNA here is from genome assembly GCF_000334495.1 of Tupaia belangeri chinensis. Taxonomy (NCBI): domain Eukaryota; kingdom Metazoa; phylum Chordata; class Mammalia; order Scandentia; family Tupaiidae; genus Tupaia; species Tupaia belangeri. Next base: position 8,462,875 of record NW_006159701.1, on the reverse strand, counting down.
CAGTGCGTGTGGGTGTGCCCAAGGTCCCGAGAGGAGAATGGAGGAGAAGGGATTATGGCGTGTTCATCCTCCCTGGGGGGTGATTTCTCGCTTTCTGTCTCTCTGACTCTGTCTTTCTGGCGAGCACACATGCCCTATAGCAAAAAAATAATAATAATAATAACCTCTCCAACAACAACAACAAAAAAACTCCCATGTGCACTCTGTCCTGTAGACACAGCATCCTGTCAACATTCTGCAGCCGCGTGAACCTGCACTGACACGTCGTCGTCACCCAGAGTTCTTAGTTACAGTCGTAGTCGCTTTTGGTGGTGCTCATTCTATGGGTTTAGACAAACACAAGGACATTGTCGTATCACGTAGAGTGTTCTCGCTGCCCCGAAAGTCCTCTGTGCCCCGTCTATTTATCCCTCTTGCCCTTCCCCAAAGCCCTGGTAACCAATCAACCTTTCACTGACTCCATAATTTTGCCTTCTGCAGAATGTCACGTAGTTGGAAAATGCAGTACATAGTCTTTTCTGATTAACTTCTCTCACTTAACCACGTGCAAAGGTTCTTCCGCGTCTTTGCGTTGCCGGATAGCTCAAGTCTTTTCAGCACACAGCACTGTTCCATTATCTGAGCGTGCCACTATTTATTCACCCACTCACCCACTGAAGGCGTCTCGGGAGCTTGGTTTGCTCACATGATAAAGTCAGAGTGGGACCACCCTCTGTATTCCGTGTCATCTTGGCTTTGATTTTTATAGGGGCAGGATAGCTGCTTATCCTCCAAGGCTCATGTCTATAGTCCAGGAAGGAATAAGCAAAGGGCAAAGGGCAAAAGGATTTCTCCCAGTGGGAATCGTACATCTCGATCCAGGAAGCAGAAGCCCTCCGTGGCCTTTATCTCATTGTCCATAATTGGGTACTCATAGCTGCAAGGGAGGCTGGAAAATCAAACCTTCAGTTTCCAGCCACTGGTAAAAAAAAGCTGGTATAAGCTGAATCATGCCCCCACCCCAATCTCATGTTGCAGTCCTGACCCCTAGAACCTCAGAATGTGACTGTATTTGAGAATAAGATTTTTAAAGAGGTCACTGAGTTAAAATGAGGTGAGTAGGCTGAACCCTAAATCTGTCCTTTCAAGAAGAGGAAATTGGGACACAGATGCACATGGGGGAGACCATGTAAAGACATAGCAAAAGGCAGCCGTCTCCAAGCCACACAGAGGAGATTCAGAAGAAACCAGCCTTGCAGACACCTTGAGCTCAGACTTTGGCCCTCGAAAATCATGAGAAAACACCTGTTGGGCTAGCCTGTCTGCGGCACTGTTGGTAGCAAGGCGAGAAACTAATACAGATGGAAAGGGATGGAGTTGGGTAGCATTTGGGTGGCCGGTCTTTAGTGCTGGCCACAGGCAGATTCTGTTGTTTTCCTGTTTTACAGAACAAGCCAAGACAGAGAGGGTCAGTGACAAATCCAGTGCTGAGTGGCGGCCTGCTGGTCAGAGTCTGGGCTCCAGAATCAGACCCCTGAGTTGGAATCTCGACTTTACCAGTAGCAGTTCTGTGTGGCCATCATAGAGTTGCTCCAGCCCCCTGAACCTCAGTTTCCTCTTCTGTAAAATAAGGATAATGATCTCTAATCTCCAAGGACTAATGAGTTATATAAGATGAATCATGGAAAATTATTTTCAGAATTCCTTCAGTGGGTGCCAACAGAGCTGGAACATGAATCACATCTGTCTGATTCCCAGACCCAGCAGTATTTGCAGAGGGGAAGGGGGGTCCCAGTACTAACCCTGTTCCCTGGGAAAATAGCTAGCACAGAGCAGCACGAATAAGGCTGGGATTGATGTCCATCACTGATTCTCCCCACCTTTACCCCATTACCCGCCTGGCTCCCGCTGTGCCCTGTCTTCTCTCCGTTTTCTACCTTCCCTGACACATCTGCAAGACGGGAGTGAGGGGCCCTCCTTGAGTCCACGTGCTTTCTCACGCTCCCTGCTTCCAGGCTCCAGGTCTTCCAGGTTGGGGGCCCTTATTGCTGGATCACATGAAGCCGGGTCTTAGAACAGAGGAAACCAGATTACAGTGATGACAAGCCTTCTCAGAGCTGGGGCCACCTTACATTTGGGGGAGGTTGAGGGAGCTGGCCTGGACAGACTCTAGGATGCCATGGACAAAGGCAGGAAAAGCTCAGGTAGCTATGACTGTGTCCAGAGAAGCATGGCAAACAAGCCCTCAGGGTGGCCCACACATGGGGACCGAGTTGGCAGGAAATTTCTCCCCCCGGGACCCTGTCCTTGGCTCATCCCTAAAAGGATGCAGCCATTGCAGAAAACAGCGTGACAGTTCCTCAGAAAGTTAAAAATAGAATTACCCTATGATCCAGCAAAAGCAGCGACTCGAACACGGTGTTTGTACACCCCATTCATAGCAGTGCTGTTCACGGTAGCTAAAAGGCAGAGTATCCCAGTGGAGAAAGAAAACATAGTACATCCATGTCACGGAATAATTTTCAGCTAAAAAGGGAAGGAAATCCTGCCACATGCTACGACATAGATGAACCTGGAAGACATTATGCCAGGTGAAATAAGAGTCACAGAAAAGACAAATGCTATGCGATGCCACCGCCGCGAGGTACCCGGAGCAGTCTAGCTCATTGAGACAGAGTACTGTGTGAGTATCGGAAAGGCCTGGGACCAGGAGTGTTCCAGAGCTCAGATTTTTTCCCCCTCTGGATTTAGAAATATTTGTGTATACATAATGAGGTATCTTGAAGATGGGACCAAAGTCTAAACACAAATTCATTTGTTTCACATACACCTCATACACAGCCTGAGATTAGTTTTATACAGTATTTTTGTATTGCAGTGTTTGATTGTGACCTGTCACATGAAGTCAGATGTGGAACTTGCCACTTGTGGCATCATGTCAGTACTCTAAGAGTTTGGAATTTTGGAGTTTTTCAGATTTTCGGATTAGGTTGCCAGGGACTAGGGATGGAGGGAATGGAGAGTTATCATTTAAAGGATACAGAGTTTCCGTTTGGGACACTAAAAAGTTCTGGAGATGGATGGTGGTGATGTCTGTACCGCAGTGTAGACATAGTTAATGACACAGAACTGCACACTTAAAGTGCTCAAAATGGTGGGGCCAGCTGGTGGCATGGTGGTCAAGGCATTGGATTCCCACAGGGCTGACCGTGGTTCAAGTCCTGGATCTGGTGGCTTGAAAAATCACACCAGGCACGTGTGAGTGCATGCCCACACTCCCAAGAGGAGAATGGAGAAAGGACTGCATCATGACCATCCCACCTGGGGGAGGTGAGATCTCATTTTACCTCTCTCTGTTTCTCTCTGGCAAGTGCACATACCCTATGGGGAAAACCAAAAAGGAAAAAAAAAATCAAAAGTAAATTTTATGTTACATACATTTTACCACAATTTAATAAAAATACTGCTTTCATTACTAGTAATAACAGGAGTACTGTAATGCTGATACTAAGTAATGTTGTGCTGCGTACTTGACACAAATTATCCCTCATAATCCTTCCAGTAATCCTGAGAAGCAGATTCTGTTAATAAGTAGATAAGGAGCAACAGTACTTAATAGTGCTGAGGTTCAGAGAGGTTGCATCACTTGTCTAATGCCCTACAGCTAGCAAGTGCCTACACTGGGCCTTGACCACAGTACATCTGTATCCAAATTTCATTCTCTCAACCTGCCACTCTAGACACCCCAGACTGATTAAAACAGGGTTCGCAACCTTGGCACTATTGACAGTTGAGTTGAATAGTCCGATGTTTGGGGGCTTCTCTGTTGTAGGGTGCTCAGCAGTTTCCCTGGTCACCACGCTCTAGATGTCACTAGCACCTCCCCAGGCCCACAATGCAATAACCAAAAAATGTCTTCAGATATTACCAAATGTCCCGGGTGGGGGGGAGGGCAAAAATCATCCCTGGTTGAAAATCACTGTTTTAACAGGACCTCCTGACAGTGCAGAGGATATTGGACAATTGCTCATGTATTAAAGCCACATCAATCCATAGAAATCAGCTTATACACCGAGAAGGAGGGGCACAAATGCTTTTTATGCCTGTTGAAAGGATTTTTTCCCACAGGAGTGCACCAACTCCCATATCCTCTTTTTTTTTTTCCAGGGAGTACACACACTCATCAGAGAGAGGAGGAGGGAGAGAGAGAAAGCACCTCCCGATGATGCATGGTCACACCACAGTCTCCTCCTCTGTTTCTTCCTCCTTTCTGGATTTTGGACACATACACATGCCCAGCATGTTTTTCAAGCCCCTGTGGCTGGGATTTGAACCATGCAGTCAGCCATGGGGAATCCAGCTCTCTGACCACTGGCCAGCCCTCTTATACCCTTTTACTCATAAAATGCCCAGACATGTTGAACATCTGTTGTCGGCATGAGCCTAGGTGTACTCTTACATGTTGCTTGAACAGAGTTAATCTGCAAGATTATTTATTTTGGCCAAAAAAAAGGGGGGAGGGGGTGCCCATTCAGGTCTGGGTTACAGTGGAATTATAGGCTTTTAGCTAAAAATGCCTGGGTCACTTTGTTGGATGAATAAAGCACGGTAACTGTGGTATTAGCAGTATGTAATCCCATTATTGAGACAGATTCTACCTATGAATGTACATGTTAGTTGACACAAAAAAACGTGCAAGGGCACACCTAGAGTATTCACTGCAGCATCCTTTGTCTTGGCACACAGTAGGCGCTTAATTTTTATTTGCTGACAACGGAATGCAAAATTGCAAGACAGGACCGTCGACATTTTTCTTTGTGTTCTTCTCCATCATTTTAATTTTTTATAACAAGTGTATATTAACATTGCGGTTTTTAAAAAACAAAAACAAAAACAAAAACCTTTCCTCCCCAAAAGGGGAAATCTAAACAAAAAAAAAAGAAAGAAAAAAGAAAAAGATTATACCTTGAACTTCCTCAGTTCCTCCTTCTTCTGTAGAGTTCAGACCACACATGCCCACCTGGTCGAAGCCATGCAGAGAAACGAAGCTGGTGGCTCGTGGTCACCGCTCACTCATGTACTGATAACGTGGGACTCCTAAAGAATGCTGGTTTTTTTTTTTTTTAAAGAATTGTTTTATTTAACTTTATTATTATTATCATTATTATTTTCCAGTTTGATCAGAGAGACACAGAGAGAGAGAGAGAGGAAGTGAGAAAGCAAGCCATCAGGTCCGAGACTTGAACCGTGGTCGGCCATGTGGGAGTCCAGCGCCTTTTACCACCATGCCACTTACCGGCCCCAGAATGCTGGGTTTTATTTCTCTTGCTTTGGTTTCTTCCCTTTGGCCTTTTGGAGGGGTGTAAAAACAATAGGTGAGTGGCATCAACAAAATGGTAAGGGTGAGGGACCTCGAAGCTCCAGTCTCGCTTGTGCTGCAGACCGGAGGCAGAGGACTGGACCAAATGACCTTTCGGTGGGGAGCGAGTACCTGTGTGTATGCCCTTCTCTTTCTGTGGCTCCTCTGAAAACCTCCCAGAGCTGCCTGGGCTCTGTGAAAAGACCTGGGGGGGCGGGGTGTGGAAACCAGGTGGTAAAAATAGGAACTGGTGTCTTCAGGGGCACTAGTTTCGGAACCACAAGGACCGGGGTTGCTGTCATCTATTTTTGCAGCGATGGAGGTCAGTGAAGAGGAAGCCCCCTAGCCTTCTGATTTCTAAACAGTCCAAGCACCTCTGAGTTTATACAATTGCATTTCAAATGTTTTTTAAAGTTTACAATTGACCCGATTCATAGGAAAAGATAAACACCCTTCCTATGTTTGGAGTCATATGTAATTTTTATCTCTTGACCTTTAAATGTAAGCAGCAGTAAAATGAAGAACTATTGCAGTCATTTAACACTCCGGCTGTACTAACTGGTTCCTGCCTGAGAACCGTGGTTTTAAATTGGCTAATGCAGAATACTTGCAGAGCTAATAGTAATTCAGATTATTCCTGTCAGCTATTCCGGTTTCATGGGTAATTTAGTAGTTGAATAAATTTTTAAAAAAATTCATTCGTTACCATGCGCTGTTATGAATCAGTAGATGGTTTACCATTGGCAGCAGTAACTGTAAGAAGATTTAAATTGCTACTGAAAAGGATTTGAGTGAAGGTAATGTTTTATAATGTTCTAAGCCATATGCACTACTTTCAGGCCTCATCAGTTTTACATTGATTCCTAGTGAAGTGTTTAATTGCATCATGAATGCAATATAATTCAGTTCTTTCTGCTAATATGGTATATATCTCAAAGTGATATACAGCACTGACAGGGAGAATTCGCAGTTTTGTCTGGATTTGGGAGGCCAGCGAGAATTGGGCGCCTACTGGATGCATGGAGGGCGTGCAGCAGGAGAGGAAAGCGGTGGCATGGCTCCGGATTGCTCAGACAGGGTGCCATGGGCATGTGTGGGGAGGGGGGCGGGCTGTGTCTGTCACCAGCTGTCAACACGTATGGCCAACCTGAGAGGGGTCTGATGTTACTGGCCTCCCTCAGAGGGTGGGGAGATCTCGGGCTGAACTGTGAAGCTGCTGAAGGCCAGTCAGGCCACTCTGCCGTCAGATGCTGATGGATCAGGTCTGGGCATCTCATCGGCCTTTCCTGGCAGTCACCAAGGACTGGGCATTCCGTTGCCATTAGCTTAATTGTTCAGTGAATATTTATTGAGGACCTACTGTGTGCTGCAGCAGCCAGAGGCCCTTTTTTTTGGGGGGAATTTGCTCAGGTCACATCAGTCATTGATTGTGGTAGAGGTCGTGAATGCTCTGAAGCAAAGATTTAAAGAGGGCCTGAAACCTCGTGTCCCTGTAGGAGCCATGGGCAGTGGGTGTGGATGAGGTGGCCAGACTATGGGACTTTGGCTCACGGGGCACACTGAAAGATGTGCGACTCATCTGAAGGGGACAGCAGCCCTACAGCTCCAGCCTGGTGTTGTAGTAGGCCCAGTGCTGCTGGTTTGAAATGTCTCATGAGAAGCTGGGCATTTGGATTTGTACATAAAGTCACTTGTTTTTAAAGAAAAATTAAAATGCACACATAATGCAGGCCCAACTAAATACGTCTGTGGGCATAGCTTGCCCAAGGGCCACCTGTTTGCAATGTATGTTAATGGGTCTGACTCTGCTGTTACAGCAAAAAACGTTTGCTCTCAGGGCCAAAAAAATATATGCATGTTAGAGGCAGCAGAACGCAAAGCGCCTTGACAGGCCGGGACACAATCCTGCAGAGCGCTGGATGTGGCGGGAAGGAAAGGCGGCCGGTGGTGGCTTCCATCTGGCATTCAGGGTTGGGACGAGCCGGGGTATTCCTTGGGCATTCATAGCCACTTACTGCATCCCCAGGGCAGTGTCTTGGAGACAGAACTAAAAATGGAAGGGACATTGGCGCCTTGGGCTTGCAAACAGGGAGACTCCATCAAGACAAGGTGGCATGTGTGTGTGTGCTGGTTAAGAACCCCCAAAATGATGGTCAAGGGAGCAGGGCAGCTGGAGCTGGGGCTTGCCTTCCTCTTTTGCTTTTCCTTCTCTGAATCTCATGAAGGAGCTAAGGTGCAGGCATATTCTTGCTGAGAAGGACGCTGGCTTTGTTTTATTTTTGTTTTGTTTTTAGTTTGGCTGTAGGGCACGTGTGCTTGCCATAGATAGAGAATGTGAGATCGCCCTTCCCCCGCAGGGGGATGGCCACACTGAAATCTCTTCTACATTCTCCTCTCAGGATTTTGGGCACACACGCACACATACCCAACCTGTTTTTCAGGCTGCCGAGTCCAGAATTCAAACCATGTAGTTGGCCACGTGGGATCCAGCTGTCGTAACTGTCATCCCATCTGGCTGGCCTGCTTCTGTTTTAAGAAGCATCTCTGACCACCATCTTTCCAGGTAGAGGGATGCATTCTTTTGCATTGCAGAGTATGAAAGCTAAACTCACTCTTTCTGGCATTCATTCACTTACTCACTTATTCGTTCATTGCTTTGCTATTATGAGGCAGGCACTGTTCTAGGTGCCAACGATATAGTGGTAACCAAGACAGATAGGCCTGTCTTCACGGGACTTCTGTTCTAGTGGGGGCAGACAGACCAGAAGCAGATATACAGTTAAGAACGCAAATTAGCTTTAGATGCTGCTGACAGCCTCACTCCAGTAGGATCTAATTATGACCTTGGTTCTGGCTTTTTGAAAGCTCTGTCTAGGTGTGTTCGTTTTCTAGGGCTGCCGTGGACCAGGCAGCTTAAACAGCAGACATTTGTTTTCTCATAGTCCTGGAGACCAGAAATACAGCCCTCTGCTAAAACCCTCTTCTGAGACCTTTCTCCTTGGCTTATATGAGGGGATTTCAAGTACTTCATGGAGGGCGGACCCCTTAGCCCAGTGGTTAAGGAAGCCAGGTCCCACATGGCTAACCATGCAGTTCAAATCCTGACGCCAGTGGCTTAAAAATACACCAGGCACATGTGCATGCATGCCCTAAATCCCGACAGGATGGAAAAAATGGAGAAGGGATTGCCAAGTGACCATGTCTTACCGGAAGGTGCTTTGTTCCTCTCCCTCTCCCCCACCCCACCCCCACCTCTGCAAGCATACATGCCCTGTGACAATTATTACAAAATTTTTAAAAAGCTCATGGAAAAATGGAATTAAAGCACAAGCTTATCCTGGTACCCCCCCCCTAAAATGGATATTTGTGCATAATTCTCCCATCTTCCATGGAGTTTTTGGAAACCCCTCATATGTAACCTTCTTCATATTCATAAGGCATTCTCCCTTTTGGCATTTCAGTGTCCAGAATTCTCCCCCCTTTATAGAACATCAGCCACACTGGATTAGACCCACGTTAATGACCTCATTTTAGCTTAATCGCCTCTGTGAAGACCCTCAAATAAAGCCACATTCTGGGATTCTTGGGGTTAGCACTTCAGCATATGGATTTGGGGTTCACAGTGTAGCTCACAGCAGCCATGTAGGGAGACGATGTGTGTGTGATTGTGGTGGGGTGAGTGGGGGCCCTTGGTGAAGGAGATAAGAAAATAGAGCTGCATCCCCTGGAATTAGAAGACCCTCTTGGCCAACTCCCATGAAGGATGCAAAGTCGGACTAGCTTGTCACATGCCTCTCTTCTGGAGCAGGACCTTCAAATCAGAGTTGGTACATTTTCGGCTGATCGTCCTGCAGTCACAAAGCAGAAGCCCAGGCCCCTGGTGCTCCGCCCTCAGCCTGGCCCCGCGATGTAATCAGAGCCTTCTTTTGTCCCCTCCCTCTAGGAAGGCTGGCCAGGCCACCTTTTTGATCATTGTAACCTTGACGCGGAAGAATAATTTCTCCATGCCCCTAGACAAGGAAATTGCAAAATATTATTTATGAAGGCGGGCCGACGCGTCGTAATTCTGGCCCTGCGCTTCTGGACGCAGCGGGCTGAGATGTGGAGATGCGGATGATGTTTGATAATAAAGCAGGACTTCGTCCTGGGAGATGGAGGTGCAGAGGAAGAAGGGAGCCCCGAGGGGGATGCTAGAGAATAGGAATTGTTCCGGGAGCTGATGCACACCCTTCTTTCATGGTCTCCTGGGTCAGAAGTCCGGGGACAAAGGTGACGTGAGGGGAGGTGGAATATCAGTTTGGTGAGGGGACAGGAGGGCATCTTTCTGTGGGGTTGTGAGCTTGCTCTGGGGACTTGGAAAGTTGTGTAGCTCACTAGTTTGGACCCTCACTTTGGAGCCAGCCATTTTCAGACTTGAGTCTTGACTCTGTCGCTTCCTATGCTATGTGTGCCACCGGGCAAGTCAGATAACTATTCTGAACCTCCTCACGTCTTTGTGCAATGGGAATAAAGAATAAACCTACTCCAAGCCAGCAGGTGGTTTGATGGTTGAGGTGCTAGACTCCCACATGGCCGACCATGGTTTGAGTCTCGGACCTGGTGGCTTGTCCTCTCACTTTCCCTCTCTCTGTGTCTGCCTCTCTCTGGTGAATTTAATAATAATACATAAAATTATATAAGTAATTCTTTAAAAAAAAAAAAAAAGAATAAACCTACCCGAAAGGTTGCCTCGAATTAATGTAAGTGAAGTGTAGTCATCTGGTTAATGGGCCTGACTTCTTGCCTAGTATCAAGCTAGGCAAGTGATTAAGAACACAGCTCTGGAGCCAGGAGGCCTGGTGTGCCTTTCCAGCTCTGTTTCTCTCTGACTGTGTGACTTTGGCCAAGTCATGGCACCTCTCTGAGTTTCCATGGTCCTTATCTGTCCAATGGGCAGTAAACAGGTTCCTATTTCATAGAGTAGTCTTGAGAGTTGAATCACTGTGAATGGAGGGCACTTTAGAACAGTGCTTGTCTCAGTAAATGCTCAGTACCTGTTAGGCCTCAGTTCTTCCTTCCGAGAAGGAAGCTGTTTCTGAACTTGAATTTAGAGGTAGTCCCCCACTGCTGATACTGTCACACTACTCAGTTAAAAAATCCAAATGATTTGCATTCCTCGTGATTTAAAAACTTCTCCCGAGCATTGGAAGTTCCTCCTGCAGTGACAGGATATAAATGCTCCGGAAACAACTCTCCTGTCGGTCCTCCACAGCAGGCATGGCAGACCCTCACTGCTCCGACCGCCCGGTTTGCTAAACTGGGTGCACCAGCTCCTGAAAACATCACCTCACGCTGTCAGGCACCAGCCAGAAAGTTCAGCCCAGCAAATGTTTTGCAGCCTCTCAGCAATTTGCGGTTCTACTGAATTAGCGTTTGGTATTGAATTAGTATTCATTTTCTCTAATATGATATAAAAGTGTAATCACATTAGTGACTTTTATAGCACATTAGATTATACATTTGGAACATGTCCCCCCAGAAACAGCTTAAAAAAGAAAAAAAAAAAAAAAAGGCCAACAACAATAACAAGTGAACCATCCTACATCCTCACTCACAAGCCTGACTTTTCCAGCTGAGCTGCAGCAGCCTGGATAGAAAATTCTCAGCTCTCTGCCTCCTGGTCCCTACAGAGAAAGAATTTTCATTCTGCCGCCCTGATTTGTGAAGCATTGAATTTAAGACCTTAATAGTCGTTCCAAATGAATGTTTCCTTAATCCCGGGGCAGAAACACAGGCTGTGGTTGAGATGTAATTAATAGCACTAATTACTGTTCTCTTCTTCCATCTCCTTTGCCTCCTGCTCTCATCCCTGTTCCCCATGACACCTGGCAGAAGTGCCAGGGACATCCTTCACCTTTTGCTCCAGTATGTCTCAGGCCAGGGAAACTAGTGATCTCAGATCCTACCCGCTCTGGGCTCTCTATTGCAAAATACTTTCCCTCTATTTCCTAGTAGTTCCTCATGTGCTGGGCTCCTGGACTTTCCAGAAGGTTCGATTTTCTAGAACCTGTTTCCGTGGTGACTTAACCAGTTGTGAAAATGATATTCTAAAAAATTAGCAGCCCAGACTGGCCCATGGACTGATAGTTAAGGGAGCTGGATCCAACATGGCCGACTAGGCAGTTCAAGTCCCAGACTTGGTGGCTCGAAAAACATGTTGGGTGTGTGCATGTGCCCAGAATCCCAAAAGAAGAGAGGAAGAGAGGAGATGGGATTGCGAGGTGGCCCTGCCCCATTGAAAAGTACTTTGTCCCTCTCTGACTCTGGCAAGTGCACATGCCCTCTGTGCATCTTTCTCTGCAGTGACAGCCTCACTGATGCACTGCCAAACACGGAGAAGGTTCCTCACAGAGTCCCAGAGGTCACTGCCCAAAAGCCGAGCGACCCTTCCAAGCCTTCCAGCCCTTCCACAACTGTTTGCCACTAAGAAAAGTAAAAGATTAAGAAGTTTTCTGCATATAATGAAGGAAAGTAAAGAGGGCTAGAATGATTTATTTGTACACTGCCTCATTCCCAAAGGAATGGAAGTGGGTAGAACTGCCCAGTATTAGAACACACTTTGAAAGTGGGTTGCATTTTGCATGCTAATGTTAGAAATTCTGTGGTAGCTTCCTGGGGAGTCACATTGAGAAGGACTCCTAGGCCACATTCAGATCAACAGAAGAGTCCTGTTCAGTCTGTGCACATTTTGGAGCACCTACTATGTGCCATGCACTGCTCTAGGCACCAGGTACACAACCTTTAATCAAAACCCTCCCCTGAAGTACTAGCTGGGAGAGCCTGACAGTAGATATCAACGGGTCAGCTTATGCCAGGTCTGAGCACAGGACAGAGTTGGCATCCTGTGCCAAGTGCAATGGGAAGCCATCATGGGATTTTCCATGAGGAAGGGCTACGATCTGGTTTATGTTTAAAATATTAAAGCTTCAAAAAATAAATTTGGGGTCAGCCAGTGGCCTACTGGGTAAGGTAACTGGATCCCACATGGCCAACTGTGCCATTTGAGTCCTGAACCTGGCATCATAAAAAACACACCAGGCACATGTGTACCCAAAATCCCAAAAGGAGAAGTGGAGGAAAAGGGATTGTAGCCTACCCATCTCCCACGAGAGACTTTCTCACTTTCTCTGTTTCTCTCTCTGTCTCTTTGGTGTGGTGAGCTCATGTGCTTGAGTTTTTGTCTCAGTGTTCCTCTAGCAAATGAAAAAGAAAAGAATTGACTCTGGATTGTGTGGAGAGAATTGATGGGAAGGAGGAGAACCTGAGACTAGGTTCAAGGTTACTGCAGGTGTGTGAGCAAGGAATGGCGGAGGGCGGATGATGGGTGAGATGCGATTTGATTTGGGCTTTACTTGAGTGGTCCAGTTGACTGATTTCACCGCTGGACTGGATAATGCCATAGGGATGGGTAGTCCATTAGGAAGGTTCGCCTCAAGCGTGGGAGGTGGCAGTAGCCACATGCACACTTCCCATTTGCCATCTCTCCCTTATCAGTCATTTTTAGGTTGATGGGAAGGAGCTGGGGAAGATGCAGGCTCGCTCAGGGAGTCATTCGTGGCGTAAGCAATGGCTACAGATCTCTGAGGAGCATTTGCAGAGGAATGCTCCCTGGCTGTTCACAGAGGCATTAAGCAAAGAGATGGGCTGGTGTCCACACTGGTAAGATGCCACGTTGTCTCAGCCTGAAATTGACGAGGGATCAGTACGGCAAACGGAACCCTCGGGAAACAGAAATTAGACTACATTCCCAGAGAGACATGCAAAGAAGCAACATGATCCCAAAGAGGCATAGTCAGGAATGGTTGGAGTAAAGAGGCAAAGCAGACAGCCATCAGTGGGTCAGGTAATAGGAAAACCATTTTCAATTATATCTGGTGAAAACAGAGGATCAAGGATGGCCTCCTTCCCCCACAGACTGCAGGGACCTTGCTGGGGGAGGGCTGGGCAGGGGCGCACTGATAGCAAAAGACCAACTGAAAGCATCTTCAGATGTTGGTGGTGGTGGTTTGTGTGTTAGGATGTGCATGTGTGAAGTGTATAGCATTGTCTGCTTGTGTTTGGGTAGGCGTGTGCACGTGGGTGTGTGGTGTGTATAGGATAGGGGTAGATGGGTGTGTGTGTGAGTCTTCATCCCTGTAGGTGTCTGTGTCTCTGTGTCTGGGTGTGTGCATGTGTGACATGTGTTAGGGAGGGTTCCTTGGGGTCAGAACGGTTGTGTGACAAGAGTGAGGGATGGGAGTGTGAGGGAGGGGCCATCTCCATGGCCTGGTGGTTGAAGGAGTGGAATCGTATGTGGCTAACTACAGTTCGAGTCCCAGACTTGGTAGCCTGAAAACACATTGTGGACACATGTATGTGCATGTCCAAATGTCAAAATCCCGAAAGGAAGAAATGGAAGAGAAGGCATTTCAGTGTGACCACACCCTGCTGGAGTGTTTTCTCTCCTCTCTCTGCTTCTCTCTCTGTCTCTCTGTCTCTGGTGCATGCGCATTCTGGGGAAATATTTTAAAAATAAAACTAATAGAGCAAAAATTGAAGGTACATATCATAATGCGGTGTTCTTTGCCGAAAACAATGAATATGATAATATCCTTGCATGCTTTTGAAATCCACATTGTACTTCTCAGAGATGTGTAACAATTAAATGTAAGTAAGAAACTATTTTTGAAAAATCTTTAAACCTGGGACCAGCAGGTGGCATAGTGGTTGAGGCGCTGGGCTCCACATGGCTGGCCATGGTTTATGTCCCAGACCTGGTGGTTTGAGAGTCATGCCGAGCACATGTGCATGTGTGCTCAGAATCCCAGGAAGAGAATGGAAGAGAAGGGACTGTGATGTGGCATCTCCCATGAGAGATGACTTCTCACCTTTCCTCTCACTGTCTCTCTCTGGCAAGCACACACACACCCTGTGGCAAAAACCTTCCCAAAAAAAATGTTTTAAACCTAAAAAAAATAATAATAATAAAAAATAATTTTAAAAGAGTTTAAAGAAAAAGCACAGTTGGGGTAGGAGATGCAGGCAGAGCAGGGAGGTACCTGGCCGTGAGGGCCTCCTTGGCTTCACAGAGAGGTCTGAGTTTTGGTTTTCTTTTTTTTCTTTGGAGAGGTTTTCGCTATAGGGCGTGTGCGCTCGCCAGACAGACAGAGAGAGACATAGAGATAGAAAGCAAGAAATCACCCCCCAGGGGGAATGGTCACGCCGCAATCCCTTCTCCTCCACTCTCCTCTCGGGATCTTGGGCACACACGCACATGCGCCTGGCGTGAGTTTTAAGCCACCGGGTCCGGGACACGAACCGCGGTCAACTACGTGGGAGTCCAGCGACGTAGCCATTACGCTAACTGCTGGTTCCCGAGAGGTCTGAGTTTTTGTTTCAGCGTCCCCTGGGCTGATGGAGGGGATGTAATGCAGAGGAGTAATGCAGTCCAGTAGCACTTTCAGGGAATCCCTCTGGAACAGTGTTATTGGGGGTGGAGCAGATGGCCTAGCGGAGGCGAATGGTGGCAGAAGACAGCTTGGACGGGGCCCTCGAAGTGGAGCTGGCAACAGCTGACTCTGGGTGTTATAATGTGATAGAACAGAGTGAATAAAGATGGCCCCTGGCTTGCTGGCCTGTGCAACTGGCTGGGGTCAGGGCTGCTTCTAAAAACGGAAGACACTGGGAAAAGTGGGGAACAAGCGGGAAGTGGGAGCCAGACTGTCCTCCTGACTTTGGGGAATCTGAGATGCCTGTGCCCTCCCAGAGGGGATATCAGGTCATGGTGGGTGTGCTAGTGGTCCTCTGGAGCCCCGTGGGCTGGAGGTGAGACCAGGCTTGACAGTAGACAGGGGCAGACAGCCTTTGCCTGGCTTCCCTGACCCCGAGCCAGAGCACTGAATCTCCAGAAGGATTTGTCAATATTGCCACCTTTCTCCATCCCCCCACTCAGTTATCTCAGCATAGTCCCACTGGCGCCAATGGGGGACGCCCATTAAGAGAATGTCCCCACTGGGGACACAGCCCCAAATGAACCAAAACCACAGCAGCTGAGCTGAGTGGGGCTGGCGGAGTTGAAATTTGCTCCTCAGCATTGAAGATGAGCTGGGACTGACGTCTCAGAGGCTGGTTTTTGTCACCCTTCTCTAGAAATAAGGGTTTGATCCATCTCTGCAGGCCTGGTTGGCAATACTAAAAGCTAAGATTGGGCATTTTACTGTGTGTCAGCCCTGACCACCCATTGGCTTAGTTAAGCCTCATGGCAACCACAAGAGGTGAATTCTACCATTATTCCCGTGTACAGATGAGGAAACCGAGGCTCTGCCCTACCACAAAGCCATTTTCTTAGCTCGTGCATTCCGTGCTGAATACTTGCTGGATGTCGTTTGTCAAGGTCACAGGCACCTTTCCACAGGGATGTTCTCATTACCCATTTTGTAGGAGTTAGAGGGACTGAGGCCCAGAGAGAGGACGTGCTTTGTTCAGGGCCACACAGCTGGGAAATGGCAGCACCGGGATTTGAATTGGGGCCTATGGGAAGCTCTGAACTCCTTTTCAGACTTGGGACATGCTCCTGGCCCTCCCACCCCAAATCTGTGCACTGGCAGGAAAAGTCTATCCCCATGCCCTAGTTTAAACCATTGCAGTGACCACTTGAGGGCAGGAGGAGCAACTTGATCCAGAGGCTGCCCCAGCAACTTCCTAGGCAAGACTTTATAATGTCAGGACATCTCAGAGGCTTGTGGGTTCCTTGAGCTGTGTGGCCAGACCTGCCTGGTGAGATTTTGTTGCAAGACAAGTGATGGATTTATCCTTGGGGCCTGGGTGTGGAGCCCCTGGGGCAGAGACCGCTATCAGACTCAGTGGTATTAAAGCCCTTACTGCTGGGGCTTGCAGCCTTGACCAGCTCATGGAGGCTTGGACCACCCTGTTCTCTAGGGTGGCTCATGGGGGCAGCTCTGTCCATCAGAGCATTGATGGGACAGCACTGGACAGCTCATGAGCAGAGGGAGCTCTGTGTGCGACTTACTGCTTGTTCCAGCAAATAAACGTACGTGTGTGTGTGTGTGTGTGTGTGTGTGTGTGTGTGTGAGAGAGAGAAAATCATATCCTGACTTGGATATCCACCTACTAAAGCTTCCAAAAGATCTTTGTGTGATCAGCAAAACTATTTGGAGCATAAGAGTTAGAGTCAGGCTACTGAATTTGAATCGCAGTTCTACTGCTCACTGCCTGCATGACCTTGAACTTGACTTCTTAACCTCTTTGTGCCTCAGTTTCCCTGCCACATGAGAATTCTGTAAGAAGCAAACAGGTGTTTAGAACTATATCTGGCACATAATGCATGCTCAGTGGATGTTAACTAAGCGGCGTTCCTGCTATCTAGTTTTTCAAAAAATATATTTTAAAAGAATTATTCACTTAATTTTATTTATTTATTTATTATTACTATTCAATTTGACCAGAGAGCAAGACAGAGAGAGAGAAAGCAAGCCACCAGGTGCAGAACCCAAATTGTGGTCGGCCATGTGGGAGTCCAGTGCCTTAACCACCACACCACCTGCCAGCCCCTAAAATAGGCTTTTCTGGAAAAGGCCAGCTAGTAAGTATGTTCTGCTTTATGGGCCACATGATCTCCGTTGCAGCTGTTCATGTCTACTGTTATAATTGGGAAGCAACCACGGTGTGCATCAGGGCATGGATGTGCTCATGTTCCAGTACAACTTCCTGCGACTTAGGTATGTGCACAGGGGAGGAGAGTTCTCCCTGCGGGAGGGTGCAAGCCCTGGACTGCCAGCAGCCACCTCCCCCGTGTTAATAGAGGAGGCCAGCCATGGTGGGAGAGAAGGAGCACAGCTCAGAGAAGTAAAACTAAGAGGGAAATCAGCCTCCCTGTATTCTAAACTACTGGACCCAGCCATGCCTGAAGCTGCCACTGTTGGATTATATGAGCAACGGTTTTCCTTTTATGCTTAAGCCACTCTCAGTTGGGATGCTGCTGTTTGCAACCCAAAGAATAAGATAAGCCTTCTCTCTGTTGCTGCCCTGCTAATGCAGCCAGGTACAGCGGCTTGCCCACTTACTGACTCAGGCCCGCTCCTGCCTGCCAGGGTCAACCTGATGATACTGTACCCTGGAGCATCCTCCAGCCTGGCATACAATCACAGGCCCAGGCCACACCTAATTTTCCTGTGGGGGGTTAAGTAGTTTCTCTTTCCTTTTCAAGATTGTATAGTAGGGGACCTCTTTCCATGATCCTTAAATCTCCTTATCTGTAAAATGGGGTTAATTGTTGGGTCTACTGCATAGAGTGGGGGTCTAAGCGATTAAGTGGGTTAATATTTATTAAGCACTTAGGACAGCCCCAGGCGTGTAGTAACCACTACCTACCTATGCTCTCATTGCTACCTGGAAACTGAGCTCACAGACTATCTAGGGAGGTTCCTGCTAAAGGAAGGGGCCCATCAGCTCCTTGAGGCAGGGACTGGGTCTTCCTGCATTCCTGGTATTGAGCAGGCACTTGCTGTTTGTTGAATAACAGAAATAGCAAAAGCCACTAAAAAAGTAAGCACGAGGAAACCCCTCAGATTGGAGCAGCCTCCCCTCTGTTTGCAGTTAGAGACATGAAATGTTAGGGGTTCTACACACAGTCTCGGGACTTGAATGTTGGGGTTTAAACCCTTGATACTACTTAAATTGAGGTGTTCATGGTTGGGCTTCCAGGGTGTTCAGCTGTGATTTTACTTGAACTGCGTGGAGGCACTTTCTGCTCACCCTCTGGCTCCCCGCCTCACCCCGTGTAGCTGGCATCATTAACTGAGTTCTGGACAGACCAAGTATGGTGTAATAGATGGCGATACCTAAAATTAACATTTAATGAGCAAGGACTAAATGCCAGGCACTGGGAAGCACTTCTTATGCATGTTCTCACTTAACCCTCTTCACAGCCACCCTGTGAACCCCCTCGTGTGGACACAGACTGGGGTCCCACAAGGCGAGTGACTTGCCTGTATTACACAGCTGCTGAGGGGCCGGGCTCTGAACCTTTGCATTTTGACTTTAGAACCCGTGCCCCCTTCAGGCTGCTCTGCAGAGATCCATGCAGAGGGGAACAAGTGTTGGGCCCTCGGGGTGTGCCCCTTCTTGCTGCTGGGTGGCTTTGGGGAGGGTGGTGGACAATGGGTAGGGCCGAGAAGTCCTGACAGCGTCATCCGCCTGGCAGACAGCAACGGTCCGATTTTCTGGGACGTGTGCCGGCCGCGTTCTGATTGGCGAGGGGTTGTCTCTGCTGGAAGGGAATCTTGGCCACCTGCCTCTTGGCAGCAGGCTCCTGGCTGCCACAGGGAGTGCCGTTTGGAGGCAGTGAGAATTATTCGGCAACCTTGCCTGAGAGAGTTTGGAATGGAGAGTTGTGCGGGGGGGTAGGGGGGCTCTGCCAGTCTCCCAGACCGGCTGGCAGGAGCGCAGGAGCGAGGAAGCAAACGCTGTCACTGAGAATTCGTACTCTCAGCCTCTCCGCTGCCTCCGTCTCTGTCTCTCACTGTCCCTCGGTCTCTCTTTCTGCCAGAACTCAGTCAGTGAGACGACAGGTGGTTTGGCAGCCAGAGAAGCAGTGTCTTCTGTGCCCACGGGCCTCCATTGCTTTAGTGCTGCTACAGCTTGGGGACTTCTGGACCGGGCCCATACCCTACTAGTTAAGGGAGCCAGGTCTCACATGGCTGACCACATGGTTCAAATCCTGACCCTGGAGGCTTGAACAATCTGCCAGGTGCATGTGTATACACCTGAATTCCGATAGGATGAAGAAATGGACAAGACAGGATCCCTGCGTGACCATGCCCCATTGAGGGGTGCTTTCTCCCTCTCTCCCCCTACTTTCTGGTGAACATGCACACCTTCTGGCAAATTAAACAGAAAAACACGTTGGGAGCTTTTGCTTCCACCATTCCTGACTTTCCTCAAGAGAAAGTTCAGACTCCTCGGTTTGGTTTAAAGACCTCTTTTGACATGACCCCTGTGTCCTGATTCTGTATCTTACCTCCCTGTGTACCCAGTGCACGTCTGAGGGGAGGGATCGTGTCCTACTCAGCTTCTTGTTTTTCCAAATGCCGTGCCCAGAGCTCACTCAGAACACATGGGCGAGGGGGTGGCCCTGCCAGTGGAGCAGAGGCCTGGCCCTGGGATTTCCAGCCATGGCTGTGGGTACGTCTTGAGGCAGATTTACCTGATGCCAGCTACTGTACGAGGTTCTGAGTTATTTCCATTCGTGCCATTTAATGTCATAGCAACACTACTGTGTCCCATGTGACAGAGGAGGAAGCTGAGGCACAGAGGTTCAGTAGTGTGCCCAGTGTGCCACAGCCTAGGCCGTGGTGGTGAGGAGACGTGAACTCCAGCCAGCCCAGAGTCCCAGTTGGCTGAGTGAGATTTTCCTCTCACCACCTCGTGAGACCCTAGATGGCTCGGCATCGTGTCCCCTGCCCCCTCCCTGTCCATGGCTTCGTCAGCACAACATCCCACTCCGCACTGCGGCATCCACATGGCTCTGATGAATTAACCTTGGCACACCGCCTGCCTTGTCACACCGATCAAGGTAGAGCACGGAGAACTGGGTTGCAGAATTGGTGTGGATCCCCCTCCTCGCCTGTCACCTTTTCCCTGCAGACTCCAGGGCTGCTTGGATGTTTAAGGAGAGAGCTAGAATGTTCCATGGAGAGTGTTCGGAAACAGGAGAGATGCCCTAAGTTGGTTCTTTCCAAGGGGAACCTTCTCCTCAAAGCTCATCCCGGCGGTGTTGGAGGGTGGCCCTACACGCCTAGAACTGATTGTCCCCGTGGCCCCCAGCAGTGCTCAGTCACAGAACTGCACTGCCGTACCTCCATGGAGGGGCGTCGCGTTGTGTCAGTAACTCGCCGTCAGACTGTCATGTTCCGATTGTATTGTGTTCGTAGTTGTTTCCGCTAATGCGATGCGAAAGTTACTAATCTGAGGAGACTCTTGCATTGTATTAGGGAAAACAAATATTAATGTGAGTCGATGGAAGTGGCTAATAAGAAACTCAAGTTGCTAATATGACATGATGGATCTGTGGGAGGAATTTGGGTCGGGTGCGTGAACTTTTCTGGAATGCTCGGTGGGGTGAGGGCAGTGCCAAGGCAAGGGCACAGATAGTTACGGTCTCCTCCCCTTTCTCCACCATGCCCAGCCCCTTGCTCCTGTGCTCGGTTGAACACTGTGCCCCACAAGGTTCACGTGCACCAGAAGCTCGGAATATGACCATATTAGGACACAGGGTCTTCTCAGGTAATTAGCTCAGATGAAGGCGTTACTGGATTGGGGGGATCCTTAAATCCAATGACCAATGTCTTTGTAAAATGGCCATGTGAGATATGGGCACACCGGGAGAAGCCCCATGACAACTGAGGCAGAGGTGGGAGGGACGCAGACACACCAGGGCCAGCAGCAGACACACAGCTGGAGGAGGCAGGATGCTTCCTGCTTCCTCCAGAGCAAGCAGGGCCCTGCCCACTCCTTGACTTGGGACCTCTGGCCTGCAGAACAGAGAGGACTAGATTCCTGTTGTTTTAAACCACCCAGCCGGGTCATTTAGTCCAGCGGCCCGGAGACTAACACGCCCCTTTCCCCATCACGCCCTGGAGGAGTGGGCAGGCATGTTACTCATTTAACAAATCCGATATTCTCTCAGCCCAGTGGACTGGCCTGGCTGCTTAGCCGGACCTGAGGACCAAGGGTGTTGCTCACTTCCCCCACTCTGTTCTTTGTTAAAAAGGAAAAAGCCTCCTCCACCACAGGGTGGTTGGCATATGGGTCTGCTGCCTGCTCCGCGTCCCGTTAATACGTGATTAAAGGGGTCTTAAACGCCCATTAGTCCCCCTCTGGTACCTAATAGTGTTTTTGGATTTAGAATGGAATATTATTTACTCATTAGCTGATAATAGACCCTGAGTATCGCTGTATGTATTGGGACAGTGATTGGAGTGTGTGTTACACACAGAGACACAGTTCTGCGGCTAGCCCAGAGGGCCTGGAGTACCCCACAGGAAAAGCAGGGATTGTCCCAGAGACTGTCTGCGGTGGCCTGCTGGGATGGGCACAAACTCCAAGTACAGATGGCGCCACTTGGACGCCCCAATGGAAGGAGTATTGAAGCGGTAGAATTGAAGATAACCATCTCCAAAAATGAGGGTGCCAACAATAACAGCCCCCACAGTAGTGCGGGTTAGGCCCAAGTCTCCCAGGATGAGGACTGATTATGGGGCTCCAGGGGTTGTGACCTGCCAGGACACACAGCTAGTCAGTGACCCAAGCTTAGCCCTTCCCACTGCAGGAAGTTCTTGCTGATTTGCCTTTTCTTCCTCCAGAGGAAAGAGGAACTTTAATGTCATTTCCTCTTGTGTTTGGTTTGTTGGAAAGATGAAAATCGCAGATTGTCCCTCTCCATGGCTGGGCCTTCACCTCAGGCCAGTGTACTGCGAAGTGGGGACAGGAGGAAGGACTAGGAGGACACATCAATGCCATGGGAGTCCTTGGGATGTCCCCCAGGCGGGCAGGAGGGACTGGATCAGGGCCATGTCTGGGATCAATAGCTCTGGTCAAGGTCAGTGGGCACCAGCGGGGAGGTGTGGAAGAGGCAGGCAGAGTCCAGCGAAGTTTTCTGGTGGCCCTGGAGGAGCCTGCAGGTCTGAGCCACAGATAGCGTTGGCTTGACAGGAGGGACAGGTATTGGAGACACCAGGGTCTACCTTGCAGGTGTTGGTAACTGGTGCTGCTTGGAGGTGGCGAAGATAGAGAAGTTGGAGTATCCCTGGTCTGATGGAGAGGGTCTGGGTTGTGGAAGGAAAGTCTTGAGTTTGATTCTCACCCCTGCCTTGACCTTGGCAAACCAAGGCTTCGGATTATCCATACGCGGTAGTTTTGTGAGCAAGCTCATAAACCTGTTAGCATGGCGTGCGGCACATTGTTAGCACAGGACACAGGCGACTTGAGAAGCACAGCTCCCAGATCCTCACCTTGACGTGCAGACTCCCCTGAGACCCCTGAGGGGTGGATGCAAGGGACTTCTCATACGAGGAAGGGGTGGGTCTCCCTCTAGCCAGTGCAAGTCTCCAGGAAGCCTCTGGCTTTCCAGTGTTGATGGCATTCAGAAAAACTCGGCCTCTCCTTTCATACATGGTGGCCCAGTGGTTTAAGTCTCTGCAGCCTGGTCACCTGCTTATTATGAACATGGACGGGGCCCAGGGAGGTAAAGGCACAGGGTGGGGTCGTTGCAGCGTGTGACCACAGTGACACTGAAGGAGCCAGAGGTATCTGCAGGTCGTAATCAGAGGCCCGACATCTGCTTTGTCTCTTGCCTGAGCTGGAACAGAGCTCCCCGTCAAAGACTACCAAGACCCCTATCACCTCCTCAAGAAGAAGCCAGAGAAGCAAGGCTTGGCGACGTTGCCCTTCTGTCATCTCTGACTCCCAACATGTGGGTCCCAACGCCTCAGCCAGGCCAAATAAATAAACCGCCTCCCAGTGGGTGTGCAGCATGTGCGTGTGTGTGCGTGTGTGTGCGTGCATGTGTCTGTGCGTGTATTTTAATAAAGCTCACCAGGAGCCAGATATCAATTGCTGTCAGAGAGACGCAGAGCATCTGAACCAGAACTAAATAAAAATAAACATTAAACAATTATTGGAATTTAGGTTTATTTAAAAAATCAGCGGGGTTGAGGGAACAGGCCACCCATTAGTGAGGCAGAACTATCGGGCCTTTTAACAACCCGCTGGTTCTTGGCTGCCAGGGAGATTTGGGCCTTACGAGCCGTGGAAACTCCGGATCCTATTGATTAAAGATGATGCGGTAACGGGCCAATTATATCACATACTGCTTGTGGTGCTGGCCTGCACTGGCTACCCATTTGTCCTTACGGAAGTGGCTTTGTTTGGGCACTCTGTGAGGGTGGCTTAGTGTCCCCGTCCTGGGCAACACTTCCCACCCTCTGTGGTCCCTGCAGCTGGTTAGTGCTCCGAACACTGAGCTGTCCCCAGACTCTTGGATTTCTTCCCTCCGGGTTCCCTTCCTAGACGTCGTCAGTAGTTCAAAAGGAGCCTGCGTCTTGTCAACCAAATCAATGCAAATAACCAGCGAGTGTTTCTCAACTTTTCAGTAATAATTGATCTTCCCAGAACTGATAATGTTTGGAAAACGTAAGGAGAACAGCAGTGAGCCAGATGCCGCGTTAAGAGAATATAATCGCTCAGAGTTATAGGAAAAGAAATGATTTCCCTTTCAGCTTCAGCCCCAAGAAGAGCCAAGCGAAAGTGCCTTAGAGCATCGGGAAGCTTCCATAAACTCAGGGCTTAGCGCAGCCTCCGACTCTCAGCCGGGAGATTTGGGTGACTGCAGGCTCTGGCTCTTTGAGCTGATGGGCGGATCTCCTGCCTGCCATTTTTTGGTCTCCAGGTTTTTGGAAGCTTTCTGCACAGCCAGGCACTGTTGAGGAGGGAGAGAGAGAAAGGGTTTGCTGTTCTTCCTCAGAGATGTTCAGCTTTACTATTGAGCTGTTCATCTGCTGCATGGGAATCTGCTCTATGTGCTCAGTGCTGGTTTGTTCTTGCTTTTGGGTGTTTTGTTTTGTTCTGTTTTGTTTTGTTTTGTTTGCGTGGGGATTCTAATTTGCTGGTCATTGCTGTGCACTGCTGTGATTGGCCCCTGCCTCAACCTTGATGATACTTAGAAGTCAGACAGGGAGGAGTCTGTGGGCTAGTAGATCGGAAATAGGATGCCTGGGGCACTTTGAACATCTTTCTTCCCAGACTCATTCATTCATTCATTCATTCAAGCATTTATTCTTTTGTTCATCCAACACTGGAGCTGACTACCTCTTTGCCAGGCAAAATGAGGTGCTGGGAGCACTGAAGTACTGCCTTCCTGGAGCTGCTGGTTCAGCTGTGCAGAGACACATCTGCGAAACAATTGATAGCTACATCATGGTTGCCATAGTGCTTCACTGAGGACTGAGCAGGGGGCGGTGGGGCGGGAGGGGGGATGACAGTAGGAACCTGACCTCATCTTGGGGTGCTGATCTCTTAGCAAGGTCTAAGCTGAAACTTGACTGAGCTAGGCCGTGAGTTCTCAGACTTGAGCATGCAGTAGAATCACCTGAAGGCTTCACTGGAAAGATTGCCAAGCCCCACGCCCAGAGTTTCTGGGTCAATAGGTCTGAAGCTGGTCTGAGAATTTTCATTCTTAAGTTTCCAGGTGGCACTGATGCTGCTGGCAGAAGGAGCACTTTAGGAACTACTAAACTGGGCAAAGGACTGGGAGAGTGGGCATCCAGGTTCAGAAATTACACATGCAAAGGCCCTGGGACTGGGGAGAGCTCGGCAATTTCCAGGAACAGAATGAAGGGCCAGACTGGCAAGAGCACAGCTGGGGGCCTGTGGAGGGAATGCGACTGAAGCAGGGAGAGTCCCAGCCACACGGGCCTTGCTAGACTTGCTCTGGATGGGGAATTGGGAGACATGAATTAGTGTGTTGGTGGGGCCAGCAGGTGGCATAGTGGTTAAGGCACCAGACTCCCACTTGGTTGACGACAGTTTGAGTCCCAGATCTGGCGGCCTGAAACTCATGTGTGTGCATGCCTAAAATCCCCGAGAGGAGCATGGAGGAGAAGGGATTGCGATGTGGCCATACCCCTGGGGGTGATTTCTCATTTTCTGTCTCTTGTCTCTCCAGTGAGCGCATGTGCCATATAGCAAAAATCTCACAAAAAGAAAAAAAAAAAAAAAAAGAAAAAGGAGTATTTTGTATTTTGGCACCCATTATGTCCTGAAATGCCCTCCCTGCTGCCAATGGAGAATTGGGATGGCAGGGAGCCCCATAGGAAGCTACTGCTGTCATCCAGGTGAGAAGTGGCAATGGCTGATTTTGGGCCTAGGAGGCATGAAACTCGTATGTCTGAGGGTTTGAGTGCAGGCTCCTGCTCTCCCAAGAAGCCTTTCTCCTCACTTTGGGTCCATACTTTATTCCCTGAAACCCACTTTCTTACCTGAAGGATTCATTCACTGACAGTGAATTATCAGTTCCTTGAGGGCCGGGCTAGGTGTATCCTATCCGATTCACGTCACCTGCCTGCAGCCTGCTGTTTGGGTACGCAGTACCTCACAGTTACCTGGTCCAAAGTATTTGGCAGGTTACCAGCTGGGGTCACATCTGTTACCTTTTTCGATTTTCCAAATACCTCTGGGGGAAAGATGGCATTGTGCCCATTTTGTATATTGGGAAAATTACGGTTCAGAGAGGGGATGGAATACTCCCAAGCTTACCAAAGAGAAGGCAAGATTCTCACCCTGGCCTGGCATGCCCTCTGGTGAGTAGACAAAGGGAACTATGATGCCTTTACCCATGACCCGTAGACAGCAGCCACGTTTCTTTTAAGTGCTATCAACAGCTTCCCCCAAGTGATGACTAGTCCACCCGAAGTGTTAAGCAAATATAGAAGAAACTGCCATTTGGGGATCATCAGAAATGGTGAAATATCAGCGGTTTCCTATGGTTCAATCCAAATCAAGGTATAGGTGAGGGGACATTGTGTTTCCAGAAAATTCTTCCCGCAGCACAAGGAAGAGGAGTTGCCATGCAATCTAAATTGTCTCTGAAAGCAGCTCCCCCCCGCCATGTGGAAGCTGATGAGGGGGCTGTACAGGGATGCAGCATCTTAGAATCAGTCTATAATGCAATCAATTTTGTACATCCCTGGTGAAACAGCAACATTTATTTAACGTCTTTTATAGAGCAGCTGAGTTTTATCACAAATCACATTCCATTTCTATTCATCTGGGACTCCTTGAAGGCTAAAATGCACTTACTTTTCTCGGAGGAAATTTACCAATTCCTCAATAAAGACCCATTTGCCTCTGTATGTAAAATTGACACATTTATTGAATATTAAACATTTAAGGTTTTTTTTCTTGTGGTCCCCCACCCCCTCATCCACACCTTTTTATACTTTTCTACGAAGCTTCACAGTCATTAGGGAGGCTTCCTTTAAGTGGTAAGAGACATGTACTTATGTGCAGACCCAGCTGATGTTTAAATTTGGGGCTTTCTGATCACTTGGAAACAGTCCAGTTACATCATCAATTTATAGAGCCACATCTAGTGCCTCTAAGCAACCCCCTCTTTAAGCCTGTGCTTTTCCTGTCTCTTTGTGGCGGGCTTGGTCACATGGAGATACCGTGTTGGGTTCACGACAAAAGTTTTTTTGTCCACACTTGTAACGTTTGTAGAAGGCAGGGACTGCCTCCCGACAATAAATTGTGCTAATTAGCATAAGGGCCTATTAATAAAGCGAATTTTCTTTTATCCATGTTCCTGAATGGTCGGGGACATCAATTAAAGTGTGTGCTTGGGACAATGTCTTTTCACTGCCCATTGCAGTGCTTTTGTTTTAAAAAAAAAAAATAAGCTGGGGGCTAGGCAGCGTATTAAACATAGTTCTGTGTCCGTAACATGAGACAGGGCTGAACTGTTGAACCTAGGTCTCCAGTGTTGGGTCCAGGTTTCCTAACTGTCATTATCAAAGTAGTGGTGGGTCAGGAGTCTCCTTGGTTGGGGGTTGTGCTTTAAGAGAACAAGGAGAACTGATTGATTTTAAGAAGCATCTTTTTTTTTTTTGAGAGAGAGAGGTTTTTGCTATAGGGCGTGTGCACTCACCAGAGAGACAGAGAGAGACAGAGAGACAGGAAGCGAGAAATAACCCCCCAGGGGGGATGGCCACATCGCAATCCCTTCTCCTCCATTCTCCTCTCAGGATCTTGGGCACACATGCACATGCACCCAGCATGAGTTTAAGCCCAGGTCCAGGACTCGAACCACAGTGGACTACATGGGAGTCCAACGACATAGCCATTATGTTAACTGCTGGTCCTCATTTTAAGAAGCATCTTAAAGAGCTTGAGAATCAGGCAGACTCAGGTTTGAATCCTGACTCTCCCACTTACTGGCTTTGTGACCTCAGTTTCTCATTCTGTAAAATAAGGAGAACCACAGTGTCCATGCCATAGGGCTATTGCAGAATTAAGTGAGATATTCCATGGAAGTTTCTAGAAGGAACCTAAAACATCACTGCAGTTTTCTTGGGACTTTATCTAGCATCAGATTTGGATGAGAAAAGAAGGGTCATTGTGCTCAGCCACCCAGACTTGATTTCCCCTTCCCAGTTTATGCTGGGATACCTTTGGGACAGGGAACTCACTGCTGACCATCGGGGTCATCATTCTTATATTGGCCTGAAACCTGTGTGTGTGTCACTTCCTTTGGTCACACAGATCTGAGCTCCTCTCATATTCTTCAAATATGTAAGGCTGTTTCCCTCCCCTCCCCCCACACATGCACACCACCATCAACCAATCTTCTATACTCTAGGGTACGTGACATTTTGATCCAAATGGTTCTTTGGGGTGGGGGCTGTCCTGTGCATTATGAGATGTTCAGCACCATCACTGGCCTTTATGCACTGAATGCCAGTAACACACTCCAGTTGTGACAATCAAGAGTATCCATTTGGGGGGCCTGGTTGTTAAGGGAGCCAGATCCCACATGGCAGACTACAGTTCAAATCAAGATCCTGTTTGGGGTTCTTGTTCTCTTTCTCTTGCTCATGAAATAAATAAATTTAAAACATATCTATCTTGGACCAGCCCTACAGCCTGGTTGTTAAGGGAGCCAGATCCCATGTGGCTGACCTTGGTTCAAATCCCAGCCCTGGCCACTTGAGTAACATGCAGTGTCTAAAATCCTGTGATGTGATGCATGTCTAAAATCCTGACTGGATGCTGAAATGGAGGAGGAGGGATTGCTGTGTGACCACACCCCGCTGGGGTGGGGTGGGGTGTGTGCTTTGTTTCTTTCTATCTCTCTCTGGCAAACAAACACACTCTGGCAATTTGGGGAAAAAAAAGTATCTCTAGACATTGCCAAGTGTCCCTGGAAGGCAAAACCCCCCTGATCAAGAATAACCATGCTGGAGTTCGGGGTCTTCCTCATACTTGAGCTATCCTGCCAGCTGCCTCCCATCTCAGCTCTGTCCCCTCTGGCGTGCCAGCACCCCTGAGGATTTATGCTTCCAAACTGTTCTTAGTGCCTACGTGGAGCAGGGCCCATGTTTACCCACACAGGCTAAACTTGTTAAGATCCAGAGAACCTCCCAAAAGCAAACAGCATGACAAACCAAATAAAATTGCCCATTTTTGAGCTGATTTTTCCTTCCGGTTTTTTGTTTTTTTTTTTCTGCAAAAGGCAGACACCGCCAAGACTGGAAGGTGGCTGGGGCTTCCTTTTTGGGATTTCCATTTTGAGAACAGTCATGATGAGGTGTGAGTTTTTGTCTGAAGGAGCAGAGCTCTCATTTCCCGGAGCAGGTCAGTGGTCAGTAGGTGAGGGTTTCCGATGCTGGCTGGCTGAAGGTCTGGGTTAGCCTTCTGGCGTTGCCCCTGACTGCCTGAGTTACTACACCTCCTGAGCCCTGCTTCTATCTTCTATATAATGGGAGAAAAAAAACAATTCAAAGAATTGGCCAGCCAGTGGTGTGGAGGTTAAGGCAGCTGACTGTGCGGTGAAGTCCGGACCTGGTGGCTTGAAAAAACACACCAGGCGCATGTGTGTGCGTGGCCAAACTCCCCAGAGGAGAATGGAGGAGGGACTGCAGCGTGACCATCCAGCTGGGGGTGCTTTTCATTCCACCCCCCGCCCCCTGTCTTCCTCCTGCAAGTACATGTGCCCTGTCAGCGTAATCCGCAAGTTACAGGTATTATTTCTTGTTTTTATTGTTGTTGTTTGCAAATAAGAAACACTTGTCCAAAGAATGAGGGTAACTCACCCAAGGTCACCTAGCAGGTCAGTGTAAAAACACTGAGTTCTGAGAATCTTTTTTTCCAGAAACCTCAGGGTCTTCTGCAAAGGTCTGTATGTGCATACGGAGGAAGGAGTTCGAAGATGATCCATTTTATGTGATTCTCACCCCATTAACAGCCTGCGGTTTGGCCAGAATATCCTCTTTTCACTTTCATTTTAAAAACCAGCCAGTGTAATAAATCTTGCCCCGAAATCTCGGCAGCACATCTTGGCTGGAGTGTATGATAAATCTAATATACTGTGGCCTCTCTGTACGCGAGACCCCGGTACATATCTGTATTTTGGGCGGACAGCCCCGTGGTCTGGCAGGAGTATAATTTGTTCTCAGGTTGACAAGTCCAGCCCTCCGACTGGGTTTGTCTTTGTTCCACAACTTCCTTGACGCGAGGGTGGACTCATGACCCTGCCGTCCTTTACCTTTTCTGTCTTTGGTTGTTTTTAATCCGTGAAGCAGCAGACTCCAGCCACTCCTCCCCAGGTTTAGAATGTGGCTTACAAATTGGACTGAATTTGAAGGGACCTGTCTGGGATTGGGGAGGGCGAGGCTCCAGGTGCCACTGTGGATTCTGGCCTTGAGAGCCTGGATCATTCAACACAAGGACACAGGGTGAACAATACCACCAGGGTGCAGTGGGGGGAAGAGCCTGGACTTCCTCATTTGAAGGAAGTCCAGGTACACATGCCTGTGATGAGTGTGGGCCCGATGGAAAACACGAGGGTGCCGAACCAGGGAAGATCTGGGGACAGAGCTAAGCTGGAGGACAGGCACGGGCCAGGCCCGGGAAGGAGTCCAGACTCCAAGACGGGGAAGACAGCATGGCAGTCACAGGGAGCACAGGGCTAGGAGCAGCGGAGAGGGGAGGCTGCCAAGAGCCAGGGGCTGCCCTCCAAGGGCCTGGGAAGGAGCAGCTTCCATTTTTAAAGGCTCCTCTGACTTCTGTACTTAGAACTGGTTGAATGGGCAAAAGTGGGAGCCAGGACCCCTACTGGGAGGGCTGGGCTCTTCTTCTCACTGAGGAGCTCCACAGGGACCCCAGCAAGGGCCCAAAGAGGACAGGAAGAGTCCCCAGAGGGGGTCAAGGACATTGCAATTGGTTCTAGTTCCAGCTTCAGGCCCACTGACCCGTTTGAACCACTTCCCCTCTGAGTTCAATTTCCTCACGTGTAAAGTGAGGACAGCAACAGTGACCCACCTTGTAGGAGTATCAAGAAGACAAATCAGGGGACCTGCAGTTAGTGTAATGGCTATGTCACTGAACTCCCATGTAGCCGACTGCGGTTTGAGTCTCGGACCCGGTGGCTTAAACTCACGCCAGGCACATGTGCATGTGTGCCCAAGATCCCGAGAGGAGAATAGAGGAGAAGGGACTGCGGCGTGGCCATCCCCCTGGGGGGTGATTTCTCACTTTCTGTCTGTCTCCTGTTTACTGATGGTGGTGGTGGTGCTGGGACTAGTCTCTGTCCCTCAGTTCTGCTTATCACCTGGCTGGTCAGCAGGGACTATGGTTTTTCTCCTGGCTCTGAATTCCACCACATGTTGGACATGCCCCCAGCTGTGCCCCCCCACCTCCCGGGGTCTCCCCACTAACCCCTCTCTGTGTTCTACTGCATCTGGGCAGAATTCCAGCCCCTGGAGTGCCCTGGCCCTGGCACAGCCCTGCCACCCTGCTAACGTAGCTGTGCTGTATCCCTCTGACTCAATGTCCTTCCTCTCTCAGGACAGCTAAATCATCCAAATGAGGGGGCTTGTCAGGAGCTCTCCTCATCCTTGACTGGTACTCGTAGACATTCTACCTTTCTTCCTCCTCTGCTTTCAAGGAGGCTGAAGTGCCACCTTCCTGCAGTTCACAGCATGAATGGACCCTTTTAAAGGCAGGAAGGCAGGGACCAGCAGTTAGCGTGGTAGCTATGTCACTGGACTCCCATGTAGTTGACCTTGGTTCAAGTCCTGGACCAGTGGCTTAAACTCACGCCGGGCACTTGTGCATGAGTGCCCAGGATCCCAAGAGGAGAATGGAGGGGAAGGGATTACAGTGTGGCCATCCCCCCTGAAGGGTGATTTCTCACTTTCTGTCTCTCTGGCTCTCTCTGTCTTTTAAAAAAAAAAAAAAACGGCAGGAAGACAGATCTTGCCCGCCCTAGGGGGGCTGGGCTCTTCTTCTCACTGAGGAGCTCCACAGGGACCCCAGCAAGGGCCCAAAGAGGACAGGAAGAGTCCCCAGAGGGGGTCAAGGACATTGCAATTGGTTCTAGTTCCAGCTTCAGGCCCACTGACCCGTTTGAACCACTTCCCCTCTGAGTTCAATTTCCTCACGTGTAAAGTGAGGACAGCAACAGTGACCCACCTTGTAGGAGTATCAAGAAGACAAATCAGGGGACCTGCAGTTAGTGTAATGGCTATGTCACTGAACTCCCATGTAGCCGACTGCGGTTTGAGTCTCGGACCCGGTGGCTTAAACTCACGCCAGGCACATGTGCATGTGTGCCCAAGATCCCGAGAGGAGAATAGAGGAGAAGGGACTGCGGCGTGGCCATCCCCCTGGGGGGTGATTTCTCACTTTCTGTCTGTCTCCTGTTTACTGATGGTGGTGGTGGTGCTGGGACTAGTCTCTGTCCCTCAGTTCTGCTTATCACCTGGCTGGTCAGCAGGGACTATGGTTTTTCTCCTGGCTCTGAATTCCACCACATGTTGGACATGCCCCCAGCTGTGCCCCCCCACCTCCCGGGGTCTCCCCACTAACCCCTCTCTGTGTTCTACTGCATCTGGGCAGAATTCCAGCCCCTGGAGTGCCCTGGCCCTGGCACAGCCCTGCCACCCTGCTAACGTAGCTGTGCTGTATCCCTCTGACTCAATGTCCTTCCTCTCTCAGGACAGCTAAATCATCCAAATGAGGGGGCTTGTCAGGAGCTCTCCTCATCCTTGACTGGTACTCGTAGACATTCTACCTTTCTTCCTCCTCTGCTTTCAAGGAGGCTGAAGTGCCACCTTCCTGCAGTTCACAGCATGAATGGACCCTTTTAAAGGCAGGAAGGCAGGGACCAGCAGTTAGCGTGGTAGCTATGTCACTGGACTCCCATGTAGTTGACCTTGGTTCAAGTCCTGGACCAGTGGCTTAAACTCACGCCGGGCACTTGTGCATGAGTGCCCAGGATCCCAAGAGGAGAATGGAGGGGAAGGGATTACAGTGTGGCCATCCCCCCTGAAGGGTGATTTCTCACTTTCTGTCTCTCTGGCTCTCTCTGTCTTTTAAAAAAAAAAAAAAACGGCAGGAAGACAGATCTTGCCCGCCCTAGAGGGTTGCTTCTCCCAGCCCAGAGCCTGCAGACCTCTGCCGAAGAAGCCATGGCATCTGATATTCCGGTATTGGGCCACGAAGTGATCTTCCCGCAGCCAGCTGTCCTTGCAAAGGACACTTGGGCCTTCGCAACAAGCCAAGTCATAATTTCTTTGGATCAGGGTCAACACATTAGGTTGTCGGAGAAGTCATGACATATTTCAGTGACCCAATAGAAAGGCAAAAGGAAAGTTTCAAGGCACCTCCAGTTTGGAACATGCCTATTTGGGGCGGCATGTTCCCTGTTGTCATATTCTAGAACTTTCTTCATCCCTTTCTTATGGGACCCAGAACCAAGGACCTCGGAGGGTCTGATGGGATTGAAGCTTTCGGTCCTCTCTCCTGTTGGTCCTTCAGCTCCTATAGCCCGGACGGTCCCACACCTGGACCCTGGGGAAAAGCTAGTTTTCACCTGGCCTCCCTGGGCCCCATGCTGCTCTTGTCCTCACAGTGAGAAGGCCAGTGGGCAAGGCTCCC
Source organism: Tupaia belangeri chinensis (assembly GCF_000334495.1). Lineage (NCBI taxonomy): Eukaryota > Metazoa > Chordata > Mammalia > Scandentia > Tupaiidae > Tupaia > Tupaia belangeri. The sequence goes on along the minus strand of NW_006159701.1, from coordinate 8,429,787 downwards.
CTGTGTTATTGAGGGAAGAAATACGGCCTAGAACCCTTTCTGAAAAAATATCCTCCCCGGCTCCTCCTTTATGGGTGAGGGAAAGTGCTTAAAATGCTTAGAGGGAATAAACAGCTTTTAATGAAGTTACATTGCCACATAATGGGTATCATAAAATTGCCTTCATACTACAGGGTCCCAGGATGGCATTTATTATCGACTGCGCCGGAATAGTCTTTGCAGAGCTCCGGCAGCTGCAGAGAGAAGAATGCAAAAGTCTCCTTAAATTACCTGATTGAAATAACCGGCGGAATATTCCGCGGGTCCGCCGCGTGCCAGGGAAGCCGCCTTTGGGGTGGTCTGTCAGAGGCGGTTTGCGCATTCTGAAGAACACAGGAGTTTCATTGCAGCAAAACAGATGTTCATCTTGTTTCTCCATCGGCTGTTTGATGAGAAATTTATTGCTCTTCCGCTGGGCAGGAGGCCCCTCTCGGCTGTGGAGTCTATTAGGCAAGCCAGCAGCTGGCGGGGAGCCAAGGTGAGGCTGTTTTGATGAAACCCATGAAAAGCTTTGGCTTGAAGGCGCCGGTAATAATGCACTGGCTAGACTCTCCTGATTGGGCGATTGATTGGCCTGATTTGATTTATTGATCAATACCCTCAAATTTGGCGTCTGAGAAGCTGCACTAATCTTTAACTGTTGTGAACATCTCTACCTGCTGGAGAATTAGACCCTGATAAGGAATGTATGAAAGGAATCGGGGCTTATCTTAATCACACACCGGGCCCCAGCTCTGCCCGAACCAGCGAGGGCCGCTGTGCACCGGCCCCATCACCAGGCAGGCCTGTGCAGATCTATAAATTGATGGAATTCAAAGCCTCCAGCATCGATTACCGTTATAACAAACAGTGGTGCACAGAATGTCTGATTATTTTTAGACAAAGATTCTGTTCTCTCAGCAGCAATTTTGCTGAGCCTGTCACTGTGTCAGATGTCTACTGTTGATTGCAATTAGATGCAATACAAAAAAAAAAAAATTAAACTATCTGCATCCTTACTCTTATTTCCAGTTATTAAGTCTCTTTCTTTGTTTGCCGTTTGCTCACGATATCTACAGCTGGATGAAATATTTGGCTGGCCAGAGAAATCCTTGTAATTCGGTGGGGGTGCCATGGCCCACCAGCTCATTGGATTATCTCTGATGGGGCACACTTAATCTTGTGGGGGAGGGGAGATGGATGGGGGTGGTGTTTGTGGACGTCTGTTTAAAAGTGTGCAGGGGGAACCCTGATGCAAAAATGTTCCAGGGCAATGTCAGGGGGTTAAAATCAATCTCATAAGCCCTTTGGCACACCTCTGGTGTGTTCCACCTCTCCCTTTCCCCCCACTTCGGCTGGGACCTAACCAGGGATAGCCCCGTCCTGTGGGCCAGGAGGTTACCCAGAGCTATCGGAGCGCAAAGGTTGGCGCCACTTGAAATAATTAATTCCTCCAAACAGAGAGCGCACTTGGGACCCCGTCCGCACTAAATCATACCTGAAGAGCAGGCTCCAGGTAATTGTGGGCAGGAACAAATTAGGCGTTCCCTTTTCCATACGGCCCGGCGGCCAGCATCCTGGTGCTGGTGAGTCCATCCATCATCCCGACGTTCTCAGTTGATCTGTCTTCTCAGAGCCATTAGCCCCCGCGTCCTTGACAGTGGAACAGCTGTAAACTTGGGACCATCCGTGGGGTGGTCCAAGCTGACAATTCATTACGCAGTTGGATGGAGAAGGCTCAGGTGACAGTGCCAAGGCCTCCTGGTCCCCAGAAGTTGGCTCTGCTTGAAATTGGCAACCACTGCTCATTTTAGAACTCCTAGTTGGGGATTGCGAAGGAGGGAGTAGAGGCTTTGGCTTTGGGTCAGATGAGTGGGGTCTCGGGTCCTGTGGAAACTGGCTGGGCTCAGGAAGGCATCCGTCACCAAGATGAGAGTGGCAAGGTCATGTTCAGGTGAGCGTGAGCTGGCAGTCCCTGAGCTGGCCCAGGGAAACTATGGAGAAGACTCTACTCCCTGTGGGCAGGGAAGAGGCTAATCTTGTTCAGAAATAATCAGAATAACACGTGCTGTTTGTTCATGATCAACTGCCCAGATCTTGTGCCAGGCACATCTGTCGCACCTTCCTTCTCCAAGCCGCCCAGTTACCCTAGGAGGTTGGTAACAGTTATGCCTATGTGAGGCCAGCTGGTGGCATGGCAGTTGAAGTGTCTGAATTCCGGGTGGCCGACTGTACTATGCGAGTCCCAGACTTGGCGGTTTGAAGACCATGTGTGCATGCGTGCTCAAAATCCCGAGAGGAGAACGGAGGAGAAGAGATTGGGATTATAGTGTGACTGACTCCCCTTGGCAGTTTCTCTCTTTCACTTTGTCTGTCTCTGGCAAGCACATGTGTCCTCTAGCAAATTAGACAGATACACATGCACGCATGCTCACACACACCTATGTGATGCATGCAGAAACTGAAGCTTGGAGACATTGAGTATCCTGCTTGTGGTCATACAGCTAAGAAACAGTGAGATGGGAGGTAAACTCGGGCAGGTTTCTGGAGTCTAGGCTCCTATTCCCCATGGAGAACGCTCAGTATTTGTTGAGCAAATGAAGTGATAATGCATTCATTGGCTTCCAGGAGTTACTCAGCTGGTTTCCAGGGTAGCTGAAGATGGTAGAGCCAGGCCATCTCTCCAGCCAGGCCTGGCCTTTGGGCTTCTGGGGGCAACTTCTGTTTTGTTCTCATGGGTGCAAAGACTAGAAGAGCCAATTTAATGTCATCAGGAATCTTCCATGCAGGGAAATCCCAGAGTCTGAGGGGTCTGGCCGTCAAGAGAGGCTGGGTTCACAGGAAGTTTGGTCACTTGTCACCTGGCAGAGGGCCATACAGCTTCAGATCAGGACAGCACAGTGGCCGAGAGCTTGAGCCCTGCAGTCAGATAGACCTTGGCTCATACCCTACGGTCATGACATTCTTAGGTCTGTGTGACCTTGGGCCAGTGATTAAACTCTCTGTGCTTTGCACTTCTTCAAATAGTTCTTCCCTCTCAAGGTGGCTGAGGATGCAGTGAGATCACACATCAGCTTGTCCCTGTGCCTGGCATGGTTTGTTTGGGGGCATTCAGGGACACCCAGCACCCCCTGGTGGACATTTGTGACTAACAAGCTTATTTGGCTCAAGGAGTATTCCAGGTCAGGGCAAGGAGGTGTCCAGTGACCTCTCTGAAGTCACAGAGCAAGTGGCTGGTAGACATCTCCCTTGTCACCTATCCACTCCCTTCTAGACATACTTTGGTTGTTCTCTTCCCTCTCACAGCCGCAATGTCCTGACCCACTTATAAGACTTGTCGTCTTAGCATGGCTGTGGGGAAAGAGGCAGTCCCTCATGAGGTGGTTGGAAGTGACAGTGCAGTCCCTTTAGGGGGCAAGCTGGTAACATCTGTCATTTACGGATGTTCCTGTCCTGTGACCCAGAACTTCGTCTAAGAACATGTCCTAACTTAGGCACCAAGATGAAAGTCTCAATGCACTGGTATGACATTAATTGTAAGAGCAAAGCCTGGGAGTAACCTAAGTGTCTTTGAATGGGGATTGGAAATAACCTAAGTGACCATGACTGAAGGATTGGACATAATTTGAGTGTCCAATGAGTGAGGGTTGGACATAACCTAAGGGTCCATGAATTGGGGATTATATATAACCTAAGTACCCATGAGTGAGGGATTGGGAGTGAGGGATTAGAAATAACCTGTATGTCAATAAGTGGGGAGTTGGAAATAACCTATGTGTCCCTGAGAAGAGAATTAGAAATAGCTTGTGTGTCTATGAGGGGAGGATTGGAAAAAATGTCCTTGTGAGGAGTGGGTACATAAAATAAGGCACTTCCATACAGAATATTCTGCAGTCATGAAAAGAAAGGAGAATTCTCTTTCCTTTTTTTTTTTTTTTTTTTTTTTTTTTTTTTCTTTTTTTTTTTTTTTTTTTTTTTTTTTTGAGAGTTTTTTGCTATAGGGTGCCTGTGCTTGCCAGAAAGATAGAGACAGAAAACGAGAAATCATCCCCCGGGGGGATGGCCACGCCGCAATCCCTTCTCCTCCATTCTCCTCGGGATCTTGGGGACGCATGCACACACACCCGGCGTGAGTTTAAGCTACCAGGTCCGGAACTCAAATTGCGGTCGACTACATAGGAGTTCAGCGACATAGCCATTATGCTAACTGCGGGTCCCGTGGAGAATTCTCTTTCGGTACTGACAGAAAAAAAGCAAGCAAGATAAATTCTGGGGAAATGGCCTATTCTATAACATGGTGTCTGTACACATAATAAAAGAGAAGAAAGGAAAGGTTTAGCTTATGTATTTGCTCGACTATAAATGAAATATTTTGGAGGGACACAGAACAGTGGTAGGCACCACTGGAGAAAGAAGACTTATCTGCTGGTGGCATGCATGTGTGTGAAGTTGCCGACAGTCTCCCTGTCACGGTCCTCCTGCCTCAGCCTCTGAGTAGCTGGGACAACAGGCGTGAATCACAGCCCCTGCTCCTGTAGACAGGATCGCACTATGTCGCCCACACTGGCTGCAAGCTCATAATCCTCTGCCTCAGCCTCCCACGTAGCTGGGGCTACAGGGACACACCTCCGTGCCCAGCTGTGGAAACTGAACCCGGACCTCCCATGTGGTCTCAGCCTTCCAAGCAGCAGTGTCCGGCCTATACTAGTACTGCCGGGCAGAGCACGAAGGCATCTTCGCATTAAATTTTTCTGTGCTGTTGCGGTTTTTATAATAAGGATAAGGCACTTCGGCTGTGTAAAAATGTGACTGTTTTTTAAAGCTAGTATAATAGGAAGAACCTGGATTCTTGGAGTCAGATTTGAGAGCAAATATCGGCTCTGATGCTTACCGGCTAGGCGACCTTAGACAAGGGATAGCCACCCTCTGCCTCAGTTTAGCTGTCTGTAAAATGGGACAGTGGCAGGTGCTGTTGAGACCACGTGCTGAAACAATGAGCTTCATCTACGCCTCGTTCACAGCCATTTGCTCTCACTGTTGCCAGCTCGAGGCTGGGAGGGGGTGTTAATGACATGGCTGGTTCCAGAGCCTTTAGCGGGGTGCCCAGCCCTGGCCTCGTGGTGGGTGCCGAGAACAGAGCTGAGTCCCTGAGCCGGGGCCACCCCTCCACACACTCAGTGCAGACCTTTGCCCCATCAGCCTGGAAGGTTCAATAGTTGATCCCTCCCAGAGAGGCCCAGAGCCCAGGCCAGAGGCCAGAGCTCTTCAGGACACACCTGTGCTGGCTCTGCGCCCAGCCCTGGCCACTGCCGTGTCCTAGGGACCTGTCAGCAGGTGTGTGTGTGTGTGTGTGTGCATGTGCACACCTGTCTGTTCCTCCATCCCTCTCTTTTTTTCCTCCCTGTATTTCTTTCTTTCATTCCTTTAAAATTCTTTTGGCTGTTTCTTTCTCCACTCTGTCTTTTCATCTTCACTCTCTGTCTGTTCTGTCTCCCTCTTCCCCTCCCCCCTTCTTCCCCTATCTTCCCTGGTGTTCTCCTCTCCCCTTTCTCTCCTCTCTGACTTTCTCCCTGCCTCTCTCACTCTTGGTTTTTCTCCTCCCTCCTTTCCCTTTCTCACACCCAGTCTCTGTCCTGCTCCCCTCGCCCCCTCCCCAGAATCAGCTGTCCACAGTTGCCTGCTGGCCCACCATGAAGGGCCTGGTCAGATTAGGCCCATGAGTGCTGGGCCAGGCGCTGGGAACCAAAGGAGGGGATGCGGCAGACCCAGGCCCTGGTGGGGAAGTTGCCACTAGATCATCATCTCAGAGAGGCTGCAGTGAGCCTGAGCAGCGACAGGGCTTCTAGGAAGCCGTGACACTTAACTGAGACCCAGAACATGGATTAGGTGGTGGGTGGGGGGAGTGAATGAGCACGGCAGTGGTGGGCCGGGGTGTGGTAGGATGCTGTGTGCAGAAATCCTGTGATTGGACGGTACAGCAAGAGCTGAACCTAAACCTAAACCTAATGCTGCCACTTGGGCCACCTGTGTACATGGTGTCTGGGAGAGAAGGGGGACCCTGGAGTGAGCCCTGTGGCTGGGGAGATGGCGTTTGGAGCCAGAGTCCCTGGGTTCGCCTTCCAGTGCCACACCTGCTAGCCGTGTGTGCACGTGTAACCCTGCCACTCGGAGCCTCTGTCTCCTCTCCCGTAAATTGGACATGGGGATGGCGTAGACCCGAGAAGATCGCCAACTGTATACATGCATAAGTATGCGTCAAGGTGCTGAGACCGTGCTGGGCACAGTACTCCAGCTACCCTGTGTTCACGAACGTTCTACCCCCATGACAGTATCTGTGCCCCAGCTCTGCAGCACCTGTGGCTAGGAGTCGCTCTCCTACGGCAGTCAGTGGGGTTCTCAAACCTGTTCCAGGTCCCGTTCTTCCTTTGCTCACAGCCTTCCTCCTGTGGCAGGCATGTCCTTGCTGTCTCAGGGCCTTTGCACATGCTGCACCTGCTCAGCAAAAGGCTCTTCCCCCAATAGCCACGTGGCTTGATTCCCCATCCCCTGTAGGTCTTTGCCAAAAAGTCACCTTCCCCACAAGACCTTGCCTGCTGCTCCATGTGACACTGCAGCTTGGCCCCAGGCTCCCCGCCCCTTCCTAACTTCCTTCCCTGCCTGATTTTCTCTCTCCAGCTCTGCCTTAAAAGCATTTCAGCAGCTCCTCTTACTCTTAGGATGGTGATCCCGGCAGGGTTTGGGATACGCTTGGGGCCTACTGTCCCTGGGCACCCTAGAAGATGCCATCCTCCAGGTTAGTGATGCCCAGAGTTGGCCCTGACTTCACAAGACAGACCAACTGGGACGTCACTTGGTGAACCTTCTCGTGGCATGTGTCCAGGCAGGGCTCCGGCCAGAAGCAGCTTCCAAGAGCCTGTGGCTTGGCCTGCTGGCCTCATTCCTTAGTGGCTTCAGCCCACAGCTGTCCATCCAGGGCCATGGGTGAGGAGGATGTGCATGGGTCTGGCATCCCGGCCTGTGACCCCTTCCCTGAGCTTTCTTTTTTTTTTTTTTTTTTTTTTTTTTTTTGGGGGGGTTTTTTCTTGAGGGGGGTGGGGGTTGCGAAAAAAACTGGGCACTTTCTGACATCAGAGACAGCGCTTCTTTCTTTTCTTTCTTTGTGTTTTGTTTTTTTGTTTTTATTTGTTTTGTTTTTTTTTTTGTTTTTGTTTTCGGAGAGGTTTTTGCTATAGGGTGTGTGCGCTTGCCAGAAAGACAGACAGACAGAAAGCAAGAAATTACCCCCCCAGGGGGGATGGCCACGCTGCAATCCCTTCTCCTCTATTCTCCTCTCAGGGATCTTGGGCACGCACGCACACGCGCCTGGCGTGAGTTTAAGCCACTGGGTCTAGGACTCGAACCGCGGTCGAGTACGTGGGAGTCCAGCGACATAGCCATCACACTACCTGCTGGTCCCTCCCTGAGCTTTCTTCACCTGCAAACCGTAAAGTGGCTAGCAGCCCCACCTGGCGGCACTGACCACAACACTGAACTGTGATGCCGAGAGCCACGTGGCCAACCGCCGGTTTGGGCCTCCTGCCTAGCCGACCTGAAATGTGCTGGGTGCACCGAGACCCTGATGAGCCGGAGGACCCAGCGAAGAAAACTGTGGCAGGGCCAGACCTTGCTGGGGTCTCTCACACACACATGCTGTCATGAGTTAAAAAAGAAATATACTTTTAAAAATAAAAGGCATAAACTCACGTCCACCTGCCCACCACAACAGGCCCAGCCAAGGACCCTGGCTACACCTTCCCCTGGTATTCCAACCTCCTGCTATAATACTGCCTCTCTCTGGCTTGAGCCGAAGGGAGTGGCAGAGGTCGTAGTTAAATGTCTGGGTTGGCGCCACACTACCCTGGTTCAAATCCCAGCACTATAACTAACTCGCCGTGTGCTGTTGGTGCTGTAGAGTCCTCGGGTATTAAATAGGAAGAATGATACCACTTTATAGGGTCGTTGTGAGGATTAGGTGACTGGCACAGAACAGGCGCTCGGCCTGTGTTTGGTGGAATGAGGCGGTGCTGTCAGGGTCAGGGCCCCTCGCCCACGGCCTCCATGTACATGGTCATTGTAGGCTGAGCTGACCCTCCGCTAGCCTCGAGCCTCGCTGGCTGCCAGATGGCCCTGGTCTAATTCTGCCGCTCCCTCCAGATTACTGGCTGGAATGCAACTTCCCTTCCTCCCCAATTTGGGTACCCCTGGGTGCAGTTTACACAGGAAAGGCAAAATGCAAGCTCCAGTCTTTCCTTTTATTTACCAGATTTCAAAGCAGTAAGTCAGTTTCCCAGCCTCCTCCACTGTGACCAACAAAGGTATTTTTTTTTTTTTTTTTTTGTATATTGTTTACTCCCGGATTTGCATCTCTTTGATGGATTTCCTTCCCTGGCAGTCACAGTCCTTCCTGATGACTGAATGGTCTCACCTTTCACCAGCTGGGAGCTCCTTCAAGTTAGCCCCAAGGTCTAGATGGTTCCCTCCCAGTAAACCATAGCCCATTTTCAGAGTCCCCAGGAGGGATGTAGGCAGAACAAGTGAGGTTGCAGGACTTGCCTAAGATGCTGAGATTCCTGGGTGACAAGGCCAGGATCAGATTCTCAATGCAGAGGGAAATAGAAAGGGACCCAGCCTTACACAGGCCTGGGGTCACTGTCCAATTCTGCCCGTTTATGGCAATATATTGAGTCTTTCTAAGAGCAGGCATAAACACATGCCCAGGATCATGACAGGGTGGAGAATTGGAAGAAAAAGGATTGTGGTGTGGCCAGGCTCCACTGGTAGATTCTCTCTCTCTCTCTCTCTCTCTCTCTCTCTCTCTCCCTCCCTCCCTCCCTCCCCCCCTTTTTCCCCCACCATGTGTGTACATGTGTCCTATGAAATTAATAAATAACTACAAATAAATAACAGTGACAGGCCCAGGCTCGGTGGTACTCAGTAGTGTTCTACACTGGCTGGAAGCCACATGGCCGACCATGGATCTGGATCCCTCCAGGGCTGGCCTGAAACACGCTGGGTGTGTGCACATGCCCAAGACCCTGATGAGCTGCAGGGCTAGGGAAGGGGATTGGATTGGTGCAGACCCTGTCAAGGGCACTCTTGTGCACATGTGTGCACATGCTACATGAACAAAATAAACTTAAAAACAATGACAACCTGGGATGCGTAGCAGTAAAGGGCGTAATGCCCAGGAGTCTTTAGCACGGGGCTTTGTGCACAGTGCGTGGTCAGTGAGGGTAGCGTGTTGTCATCATTGGGATGCAGGAGGTGGACTAGTGGGAACACCTAGCACCGTGCAGGGTTTGGAGGAGAGCTCGGTAAAGAACTGTTCCTTTTCAGGACCAGCAGGAGGCATGGTGGTTAAGGCACTGGATTCCTGCATGGCCGACTATGGTTCAAGTCCCAGAGTTCAAGGCTTGCTTTCTCACTTTCCTTCTCTCTCTGTCTCTCTCTCTCTAGTCGGACTAAAAAAATAATAATAATATTTTAAATTAAGTAATAAAATAATTTTTTTGGAGAGGTTTTTGCTATAGGGCGCATGCGCTCGTCAGAAAGATGAAGAGACAAAGAGACAGGAAGCGAGAAATTACCCCCCAGGGGGGGATAGCCGCAATCCCTTCTCCTCCATTCTCCTCTCAGGATCTTGGGCGCACATGCACATGTGCCCAGCGTGAGTTTCAGTCACTGGGTCCGGGACTCTAACCGTGGTCGACGACATGGGAGTCCAGCAACATAGCCATTACGCCAACTGCTGGTCCCTAAAATAATTCTAAAAAAAAAAGCTTTAAAAAAATTGTTTCTTCCCTTTTCACTGAGAAATTTCAAGGACCTTTCAGACCCTCCCCCTCCTCAAGGTGGGGCATTGTTTCTCAGAGGACATATGCAAAGATCTTACCTACATCATACTTTTTAGTGACTCTTCAGACTGAGAACACCAAGAAGAGAAAGAAACGTTATTTAAAGAGTTTGTCATTCAACCCTTGGAGACTGCTCACCACTCCAGGGCTGAGGTCTTGGAGAAACTGGGGCCTCTAAAAGCCATTTTTGCTGTTTTTTAGGAGGCCCAAGTGACCTGTACAAACCCTCATCCGATCCTCCCTTGGCCACACCATCTCTGTCTTTTTGGTAACGCCCTCCCCTTCCCCTGCTCAGATTGACTGCGAGGCTAAATCTAACAGAGCCCTGGGCAGCGTGGCCACCAGCCCCCTGATGACCCAAATCCATTGATCAGATATCCTCACTGAGTTGCTCTGTTTTTAAACTTGGCCTTTCTGGCTCATTTTCGTATGTCCCTCAAGGACATATTTTTAAAACCTTCTGTGGGTCAGCCAGGCCGAGGCACAGCCATTAAAATCGATGACCACGGAGCTTCAGGAAGTGCTCAGGAATGTTTTGCAAACATGTCTTTTGTTGCTTGAGCCACCTCTTGCCTTGTTCCCACAGCAAGTATTTATGGAGCACCTAGCACCTACTGTGTGTACTTCTCTGGATGGGTGTTCTGCCTCAGTAGGCAGGTTACTAACACAGTGTCTACATCATCAGACATAAAGAGCAGGTGAGAAATGGAGGAGAGGGAAGAGGGTTATGGAGTATGTGGGAGGAAGGGCCAGTTCTTGTGCCTGAGGATGCAGGGCCTGCCATCAGTGTGGAGCAGGCCATGCTGCAAGAACTAACAGAGGTATAATCATTGCAGAACTCAGAGTGTGGTGGGACCAGGAGATGGCATAATAGTTACATCACTGGACTCCCATGTAGTCGCCCACAGTTCAAGTCCTGGACTTGGTTTAAAACTCATGCTGGGTGTGTATGCGTGCGTGTGTCTGTGTGCGCCATGTCTGTGTACGCACCGTGTCTGTGTGTGCTGTGTCTGTGTACGCACTGTGTCTGTGTGTGTGCTGTGTACGCCCAAGATCCCGAGAGGAGAATGAAGAAGGTATTGTGGCATGGCCATCCCCCTTGGGTTATTTCTTGCTTTCTGTCTCTCTGTCTCTCTCTGTCTCTGGTGAGCGCATGTGCCCCATAAATTTCTCGAAAATAAAAAAATAAAAGAACTTGGGGTGTAGTGCAGAAAGCCAGCAGTGGCCAAGGGAATAAGGCAAGGGTCCCATTTGACATGATGGTCAAAGCACGCTGAAGGAGTGTGTTATGGAACACTCTAGGGGAAGAGACGTCCAAGAAAAGGCCCTGAGGTAGCCAAATGCTTGGCCGAAAGATGCTAGAGTGGCTGGAACCCAGAGAGCAGGAGAACGTGAGGGGCAGAAAGACCGGCAGGGCCAGACCGCACTCAGCATGCTGGCCCTGGGTTTAAGACTTCACCTTTGAGGGCAGTAGAAAGTCGCATCTCCTGTCACAGCTGAGTTTTAGGCTATGGAGCAATGGGATCTGGTTTGTATTTGTGAGACACCTTTGTGTGGAAATGACAGTTAGAAGGGAAGGGCAGCAGAAAGACCAGCGTAGAGGCTACTGTGCCAGTCAAGGTCCCAACGCCGATGGGGGGGGGGGGGGGGTTTTTCCCCAAAGAGAGGGCATGAGGTTGCAGGACTTGCCTAAGATGCTGAGATTCCTGGGTGACAAGGCCAGGATCAGATTCTCAATGCAGAGGGAAATAGAAAGGGACCCAGCCTTACACAGGCCTGGGGTCACTGTCCAATTCTGCCCGTTTATGGCAATATATTGAGTCTTTCTAAGAGCAGGCATAAACACATGCCCAGGATCATGACAGGGTGGAGAATTGGAAGAAAAAGGATTGTGGTGTGGCCAGGCTCCACTGGTAGATTCTCTCTCTCTCTCTCTCTCTCTCTCTCCCTCCCTCCCTCCCTCCCCCCCTTTTTCCCCCACCATGTGTGTACATGTGTCCTATGAAATTAATAAATAACTACAAATAAATAACAGTGACAGGCCCAGGCTCGGTGGTACTCAGTAGTGTTCTACACTGGCTGGAAGCCACATGGCCGACCATGGATCTGGATCCCTCCAGGGCTGGCCTGAAACACGCTGGGTGTGTGCACATGCCCAAGACCCTGATGAGCTGCAGGGCTAGGGAAGGGGATTGGATTGGTGCAGACCCTGTCAAGGGCACTCTTGTGCACATGTGTGCACATGCTACATGAACAAAATAAACTTAAAAACAATGACAACCTGGGATGCGTAGCAGTAAAGGGCGTAATGCCCAGGAGTCTTTAGCACGGGGCTTTGTGCACAGTGCGTGGTCAGTGAGGGTAGCGTGTTGTCATCATTGGGATGCAGGCGGTGGACTAGTGGGAACACCTAGCACCGTGCAGGGTTTGGAGGAGAGCTCGGTAAAGAACTGTTCCTTTTCAGGACCAGCAGGAGGCATGGTGGTTAAGGCACTGGATTCCTGCATGGCCGACTATGGTTCAAGTCCCAGAGTTCAAGGCTTGCTTTCTCACTTTTCTTCTCTCTCTGTCTCTCTCTCTCTAGTCGGACTAAAAAAATAATAATAATATTTTAAATTAAGTAATAAAATAATTTTTTTGGAGAGGTTTTTGCTATAGGGCGCATGCGCTCGTCAGAAAGATGGAGAGACAAAGAGACAGGAAGCAAGAAATTACCCCCCAGGGGGGGATAGCCGCAATCCCTTCTCCTCCATTCTCCTCTCAGGATCTTGGGCGCACATGCACATGTGCCCAGCGTGAGTTTCAGTCACTGGGTCCGGGACTCTAACCGTGGTCGACGACATGGGAGTCCAGCAACATAGCCATTACGCCAACTGCTGGTCCCTAAAATAATTCTAAAAAAAAAAGCTTTAAAAAAATTGTTTCTTCCCTTTTCACTGAGAAATTTCAAGGACCTTTCAGACCCTCCCCCTCCTCAAGGTGGGGCATTGTTTCTCAGAGGACATATGCAAAGATCTTACCTACATCATACTTTTTAGTGACTCTTCAGACTGAGAACACCAAGAAGAGAAAGAAACGTTATTTAAAGAGTTTGTCATTCAACCCTTGGAGACTGCTCACCACTCCAGGGCTGAGGTCTTGGAGAAACTGGGGCCTCTAAAAGCCATTTTTGCTGTTTTTTAGGAGGCCCAAGTGACCTGTACAAACCCTCATCCGATCCTCCCTTGGCCACACCATCTCTGTCTTTTTGGTAACGCCCTCCCCTTCCCCTGCTCAGATTGACTGCGAGGCTAAATCTAACAGAGCCCTGGGCAGCGTGGCCACCAGCCCCCTGATGACCCAAATCCATTGATCAGATATCCTCACTGAGTTGCTCTGTTTTTAAACTTGGCCTTTCTGGCTCATTTTCGTATGTCCCTCAAGGACATATTTTTAAAACCTTCTGTGGGTCAGCCAGGCCGAGGCACAGCCATTAAAATCGATGACCACGGAGCTTCAGGAAGTGCTCAGGAATGTTTTGCAAACATGTCTTTTGTTGCTTGAGCCACCTCTTGCCTTGTTCCCACAGCAAGTATTTATGGAGCACCTAGCACCTACTGTGTGTACTTCTCTGGATGGGTGTTCTGCCTCAGTAGGCAGGTTACTAACACAGTGTCTACATCATCAGACATAAAGAGCAGGTGAGAAATGGAGGAGAGGGAAGAGGGTTATGGAGTATGTGGGAGGAAGGGCCAGTTCTTGTGCCTGAGGATGCAGGGCCTGCCATCAGTGTGGAGCAGGCCATGCTGCAAGAACTAACAGAGGTATAATCATTGCAGAACTCAGAGTGTGGTGGGACCAGGAGATGGCATAATAGTTACATCACTGGACTCCCATGTAGTCGCCCACAGTTCAAGTCCTGGACTTGGTTTAAAACTCATGCTGGGTGTGTATGCGTGCGTGTGTCTGTGTGCGCCATGTCTGTGTACGCACCGTGTCTGTGTGTGCTGTGTCTGTGTACGCACTGTGTCTGTGTGTGTGCTGTGTACGCCCAAGATCCCGAGAGGAGAATGAAGAAGGTATTGTGGCATGGCCATCCCCCTTGGGTTATTTCTTGCTTTCTGTCTCTCTGTCTCTCTCTGTCTCTGGTGAGCGCATGTGCCCCATAAATTTCTCGAAAATAAAAAAATAAAAGAACTTGGGGTGTAGTGCAGAAAGCCAGCAGTGGCCAAGGGAATAAGGCAAGGGTCCCATTTGACATGATGGTCAAAGCACGCTGAAGGAGTGTGTTATGGAACACTCTAGGGGAAGAGACGTCCAAGAAAAGGCCCTGAGGTAGCCAAATGCTTGGCCGAAAGATGCTAGAGTGGCTGGAACCCAGAGAGCAGGAGAACGTGAGGGGCAGAAAGACCGGCAGGGCCAGACCGCACTCAGCATGCTGGCCCTGGGTTTAAGACTTCACCTTTGAGGGCAGTAGAAAGTCGCATCTCCTGTCACAGCTGAGTTTTAGGCTATGGAGCAATGGGATCTGGTTTGTATTTGTGAGACACCTTTGTGTGGAAATGACAGTTAGAAGGGAAGGGCAGCAGAAAGACCAGCGTAGAGGCTACTGTGCCAGTCAAGGTCCCAACGCCGATGGGGGG
>NW_006159701.1:8380185-8414999 GCF_000334495.1 Tupaia belangeri chinensis | reverse complement strand
CGGGAAGTGCCCCCCCCTGCCCCCGTACCCATTGCAGTCTTGTCTCCCCAGACAGCGCCTCCTCACTGCTGCCTGCACAGATGACTGGCCTGGCTTTGTACCTCACACAAGTGGATCATGCAGCATGTACTCCTTTGCAGTTTTGGCTCCTCTTGCTCAACATTACATTTGGAAAATTTATCAATATTTGTTGTGTCCATTCGTGCTCTTGGCTGCTCTGGAGTATTCCATTGGGTGAATATATCACAGATGTATGTATCCATTCTACTGCTAATGGGCACTTGGGTTGTTTCCAGTCTGGGGCTGTTATGAATAGTGCTTCTAAGAACATTCCAGACCATTGCTTCTCAAACTTTAATGTACTCATGTATTACCTAGAGAACTTGTTAAAGTCTTTACCTAACATAGTAGAAGGAATCATCCGGGAGGTTTAGGTGGGTCCTGAGTGTTTGCATTTCTCACACTTTCTTAGGCAATGCTGTGCTGTTGGTGCACACCCGTACTTTGAATAGTGAGGCTCTTTCACAGTGAACACGTTTATCTGGTGTGTACAGCCAGGAGTGGAATTGCTGGACCAGAGGGTGGCATGTTTCAGTTTACTAATGTATTCCCAGTGGTTTTCCCAGATACAGTGACACCTCCTCCAGTCACGCAGTGCCCTCGTCAACTCTTGGTATTACCTGACTCTTATTGTAGCCATTCTGATGGTATGTAGTAGTGTCTCATTGTGGTTTAAGTTTGTGTTTCACTGATGACAGTTGATGTTAGGCATCTTTTCATGTGCTCCTTGCCTGTTGGGATCTATTTTTGTGAGTTGCAGGTTCAGGTCGCTTCATTTTTCTATTCTTTTGTCTTTTTTTTTTTTTTTTTTTTTTTAATAACCAATGGGTCTCAGTGCTTGCCAGAGAGAGAACCACTGCCCCCCTAGTGAGGTGTGGTTATGCCATAATCCTTTTTCCTCTGTTTCTCCATTCATTCAGGATTTGGGCATGCATGTACATGTTTCTCATGCCACAGAGGGAGGATTTGAATCTACATGTGGAATCCACCTTAACTGCTGAACTGACTGGTCATGACTTTCTTTTTCTTACTGGAGTTTCAGGAGTTCTTGATTCTTTTTTTTTTAAAGAGTTTGCCAGAGAGAGAGATTAAGAGAGAAAGTGAGAAATCGCCCCCCAGGGGGTTGGCCGCAATTCCTTCTCCTCCAGTCTCCTCCTGGGATCTTGGGCACGCATGCACATGTAGCCAGGATGATTTTTAAGCCTCCACGGACTTGAATTGTCGGTCGACCCTGTGGGAGTCCAGTTGCGTAACCCTGGTGCTATCTGCTGGCCCAAGTTCTTGACTCTGGACACAGTCCTTTATGAGATATATTGCACGTTCCTTCTAATCTGTGGCATTTGCACTTTTATTTCACTAGTTCTTTTTAATCCAACCATTACTGCCCAGGACCTGGCAATGGTGGCAGGCCACTAAGACTCTGAGCCCCAGATTGGGACCACATGGGAGGCCCATGTTCAATTCCCGGTCTAACCTAAAGAGCAGGCATAGTGGTGCATGCCTGTAGTCCCAAATAGGAGGCTGAGATGGTGAGACCCTGTTTTAAAAATAATAATATTAGTTACTGTGCTGAACTTGGGAGAGGGGTACAGAGATTCCCATTCTGCCCATCATAACCAGCTTTGAGCATGTTACTAGAAGGATCATCCCTTCTCCTCTTACTCATTCACATATCCACATTCTCGTCCTTGGCCTGCCTGCAGGGGGCCTCTCCCAGCATTCATGGTGAATATTCCTCTGCCTACACACCCCCCTTCTAATCTCCCCGTTATTCAAGCTGCTCAAGCCAGCGCGTGCACTTGACCGTGCTCTTCCTTTGGCGTGTTCCCACTTCTGGCTGTTTTGACGAGTAAGTGAGTTCATCTGCCTGGACCTGCAGAGACACCTGGGGTCATTGCAGAGCAGCTTCCTGGCAGCCTGACCCAGACACAGCTGGTGGTAGCTGGTCCCAGCCTGGCCACCTGGAAGGAACGAAGGCCAGAGGACCAGGTGGGCTCTCTGCCTCCGTGTGCGTCTTGCTCAGGTTTGGTTTAGTTCTCAGACTGATTGTGCTCGCTGCTGAGCACCCGCTTCTAACATGTGTGTGCACTGAATCCTGCCATCAAACCCGATGCCCTCCGTGGCCTTCCTGCCTCACCTCAGTGCTGGTCTCTAACCACCTACACTTCTGGCCCAGCAGGATTGTGAGATCTCTAGAGCCCACTGAGCACAATCCACCGGCTCACAGACCTGACACACCTGGAGGGCCCCGCTGCCCACTGGCATCCCATGAGGACAGACAGTGGAGGGGCAAAGGTTACAGCCTCCGATGCCAGCATGTGGGGGTCTCATCTGTAGCTGCCGCTCACTGGCCTTGTGAACTGAGCAAGCGTTAACTGGTTAACTGAGCCCCAGTTTCTCCAGCTATAAAACAGGCATAATGGTGGTCCTCAACTCGTAGGGCTCTTGGGAGGTGGAACAAATAATACATGTGACACGCTAAGAACAAGGCTGACGCGCGATGGATGTTCGGCGGCTTCTGCTGTTGTAATTATCATTCTTACTGTTGTTCTGTGATGCGTAGGCCGGTCTCACCTGCCATCTCTCCTCATCCTGCTGATGTCACTGCACCGTCTCTTACCCCTGGACCTTTGGGTCTGCTCTTCATTCCAGCTGGCGGTGTGCGTGCCCTCTTGCTGTTTACCATGGCACCCCCCTCTTCACTCATGCCCCAAGACCAGCGCCACCCCAACGCCTTCTGAGCCCCTCTCCTGTCCTCACCGTGCTGGCACGGGTGCCCCGTTTTTCCCACGGGTCACACAGCTGATCTTTGAGACCTTAAGGCAGAGGCCAGTCTCACCACGCTGACAGTCACAGAGGCTGTTTATTGAGCACTGACTACATGCCAGCTCTCAGGAGGGTTCACTGAGTCCCTCGTGTGACCTTTCCAACCCCCATGACCCGTGGGGACCAAGGCTTACACGTGCCCAGCAAGAGAGTAGCTGAGATACTGGGCTGTCGGGAAAGCTGTGTATTTTTCTATGCAAAAATGCGTCACGACTTTCCCGACAGCCTAATTGGAGGCAGCACCATCTCAGCCTTCTTCTAGCACACGCGCCTCCCTCGGTTTTTCACCAGATATTTACCAAGTGAGGCTGGCATGGGATGGTGACCTCCTTCCCCCACCACGAACCCCAGTAAGGAGGAACGTGTTTGTATGATTCACCATTGCATCCCACATGGGATCCGACACAGCGAGGGACCCCCCGAGTACTGGTGAGGCCGCAGTTGTCCAGTTGTGAGTCAGAGACCACTGGGTGTCTCTGAGACCTTTGCCAGTTGTTTTCCTGATAGGAAGTTGCTGTTTCCCTTTCATTCATAGTCTCTCACGAATGCAAGGTGGAATTTCCCAGAGGCTACACGAGGTGTGACGATGTTATCATTGCTGGCTAATGGAGTATGTGCTGTGTATTCTTGTGCTTTAAACATTTCTGTTTTCATTTGACTGTGGTAAGTACTAATCACTATACCCTATGTGGAGAAAGCTCTGGGGACCAGCAGATGGTGTAATAGTTACATTGCTGGATTCCCATGTAGTCCACCATGGTTCAAGTCCCAGATCCAGTGGCTTAAAACTCAACCTGGGTGCAGGTGTGTGCATGCCTAAAGTCCTGAGAGGAGAATAGAGGAGAAGGGATTGCAGCATGGGCACCCACGCACCCCCATCCCGGGGCGGGGAGCGATTTCTCGCTTTCTGTCTCTGGCAAGCACACGTGTCTTATAGCAAAAATCTCTCTTAAAAAAAAAAAAAAGGAAAGAAAGAAAGATAAAGCTCTCAACAGCTTTCTCCTGACCCTGACACCTCATTTGAGGCAGAGGCCAGGCCCAGTGGCAGGGCTGATGGGCCTCCTCAGTCATTTTTAAAGGTGTGGAAGGGTCCTGAAACAAAAACGGTAGAGAAGTACTGTGTTCAATGAATAAGTGAATGAGTGATTGGAGGAAAGAATGAATGGAGTGTATGCTAAGGAGTTTGGACCCCGCTTGTCTCCAAGGGACGGTGGTTTGGGGGACGGCGGTTTGGGGGACGGCATCCTTGCTGGACATTCGTTGACGAGGGAGAGCTTTGGGACAGTGAATAAATACCCTTTGACCTGGCACAAGCTTTTCTGCACAGCCAACGCCACTGTTCCAAGGTATTTTCTGCAGCAAAACAATTTGAAATAATTAGAACTTTACAGAATGTCTTTAAACACGCTGGTAACAGGCAGAAGAAAACCCTCGTGAAGTGTAATCAGTTATTAGCAGCTGATCAATTATCCTCATGGATAGCTGTTGAAGGGGGAGAGAAGCAATAATAAGCCCCTTGATTAACTAATTTGAATATCTTTGGAGAACAAATTCCGAAATTTCTTTCTATTTTCTCCCCTGCTATTGTAATGGCTGCACATCTGCTGGTGAAGGCGGAGTGGAAATGGTAATGAACGCTCTGCTGTGAGCAGGCCCCTTGTGTGGGATGGGGAAGCAGGCCCTGGAGGTGTGGAGGTTAGCCAGCAACAGGCCTGGGACCTCCTGCTGCCAGGGAGTGGAGCGAGGGGCTGCCTTCAGCCCTGTCACGGGGCCTGGCCTCGGCCTCAAAGTTGTCAGGGTCAGGAGAAGGCTGTCCAGTCGGTCCTGTCCAGTTGGGCGTCTAGGGAAGCAGCACAAAGACCCTGCAGGGCCAGCTAGGCCCGGGCAGTCCCGGGATGGTGCCGACAGTGAGGGGGGCCCACATTCTGGATGCCACTCTCAGTTTTGGGCTCCCCACCCCAGCCTCTCTGGGTGACAGGTTTGATAAAAGCAGGGGCAATGAATCTGGACAATATTAAGGGCCCTCTCATCCCCAAAGGCCTCTGTTCCAACAGGATAGCCCAAACATTTCATACCGTGGCTTTCATTCATCTTGTGGTTAAAGTGAACCTCTGGAGCTAGGCTCCTGGACTCAAACCCAACTCTGTTACCTCAGCTGTGTGACCTTAGACAAGTGGCTTAGCCTTTCTGTGCCTCAGCGTGCTCGTCTGTAGAAGGGATGGTCACAGCGCCTGCCCCCTGGGCTTCTCATAGCATAGGCAGTGCACCAGGTAGGCCTAGTCGTGTTATGAGTATTCTCTGTCCCATTAATTAACAGCCTAGACCAGGATCTGCAGACCAGCCAACCAGGGTCCAAATCCCTCAGTAAATTTGTTTTGTTTGGCACAAACTGCATCATTGCATTTTTTTCTGCATCTATTACCAATCATTAAAGTGTGCGAGATCCTTCACATTACAAATCTGGGGAACCAGCGGGTGGCATGGTGGTTGAGGTGCTGGACATTCCCACATGGGAATTCATTACCATTTCCATCTCGACCAAGGTTTGAGTCCTGGACCTGGTGGCTTGCTTTCTCATTTTCTCTCTCTCTCTCTCTCTCTCTGGTTAAATTAAAATAAATTAATGAATAAATACATTTTTAAAAATTAAAAATAAAGTCGTCTTTTTAAAAAAAAATCTGGATTTGGGGCTTTTCTAGAGAATCAAACTCCCATGTCTACCTCACTGGGCCCACAGTCCATCTGGCACTGTGGGCACAAGCTGAGCCCATGGCCCCCTGTAGTGGGGACACTTGTCTCCCATTTGCCATGGTCCTGCTCATCCCCTTACTCCAAGATCTCCTGACTGGGCACTGCCCTCACCAGTGAGCCAGGGAGGTCAGCTAGGTCTGGCCAGTGCCGCCCCCCATGTGCCCAGAGCCTGCCTTTTGAGCAAGTGTGTATTTGAAAGAGCCTAAGCTAATGGGCAGGTCCATTTCATGAGGCCCCTCAGCACCTGACAGGGCAACAAACTCCAGCCTGCGTTGCATCTGCCTCTAGGGCCTCCCTCACCCCACCTGCCTACCCCATTCAGAACTGTTCTTCGCCTGTTCCCCCTCCCATCTCTCCCTTGATCCTCTCCTCCCCACCCCTTTACACAAGATGTTCTGGAGACCCACATGCAGGGAGTGTAGACACTCACCCTTGAGCTCCTTGTCTGAGGCCAGAGCGCAAGAGAAAGCCACATAGCACCCCCCAGCCAGCCCCCGTGGCCGCTGGTGCATGACCATCCCATTCAGAGAAAACCTGTTTTATATTTTGTTTGAAGCACTCAAAAAAAGAGCATCTGAAACCACCTTTAAAATCTCTCCCTCCTCCTCCCCTGACTGTTCCATCGCTTAAAAATGGCTTAACCAATTTGGGCTATTTTTAGAAAAATGCCTGGCATGTTGGCTGACAACCTGTATTCTAAGTTTCAACCTGATATGGAAAAGACAGAGTTTATAAACCCCTAGGCAAAAAAAAAAAAAAAAAAAAAAAAAAAAGAGAGCGAGGGAGAGAAAAAAAAAAAAAAAAAAAAAAAGAGAGAGCGAGAGAGAGAGAAAAAAAAAGAAATACACAAAACATTGCTTTAGAATAGAAATCATCTACAGTTGACCCCACGGGTCCCAGTCAGCAGGACGTCATTGGTCACCAGCCACTTACATGAGGTTTCAAGGACAGACAGACACAGGTTCGAACCCTGGTTCCACCACACTCTGTGTCCTCGAGCCAGAGAAGTGCCTTCTCTGAGCCCTTGGTTTTGTCATCTGTGATGTGAGGGTACTAGGAACCACCTCAGGTGACATGCTGGACAGTCTCATCCATAACATCCATTACTGTCCTGATGGTCCCATGCAAATACCAGAGCTCTGTAAAGAATCAGTCCGAGCTTCACGAATGTGAGTGGCTGGTGAGCCCACCTTCTGATTTCTTTGGGATTTTTTACAACAGTTTTTATTGAGGTGCAATTTACACGCTATCAAATTCACCTAGTACATGTGTGTGATGCAAAGGTTTTTAGTATACGTATGGAATTTTGCGATCATCCTCATAATCCAGTTTTAGAATATTTCCATCCCCCCCCGAAAGATTTTATTTTATTTTATTTGTTCATTCATCTATATTTTAATTTGGCCAGAGAAAGACACACACACACAGAGAGGGGGAAAGTGAGAAAGCAAGCCACCATGACTAGGACACAAACCATGGTCAGCCATATGGGAGTGTCCAGTGCCCTAATCACCTCGCCACCTATTGGCACCACCAAAAGATCTTTTATGTCCACTTATAGTCATTCTTTGATCCTGCA
Organism: Tupaia belangeri chinensis; assembly: GCF_000334495.1. Lineage (NCBI taxonomy): Eukaryota > Metazoa > Chordata > Mammalia > Scandentia > Tupaiidae > Tupaia > Tupaia belangeri. The sequence continues at coordinate 8,407,783 of NW_006159701.1, read as the reverse complement.
CCTAGCCTGGAAAACCAAGAGTCTATTTTCCATGTCTATAGATGTGTTCCCTTTGGCCCCTGTATATAAATAAGATCATACAATCTCTGGTCTTTGAGCCAGAGTCTTTTGTTTGGTATAATGTTCCTGAGGTCCGCCCATGCTGCAATGGGTATGACTGTTCTGTCCTTTTTGTTGCTAAATAGTATCTATTGTATGGATAGACCACATTCTGCCATCAGTGGGTGGACATTTGGGTTGTTGCTACTTCTTGGTTGTTATGAATAGGGCTGCTGTGAACATTCACATCCAAGTCTTCATGGCCACATACGTTTTTGGTTCTCTTGGGAAGAGGAATAGAATTGTAGAGTCATGAGGCAAATTTATGTTTAACTTTCTAAGAAACTGCCCCATGGCCTGGTGCTTAAGACAGCCAGATCCCACGTGGCCAACCCCATGGTTTGAGTCCCAGACCCAGCAGCTTGTGAAACACACTGGGCCCATGTACGTGTGTGTCCAAAATCTTGAAAGGAGGGAGGAATAGAGGTGGAAGGATTGCTGCATGACCATTTCCCATGTGGGTACATTTCTTGTCTCTCTATCCCTCTTTCTATTGAGGGTGCATGTGCCCTCTAGCAAAAACAAAAACGAAAACAGAACTGCCAACTCTCGTCCAAGGTGGCCACACCGTCCTGCATTCCCACCAGCTGCATATGGACGTTGAGGTGTCTTCCTTGAAATTTGAGAGTGCAATTTTGGTGCCTGCTTTCAATCAAGGTTTAAGCTGGGAATTCTGGGAGCTGTTCGAGTTTGAAGAGATGACTGGCAGTCAGGGAAGGCATGGAACAAAACCGTACATCCTAGATTTCCCGAAACAGTGCTATTGCATAGAATTCCGGGATCATGGTATAATCTGAACTGTCTGATGTAGCTACAAGCACCTGTGGTTGTTGAGGCACTTGAATAAGTGCAAGTTCATTTACACATACTGAATTCAGACAACCCCAGGAGACGTTGGACTACCCTACTGGACAGTGCCCTTCTAGAAGTTCAGGATCACTGCTCAGGATGTTCCAGGTCCTCAAAGCATACTTTGGAGGATTGATCAGGGTTCAACCCTTTCACCTAGAGATCTGGGCACTGGGGCCAGGAGTATTGCATCTAGATAGTACTCAGCATCTCAGGAAGGAGAGGGAAATGGCAGAATTTGCAATGGGGACTAGGCTGGGCATGCTCTGGAATCATGAGAATGGTGTGGTAAGCTCTGGGGCTAGGAGGACCCAGGTTCAAATCCCAGCCCTGTTGTTTACCAAGTCTGAGACAAATGACCTGATTCCACCGAGCCTGTTTTCTTGGCTGAAAAATAATAGTAGTCAGGCATCAGACAGTGGCACAGAGGCAAAATGTGACACTCTATGAAGTTGACCCACTTGGGAAGTTCCTGGTTCAAGTCTGGAGCCCTCCCTGAGTGTGCTGGCCACAGACATGTCCGTGATCTGGGGCTGGCCTGAGGCTGATGGCAGATCCTGGTATCAAGACCCTGTTGGGGGGACCAGCAGTTAGCATAATGGCTATGTCGCTGGTCTCCCACGTAGTCAACCGTGGTTCAAATCCCAGACCAGGTGGCTTAAAACTCATGCCGGGCACATGGGCGTGCATGCCCAAAATCCCGAGAGGAGAATGGAGGAGAAGGGATTGCAGTGTGGCCATCCCCTCTGGGGGGTGATTTCTCACTTTCTGTCTCTGTGTCTCTCTTTATCTGTCTGGCGAGTGCACACGCCCTGTAGCAAAAACCTCTCAAAAAACAAAACAAAACAAAAAAGACCCTGTTGGGGCTTCTCTCTCTCATAAATATATAAACTTTAAAAAGTGAGTGTAGTAGCATAACTCTCAAAGGACTGCTGCAAGGCTCAAAGAATAATGACAGTAAACCCCCTAGCCTGGGATCTGCCACTTAGCACACGTAGGAAAGTTGCAGCTTCTGCTATTTTGTCTTTATTGTTGATGTTTTAAAAGAGATTTTTGCCATAGGGCATGTGTGCTCACCAGAGACACAGAGAAAGACAGAGAGACCGAAAGCAAGAAATCACCCCCAGAGGATGTCCATGCCACAATCCCTTCTTCTCCATCCTCCCCTTGGGATTTTGGGCATGCACATACGTGTGCCTGGTATGAGTTTTAAACTGCCGGGTCCAGGACTCAAACCATGGTCAAGTATATGCAAGTGTAGCAATGTAACCATTACCCATCTGCTGGTCCCAATTGTTCTGCCTGATTCCCAGGACTGGCTAAATGTTGTGTAAACCCCAAATCACGTCCTTGTCCATGAGAGCTGTGATGTTAGGCTGTCAGCACCTCTCAGGCAGGCATCTGCTGTGACCACAGCTGAGTCACTTACACCTGGAACGTACCTGGCACAGAGGGGTGTGTTCCCCACACTTTGTTGAATTAATGAATGGATGAATGATGCCATTGAGTTGTGGGCCAGCAGGGTGTAAGCAGCATGGGGCTTCCCAGAGGAAAGGACACTCCTTCAGAAAGCATGGCTGGAAAATAGCACCAAGTTCAGGCCAGGATGCTGTCTCCAGACACTGTCTCTGAGAGACAAGCTGGGCTCAGACTCCTTAGCACACACTCTGTTCATGAGTCCCTTCACTCATTCATTCATTCACTGAATGCAGCAGTTCTCAAACTTTTTCTCTTGGGACCTTTTATTTATACCTTTAAAAATGGCTGAGGAGGACCAGCAATTGGCATAATGGCTGTCGCTGGACTCCATGTAGTCGACCATGGTTCAAGTCCCGGACCCGGTGGCTTAAACTCAGGCCGGGTGCGTGTGCGTGCATGCCCAAGATCCCGAGAGGATAATGGAGGAGAAGGGATCGTGGTGCAGTCATCCCCTCTGGAGGGTGATTTCTCACTTTCTGTGTCTCTATCTTTCTCTGTCTTTCTGGCAAGCGCACATGCCCTATCACATAAACCTCTCCTCTCCAAAAAAAAAAAGGCCAAGGACCCAAAAGAGCTTTATCTCTGTTGGTTATAATCACTGATTTTTACTGTATTCAAAATTAAAACCAAGAAATTAGGATCTCCCAGCTGGAGAGTGCCAGAGGCAGGATTTGAACCCAGCTCATACTCTGAAGCCTTCAGATGGACTGCGTGTCAGAAGTGAGTGTTCTGTGCCCCAGACCTCTTTAGTCTCTAGAACAAAAAAGTAGACCAGTTGGCCAGGGAGGAGGAAAGAGGTCCACAGTGCTTGGTCTAGGACAGGTCAGCCTGTCATTCTCAAGCTTTTTCTTAGTTAATAAATATTCAGTACAGACTGTTTTTGTCCGAGCCCCTATACATCTTTGTGACTATGTGTCTGTGTGTCTATGTGTCTCTGTATGTATTTGTGCCTTTGTGCCATGTATGTATGTGTTTCTGTGTGTGTGTGTATGCATGCATCTGTGTGTATTGGTATCTGTGTATCTGTATGTGTTTATGTTTACACTTAAATATGTGTTTTGTCTGTGTTTCTGGGTGCATTTATGCCTGTGTCTGCATGTCCACCCATACCCATAGTGAAAGAAACCTGGAGGGAAGGCTCTTCCCTGTGGTATGATCTGCTGTCTGTGTGCCTTTAATTATTCATTTTTAAGAATTATTTTATTATTTGTTATTTTCTGATTTGCTATAGGGTACATGCCCTCATCAGAGAGAGACAGAGAGAGAGAGAGTGAGTGAGTAGAAAGCAAGTCACCAAATCCAGGACTCGAACCGCAGTCAGCCATGTAGGAGTCTAGCACCTTAACTACCATGCCACCTGCTTGCCCGACCTTTAGTTCTTCATTTACCTTTACTGTCATTCTTTTGTCTTGTTGATGAGCATGTGTTACTTTTGTGATTGGGAGAGTGGCATTCTGTTTTTCTGCAAAATACAGATTTCTGCAGACCTGAGGAGACGAAGTCCCATCCATGTGGCTTGGACGGGGCTTTTAGTGGTTTGGGCGGGCGGGGGCCCCTTTCGCAGCGAGGGTCCAAGCTGGTCTTTGAGCGTTCCCGTTGGGTCAGCGTCTTTCCTGTGCATGTGTCCCTGTCCATTGAGCCCAGAAAGAGGGCTGGCGATCTGGGGTCTGAGGAGCCGTGTTCGTAATGAGGTCAGCTGGGTGGGAGTTTCACATGACTGTTACGGTAGACATTCTAATAAAATACAGGTAGATAGAAAGGGATGTTGATGTTTTTTCCTCTCCCTCCACCCTCCTTCATTCTTCTTCTCCAGAAGTGGCAAGAGTTGTGTATCAGGATCCCGTGCAGCTGGGCATGAACTAAGACCCCACCCTGGGCAGGGAGCAGCTAATTGGACGTTGTTCTTCAAGGTGTTGGGAGGAGGCTGGGACAGGGGATTTGGTTGTGGGGTCACCTGAGCAGGAGTCTCATGGGGGACTCTCAATCCTAAATGTCTCCTCTGTCTCCCAGCCCTAAAAAGAATAGCTGTAGTTTATGTATGGGTGCAGCTCAGTTAGGGCTGGCCCTAAGGGAGTGTCCTTAGGGGTCAGGAACATCAGCAGAATTATAGGGGAGGTGTTTAATTCAACCTTTGTTTCTTGCTTCCTCTCCATAGTCCTACAAAAGGTTTTTCTTAAAAAATGTTTCCATCTTCAAGTTTACAAAATAGACTCCATGGGGCACTTACTAACTGTAATTCCTCACATTTGTTTAGGAAGAAATTGCATCTACAAATTTTTTCTGGTCCTCTCAGTAACCCCTCAAGATATCCTCGCCCCATTTAATCCATGATGGGGCAGTGGGAGGTCAGACACTTCCCAAAGTCAGCAGCAGATCAGGGGACAAGCCGTGTTGACCCGAGGACGTCTGACCCGGATTGCTCCTGACCACAGCCAGCCCCCCAATCCCAGTTTGAAGGTCTTCTCTACTCTCTCTGTCTCACCTTCAACGTCTCCTGGCTGGTGCTCCCAGCTGCTGAGCGGTGTTGATTCTCCCCGGGGGTTCTTTAAAGTCCGTTGGCTCCCACTCCTGCCTATTGCCCCACCACCCTCGCCTACTTGGCTGGTAGCAGAAGACGGTATTTCTGCCCTCCCAGATGCCAGGCTCAGCCTCTGCCTGCCCAGGTAACATCCCACACATGCCTAGAAAAAAGTACCCCTCCTCTGTTCCACTGTCCCCTCTAGCTCCTAACTAATCCCTGCCTTGGCCCCACAGCCTTCCCACTCAATCCCCCCAAGTCCCTAATATGCACCCACGTGGTCAGTCATTCCCCAGCACAGCCACACCCATGCCCGTAGGTCCCTCCTCGCGGATGTCTGCCCCAAGTTCTGTTACAGGCCACTCTCTTGGGTCTGTCCCATGAGCACACACCAGGTGCTCACCAGCTGCTTCCTTCCCCACCTGGACTGTGTGGCCATCACCTTCTTTCATGCCCTCTGTTTTCCCAGAGCATCCTGAGGTTGCCACCTTTCCACCCCAATTCCCATTCACCCCCCCAGCCTCAAAAAAAGATTGCTCAGAGAAGTGAACTAGAGGCAAAAATATTGCAAGTGGCACAAACTTCAGAGATGACACCATGGTTTGGAGAAGGGACAGAGGATTCAAATTCCTGCTCTGCTTTTCCTGTGAACATGGAGCAGTGATATGATCCCTTAATGATCCCGGTTCCCCGTTTGCAAAGGGAATCTTAGGAGCACAGAGCTCCTGGAAGACAAGATGGGCCGGGTGTGAGAACTGCTGTCCGCTCTTGCAGTGAGGTGTCATAGCCACTGCGGCGCCACACACGTGCAGACGCTCAGTCAGCACTCAATGAACGAGTGCGTCCCCATTGGGACAGAGGAATGCAAGAAACACGGTCACCCATCTGGACCAGGTGTGTCAGCCCTAAGAAGGGCCCAGGGGTTCCCTGGCCGTCACCTGACACCCACCAGCATGGGGGCTACTGTGTCTTCCTGGTGCCTGTGAGGTTTTAAATTCTGAGAACTCTGGCATGTAAAGCAGTAATCAAGGGCAGGAGGAAGTGATCGGATGTGACTCCCTGTTTTCGGGGCTTGCTGGTGAGATAATTAGGCGTTTGATTGGCATCCTCTGTCAAGGACAGCCACCTCCAGTCCTGTTGGTGGCAGGGGCAGGCTTATCTTCCTGCCTGTGCTTAGGGGATGGTGGTTAAAGGTGGGACAAGGCACGAGGTGGTGCGGTTGCTGGGGGTGGGGGTGCGGGCCTACAGTCAGCAGGTCCATCCTTCTTTCTTCACTCATTCATTCATTCACTCCACAGACACTGAGCACCCCGCAGCAGGGCTACAGGCAAAGTCCTTGTCCTTGTGGAGCTGACATTGGAGGGAGCGGGCAGGGGAAACAGGCAATAAACAAATGGAGAAGTGACTGCGTATATGTGTCAGTGACAAATGCCGTGGAAAAAATGAACAGTGCAGGGGCTGGGTGACATGGGGAGGAGCAGCTCGCTGTTTTAAATAGGACAGTGGGACAGGATCCTGGGAGAAGGTGATGTGAGAGCCCAGACCTGAGGAGGTGAGAAAAGACCCACATGGGATTCTGAAAACAGTCAGTGCAGAGGCCCTGGGTGGGAATATGCTTGATGCGTTGAGAGCCACCAAGAACCCCGTGAGGCCAGAAGTGAGTGAGGGGGGAGTAGAAGGAAGTGAGACCAGAGGTGAATCATGGGGTCTTATTGCCGTGGAGCACTTTGGTCCTGAATAGGTAGAAGCTATGGAAGGCTTCTGAGCAGAGGAGGGACAGGATGTGACTTGGCTTTAGTAGGATCCCTGTGACTGCCAGATTGGAAAGGGACTGTAGGGAAGTGAGGGTGGCAGCAGGGAACCCACTAAGGAGGCACCTGTGGTCGCCCAGGTGAGCGATGACAGTGGCCTGGGCCAGGGTGGCAGCACTAGAGAGGATGAGAAACTGCTGTATTAAGTTGACAAGATTTGCTGATTTATATCAGCCTGACAGCCAGGGCAGGGAAGGTGGCTGCAGCACCCCCATGCCTCACCCCAGCTCAGAACTGGGAGCGCCTTCCTCACCTTTCCCAGCCTAGAGCTCTCAGCCCTGCTCCTGCTGCTCCTGGACCCCCTGCAGGCTGCCGGCTTCTCATCCTGCCAGCCCCAGAGAAGTGGATGATGCCAACTCCATTTTACTAGCCTAAGAGCTAGTAGGCAAGAATGTCAGGACTCGAACCTGGTCTCCCTGCAGACTGCCAGCTCTTGGCCTGCTTCAAACTAAAGCAAATTGGTGTCTGGATCTTCTGGGAGCCAGAGCTGCAGGAGCTTCTCGGAGGGCTGGTAGATGGTAGGGTTTTGTTTTGTTTTTAGGCAGGGTCTCTGTGTGTTGCCCTGTCTGGCTGTAATCTTGCGATCTTCCTGCCTCAGCCTCCCGAGTAGCTGGGATGACAGGCATGCGCCACCACGCCAGCTTGGGCTGCAGTTGTAGTTGTCTGTGCTCCTTGGGTAAATGCTCTGTGTGGGCAGAACCTGGGTTGTCTTATCCCTTCAAAACTGTAGGCACTTAAAAACTTGTTGAGTAAATGAGTGAGTAGATGGATAGATGGATGAATGGCCACAGGGATGGACAGATGGACAGACAGACTGAGTAGGCTCGGTCATGCTCGAGGTCTTGAGGCCATGTGAGTGCTGTTGAGGACACACAGTTCAGGGAAGGGTTGCCTATCAGTATCTGGAGGGCAGCTCCAAGGATAAAACCCAGAAGAACCAAAAAGACGTACGTTTGAGTCTCTACGATGCCACTTCCTCACTGTGCGACTTTGGCCAAGTGGCTTTGTCTCTCAGCAGGTACTATGGGTAAATTGGTACCTGTATTATAGGACTTCTCATTTGCTCCCTTAACAGATGTATGTAAAGATGCTGCTGCTTGGCCAGCACAGCTGGGAGAATTAAAGGAACCGTTATGTGCCAGTTAGCATGGACCTTGTACGTAGAAAGTCTGGCATGGGACAATTACTGTATTATCATCCCTTGCTGGAAGTTTGCTGAGAAGCTGTTGGCAGCCTCTCTGCACACACCCAGGCCTCGAGGTTTGGCAGCGTTCCCCTGGGTGGCGGGCTCTTCTGCGTGTGAACTGTCTGTCACCCCAGCCCAGCTGATGGAATGCAGTAGAGCCAGCTTGGCTGAAAACTGTTTCTGTAGGCACCGCCCCTTGCCCCAGCCTCAGATAATTGGCCCAATACATCTCAGCGTCTGAAATTTACATATGGTGCAGGGAGTGATGGATGGCTCTGGTAACCCGGGCTGTCTCTCAGCCGCGGTTCAGTTATCCGTCTCGGTGGGCTGCAGAGCCATCCGTCTTGTCTTGTCTCCTGGCTCCTGGCAGGCCAGCATGTGCTCTCCATCCCAGGTCATCCCCCAACGCCCACCCCCACCCTCCAGCCCAGAGCCAGCCTTCTGAGGGCCCCTGCAAGACCACACTCCCAACCTGCCCACAGCAGACACAATAAGTCCTTTTTCTCCAAGCGGCCCCTGAAACCCTCCTCCTTGGGGATGTGTCGGGATTCTGATGATTCCAAAATCCTGGACAGCTCCATGGGCTTAAGATGTAGAATGGGATCTGTGGCTTTCCAGTAGAGAAGCCTACCTTACTCCTGCCACAGGACACTTCATTCATCCCATAGGTGTTTATTGAATGCCTACTGTGCACTAGGCATTGAGCTAGAACCTGTGAATTCAGCTGTGAACAAGACAGGCACAGTCCCCATCCTGAGGGACTGGCATTCCATTGGAGCTGCACCAAGCGCTTTACCCACTTAGTTTGTAAGTCCCCTATGGACATGATTCTTGTCACCATTTTTTTAAAAGAACTATTTTATTTAACTTTCTTTCTTTGTTTCTTTATTTATAATTTGACCAGAGAGGGACAGAGAGAGAGAGAGAGAGAGAAGACAAGAAAGCAAGCCGTAGATATGGGACTTGAACTACGGTCGGCCATGTGGGAGTCCAGCACCCTTAACCAGTATGCCACCTGCCGGCCCCTAATTTTTATCCCCATTTTACAGACACAGAAACTGAGGTTGAGTCACTTGTCCAAGGTCACACCGTGAGAAGTCAGAATTTGAACCCAGGTCTGTGATCTCTGAACCATGGCTCTTGTTTCCTCAGAAGACCAGGCTCTTTGAGGGCCTCTGGCCAGGACACATAGCATGCATTCATTTATTCATTCATTCATTCATTTGATCAACAAATGTTTGTAAAGTACTCACTGTGTCTCAGGAACTATTTCAGACACTAAGACTATACTAAAGAGAAAAAGGCCAAAATCTTTACCTTGCTCTCATGGAGTTTTTGTGCTAGTAAATAACTAAGTGAAGCACAGTGTTTGATAGGGATACATGCTAAGAAATAGAGAGCTCAAGACAGGACTAGGGGATTAGTTAGGGGACTTTTGCAGTGATCCCTGTTTTTCTCTTGTTTTTTTGTTTGTTCGTTTGTTTTGTTTTTATCAAATGGACATCTCCAGACCTAGGTCAGATTTCCCTAGTCACCAGACCTTGGTGACTCTGTCCCCAAATCACCATAAGTCACCTTGTCTTCTGGGTTCCCATTGTACTTAATTCATACTTCTTATACTATGGTTAGGCACAATGTAAGCATTGATCTGTCTGTCTGACTCCTCCACTGCACTGTGAACTAAAGGAAGAGACTGTATGGGTTAGTTTTTATTTACCAATACCTAGCCCTGTGCCTGGCACAGAATTGGAGCCAATAATTAGTTGGATGGATGATTGTATGGGAATAGATGATGAATAGAAGGATGGATGGATGGATGATCATTTGGAAGATGGATGATTAGTTAGATAAATGGGTAGTTGATTATTTAGTTGGTTGGATGGATGAGTGGCTGGATGGGTGATTGGATGAATGGACATTGGATAAATGAATATTTGTTTGCTTGGTTGGTTGAACGGATGGATGGATGGATGGGTGGATGGGTGATTAGATGGACATTGAATAAATGGGTGTTTGGTTGGTTGGTTGGATGGATGGGTAGATAGTTGGGTGGGTGATTGGATGGATATTGGATAAAGGGCATGGGTGACACCTCAGAGAGTACTAGCAACCTCTCCTCACTGTGTGTTGGGAACCACACAGTGATTTAATTAGAACAGGTAGATTAAAACTTTACCTCTTCCTTGGCCCGTCAGTTTCTATATCCATCCACAGGCAATATGGAAGACATGTTAGATTTTCACTCTTCCCTAAGCCTAAAGTGGAGGTGGTATCTTAACATGATGGCCTTTGTCATCTTTTACAAGAATGACTTATGCACTAGCTTGGCAGCTTTAGTGTATGAGCTCTTGGAAGATCCAAGCTGTGTCTGATTCATCACCGCCATCCTCCTTATCTCTTGCGTAGCACACTAGAGACCATGAATACATGGATGGATGGATGGAAGATAAGTGGATGGATGGATGGATGGATACATGAGTGAGTGGAAGGATAAGGTCCAAGAACTTTAGTTTACCGCAACTCCCTGTGGTAAAGCAAAGGCTTGTGTTTACATTTAGGGGAGTTGGTGATTGTGTTGGAAGTCATAATCACTGCTCACCCTGGTTTTCCAGACCTGGCCCAGAGTCTCACCCACATCTTTTTATAGGAGATAAAGTACACAAGGTACTTAATGCACTTAATAAATATTAGCATGTATATAATAATAGAAACTCAGGAACTGTTAACTATGAGTTATTAATTTCCATAACAAACATCTATGTAATACTTCATTTGAAGGAAAGGTTTTAAGGCTTTAAAAAATAAAATCCAATGGCAAATATCAGAAGCGTTAACAGGGACACAAAGAAGACACCATGACTTGTGTTTGGGAGGGTCCAGGAAGCCCTCTCAGAAGAGAAGGTATATAGCCAAGGTACTAGGGATGAGTGAGATCGGCAGCAAAGACAGAATGAGGTCATTTGGGCTGAGGGGAGTCTGTAGAGCCATGGAGCTGGGAGACACTGGTACATTTGGATTCCTGTAACGAATTCCATCTGGCTGGGAAGGAAACTAAGAATGGGGAAGATGAGCAGGACCATTAGGGACCCAGTGACATGGAGATTGGGATTCAGGAGCTTGTCCTAGGGCAGTGGAGAGCCGCAGGCAGGTTTTGAGCAGGGAAGGGAATACTGCTGGAGGGGTAGCTCCCCTTGATAAAATATCTTCAAAGCCTGGAACACCGGAGGTCCTTGCTTTCCTTAGCCCCTCCTCTTAACAATCACTGCATACTTGTAGAAGCTCTTTGCTCAGAGTCATGTTAGAGAATGTGTCTGAGTGTTAGACTGAGAAGACTGTGGACATATATGCAGAGAGGGTTCTCACGTGCTCGGGTTGTATCGTCCTTGTGTTTTCCTCATAAGAGCACAGCATGACTCAAAGCTTTGGATGTAGTTCAAATTTGGGGATCTGGTGTGAAATTTCTTTTTTTTAATTTTTAAAAATTTATTATCATTATTATGCATTTGCTATAGGGCACATGTGCCCACCAGGGAGACAGAGAGGGGAAGTGAGAAAGCCGGCTTCCAGGTCCAGGACTCAGACTGGCCATGTGGGAGTCCACTGATGTGGGAGTTCATTGCCTCCACCACCATGCCACCTGCTGGCCCCGGGGTGTGAAATTTCTTTAAAAATGAAGTGTTCTTGTAAGATACCCAATCCCTCAGGTGAGAAATCCGGGTAAATTGAAAAGGTTCGACTTGCCCTTCTGTAGATAACCGTGAGTTTTCCTTTCCCACTCAGGAAATTCACTCTCCTACCCAGATGTGGGACCTGGGCAGGTGACCAAGGCTGTCTGTGTCTCAGTCTCTTCATCTTTTTTTTTTTTTTTTTTTAAAGGTTTTGCTGTAGGGTGCATGGGCTGCCTAGAGAGAGAGAGAGAAATCACTCCCCGGGGGATGACCATGTCACAATCCCTTCTCCTCTATTCTCCTCTCAGGATTTTGGACATACATGCAAACAGACACACACACACACACACACACGCAACACACACACACACACACACACACACACACGGTGCATTTTTAAGTTGCTGAGTTCTTGAATCGTGCGGTTGGCCATTTGAGATCCAGCTGCCTTACCCACCATGCCACTAGTACCTCCTTGGTCTTTTCATCTTTTTTATTTTTTATTTTATTTTTTTTTATGTTTTTGCCATAGGGCACGTGTGCTTGCTGGAGAGCAACAGATAGAGAAAGGGAAAGTGAGAAATCATCCCCCCACCCCTTAGGGAAGACAGTTATGCTGCAATCCCTTAACCTCTATTCTCTCAGGACTCTGGGCACACATGCATATGTGCCCAGCATCTAAGCCATTGGAACTAGGACATAAATCACAGTCGGCCATGTGGGATCCAATCACCTTAACCTTTGCGCCACCTGCTGGCTCCAATCTCCTTATCTTTAAAATAGGAAAATTGTGGGACCAGCAGTTGGTATAATGGCTATGTTGTTGCACTCCTCCCATGTAGTTGACTGCAGTTCAGTCCTGGACCCGGTGGCTTAAACTCACGCCAGGCGTGTGTGTGTGTGCGTGTGTGTGTGTGTGTGTCCAAGATCCCGAGAGGAGAAGGGATTGTAGCATGGCCATCCCCCCAGGGGGTGATTTCTCACTTTCTGTCTATCTGTCTTTCTGGCAAACGCACGTACCCTATAACAAAAACCTCTCCAAAAGAATAATAATAATAATAATAATAAAATACATGGGAAAATTGGATTTGATTAGCGTTTGCTGAAGTATGGAACACATACCCACCTACAGGCCATGGAACTGCGAGCAGTGAGCAGAGCTGGTGTTAGAAGGGACTGACCCAGGGGTGAGGCAGTTTTCTCTTCCCAATTATCTTGCATCCCTTCTCATTCCACCAAAAAAGGAAGTCTCTGTTGGGTACCATGTTAACTTTAACAGCCCTCCCGCCCTTGCTCACCTTGCATGAGAAAGACAGACAGCAATGCTGTGTTGTTTCATTGTACTTTTTATTTTTTAAATGCACCTGCTGATGGCACAGAATTCCCTAGTAACTAAAAAAAAGTGTCCTTTTCAAATGCACTTATTTATAAGGTCAAAAAGAGGGGCGTCATTATAAAAGGATCATTGTATTTGTGATGCTAGGATCAGAATAATGGTTACTTTTCTGGGGTTCTGATGAGGAGGGGGTGCAAGGGAGCTGTCTAGGGGGCTAGGAACATGAACCTTCTATATTTTTATCTGAATGAGGAGTGAGGATTACACAGGTATGAAATTGAGCTTACCATTGAACTTAAAGCTATTTGTATCTAAGTCCAAAAAAAAAAAAAGGAGTCTATTCAAGGATGAGTATTTAGTTAATAGTAGTTCAGGTGATAGATCAACATGGCAAAATTGATGCAGAAGGACTCAAGGGGTCCAAGTTTGGACTGTTGTGGACAGGTCCAAGCCCCAAGATTGGCTGGCTTGCTGACAGCAAACCCCCACAGAACTGGGAGCACTTCCTGGGCAATGGGCACTTCAGGAAGTGAGTACTGGGTCCTTCAGATTTCCTCTGAAGAGCCCTGTCCTCCAAGCCCCAGCTTCTTCCTGCAGTGCCTGGTCCTGGGTGCTGCTTAATCCTAGCTTCCCTTCCCTCTGTACATTGGCCCGAGCCTCAGCTGCATCTATCATCTGCTTCAAGCTCATTAAAATTATTTCTTTTTAGTTGCAAATGGGCTGTTTATGATGATCATTATTTGAATGGTCTGCGCCGGGCTCCGGGCTGTCTGTCTGCTACTGATGGCCGGTTAATCAGATGAGTCTCCTCCCTGCCTGGGCCTGGCCCAAAGTCTGGGGCTGTGTTAATCATGGCTCCCCTAGGACTGGGGGGCTGGGGGCCAGGGTGGGAGAAGATTCTGAGTTCTGCTTGATTATCAAAGGAAAAACCTCACCAGCTGTGTGTGGTGGTCTGGACACGCGTTCCTAGAACTCGACTTCAGACGAGTGCTGTTTTCTGTTTGTCAGATTTCTTTTTTCCTATTTCTTCCAAATAAGTATACTGCATGAGCTTTGTTATTTTAAATGTTTTTTTTTATAAGACCCCTTGTCAGTTCTTTTGTTGGCCCTCTTGCTATATCAGTGTTCAAATATCTTTTCTTTTAAGGGAGACAGAGTGGTTTTTAATGTCTTTGCTTGGTGCAGTAAAACTTGGCAACACCCTGCCAGTCTTTTCCTTTTTTTAAGTAGAATTCTTACTGTCTTGTGAAATCCAGAATTCTTGGAGTCATTGATCTAGTGGGGTGTTTTCCGAGCTCTCAGTTTATCTAAATAGAAGATTAGTATCAGCCAACATTGATTGAACACTTGGTACTTGCTTAACGCTTTACACATTCATGTCATTTAAAACAAGCTCCTGAACACCTTCCCTCTGCTGCCGGGAAAGTGGAGCAGAAGCCTGCCGGAGAGCAGGGCATTAAAAATTTGCCTTTGTAATCCACTAAGAGATAATCCACACCTCAGTTATTAGAATAGAGTGTAATTTATTTCCTAGTCCCTGCTTGAATCACCTTAGAGACACATTAATGTGTGTGTTACATAAGATGATGCATGTTAGGAGCTTAGCATAGTGCCTGGTACATGTAAGCCCTCGATAAATGGTAGTTATGATTATTATTATTTACTACGATTATTGTTGGTGTTGGTGTGTTTATCACAGAAACGCAGCAAGGATTTAGGGTTGAAGGATGAGCATAGATTCAGGCCAAGTTGAGGAGAGTGTGGGCACCAGTGACATCATCTCCTTCCAGAGGCCTGAGCAGGAAAGATGCCAAGAGCTAGACCTGCAGTGGGGCCAGGGCTGGGTGTGCCAACTGCCCCCTGCCCTTCCCACATTTGCTGTCTCTGCAGCATGGATGCAGCGGACATTCCATCTGTCAGATTTGCACCTGCCGACATCCTGGAAGGTACAGGTAGGGCAGCCCAGCATAATAGTCTGGTGCAACCCTCAAGCGTTTGGCTTGTCCTGCTCTGAGATTGCCTTCTAGGACCAGGGTTGGATGTTTTTTAAGGAGAAAGCAAAGAGCAGCCCCAGTTAGCATCTTGGTTGCTGTAGGTTTGGCAGGTAGGGCATCTCCAAGATAAGCACTTAGTGCCAAACACACAATAATCCCAAACTGAACTCCAGTTCCATTTGTCCTGTAGTGATGTAATACATCCCATGTTTGTCTTCAAGAGAGATGAGAAAAATAAAAAGCTGTGAGCACTCTGCTACAACCCATGGCATTCCAGCTCTTTCTCTACTGTCGAGTGAGAACTGTGCACCTGCACCAGCTGTTGGTTTTGTACTTTTGTCTATAGGTGCAGACACTGATGGCTCCCCAGCCTCTGGGTATTCTGGTTTTGATCAGTTGTGGGTTTTTTATTGGAAACTGAGCTTAGTTTTAAATTATTATAAACTAGAAGTCTTTCTTGTTTCCTTGTGACACCTTCCTCACTTGGCTCAAAATTCCATAGAGCTTTTCGATTCCAAGTCCCTGGGCTTTCGTCTACCTGGGTCACCGCCAGAATGGATTTCAGCACCCTGGAGAGCAGCGGCTCCCTTGCTGCAGTTGCAATAGCTACTTTTAGGTCTCCACCTTTTCCTTCCTGGTCTCATGATTCTCTAAAGAGATAAGAACATTTCTCCAGAAATAGAAATTCCTTCCTGGATTTTTCCAAAAGGCTCCATAGACTTGAGGCAGCTGTCCCGGGTTCAGGGCATCAGGTTTATGGCAAACTGCTATTGAACACATTCACTGACTCTCAGACATGATAGAAGACAATTACCATGCGTTTCATCTCTTAGAGGGAAAAGGATTTGCAGCGGGTTAATAGTACTTTTATTTCATTATCTAATGGTAAAAGTGTTTCATTGTGTGTGCAAGATGAATGTGTATTAGCAATGACAAATGGGGTCTTTCAACACGGTGCCGGGCCTCATCATACATATGTTAGATTAAAGAGTTCACCCTAGAAATACACTCCCGCATCTGCGTGTGTGTTTTTAATAAATCTGATTGCAGAAATTTATTGCATCACCGGATTTAGGAAATTATGGGGCTTGATTGCTGCAAATATAATCGGGTGATATATACAGAAAGGCTCCTCGAGTTATGGTCCAGGAAAAAAGCCCATCTCAGGATGGAACAAGAAAGCAGCGGACCACATAAACAGAGCATTTCTTGAATTATGCAAATGAAATCCTTGACATCGCATGGTGAATTGCACTCCTCTTGTGAAACTGCTACCGCTAAAGTGAAGAAAGCTGCAAGAGGGGCGATCAAATATACATGTATGACCAGCAGACGTTGTCTGTGACATTTGTCAACTGGAGCATCCCCCCTTCACCCCTCTCTCATTTGTCCCTTGCTAGTACGTCCTGTAAAAGCCTGGCCTGATGCCTTTCCTTGCACACAATCAGGCCAGGCCCCCCCTTCCGATCCATTTCTTCTGAATCCGGGAGTCTTCAGTGAAATATTTCTTATGCTTGAAGTGAACCTTAAATGATTTACTGCAGGATACACAAAAGGTCAGCTTGCTTCTTATTGGCACTTTCATTTTTCCAAAATCTAGTGAAATTAAAAAGCCATCTATATCTTAAAAGGCGTATTTATGAACCTTTAAGTGTAAGTAAAGTCATAGTTGGAACGGTTCCCACCTCTGATATATGAAAGCTGTCGACAGCACTTTCTTACACTATAATATGCCCATACAATATGCCGCACTTTACTATTTTGACATGGTTTGGAGATGTTTTCTACAGTTACTGACAAGCTTATGCCATCACTCCTTAGAAAATTTAAGAGGTGGGGCAAGGGGATGGGGGAAGAGATGGGAAAAAAAAAATAACTCCACCCAACTTTATGGGAGATTATTGATCTGGCCCGACTTCCGATGAGCAAAAAAGCTGTCCTGGATTTTTTTCGGTTGCATCCCCAGTTTCGTAAATTATTCATTTGTGCCAGGAGTCAATATCCTGTCTTTTCTCAGCTTTGTAAGTTAAGAAAACTTGTTCAGAATGCTGTTTTGTACGATGATTAAAAAGGAAAAAGAGGAAAAAAAATCTTTTTCTTTTTTCTCTCTCTCTTTTTTTATTGTTCCAGAAGGAGCTTAATTCCGTCGCTTCTGAGCTGTCTGCACGGCAGGAGGAGAGTGAACATTCTCATAAACATTTAATTGAACTCCGCCGGGAATTTAAGAAAAATGTACCTGAGGTACAGTATATTTGCTGTTATAGAATTAACTCAGTAGGAATGCAGATTTTTCTCTGTTCAAACTATATTTTGAAAACTGTAGACATAAGTGACTAACAAGAAAAGAAGCTAATTAGCCACAAAGAAAAATCGCAACCCCCAGCCTTTCGTGCTTCTTGGTGCCACGGCGCTCAGCGGTGCTGTCTGGAGTTAGGGCAGAATGCGTCTCCATTACAGGCATTGTTTTTGAGGACTCTGTGAAACATCCATCTTCCCCTTCGCATTCACATCGAAGTCGAATGCTTGGCCTTGATGGCAAAGACCATTTGTCTCGAGTTCTTGGTTTTATTTTGCTGTTCCGTTGGTGTCTGGGAGATGGCAGCTGGGAACTCTCCACCGCTCTCTCTGGGCACCCCTCGCTCGCCGGCTCTGGCCCTCTGCCCCTCACCTCTTTACATGTACCTCTTTCTTCTTCTTGACCTCCTCCCCTGTGATTCCAACAGCCAGCTTTATCTTCCCCAACTGCCAGGCTGGTGGTCTGGAGACTGACCAGCCCCCAGCAATGTAAGGGCCCCAGAGGAACAGACTAGAACAGGCATGTTTCTGCTCTTCACAGGGGTGAATGTGTGAATTCTTTTCCCTCCACTGTCAGGAATCCCTATAGCTTCTTAAATTAAAAAAAAAAAAAACAAAAAAAAAAAAAAAACAAAAAAAAAAAAAAAACAAAAAAAAAAAAAAAACAAAAAAAAAAAAAAAACAAAAAAAAAAAAAAAACAAAAAAAAAAAAATAAAACGATGGAAATAAACACACATAGGAAAAATGAAGCCTTCTGACTGTCTATAACATTGGCAGCTCAGAGCTATTAAGGGAAATAGACATTAGAGGTCCCCAAGGCCAGACTGCCCCCAGAGCCCACAGTGTTTCCCTCTGACTAGCAAAAGACTGATGCAGGAGCATTCCGTCCTTACCTGCTCAGGTGTGAGGCATCTTGGAGGAGGACTGGGCAGAGTTTAGCATTCAGAGAGGAAACACTGGCCCCCACAGCCACAGGGTCCCATCCAAACTCCGGGACTCCTGTGACTATCCCGCTGATGGCAGAAGTGGCCATGGGAAGACGGGTAGAGGCCAGCGCAGCCAGATATTGGGCCACATGAGCACAGAGGGTCAAGCCTTCCAGCCAACCCATTTCTTATGTGCAAAATCCGCACACAAGCCATAAGAATCTTTGGTTCTTCGAGGCAAGAGAAGGAGTTTATCCATGGAACCAGTCTAGAAGGAATCTTGGGTGAGGGCTTAGAGAAAGTACCTGTAGAAAAGAGACACGACTCTCAGATCTGAGTGTGTCTCCAATGTCACGACTCCAGAAAGGCTGAGTCAGGTCTTTGGTTTGACCCAGACCAATGCTATGAAGTTGTGGCAGCGAAGCTGAGGACCGTTCTCTGCCCTTCCATTTTAGAACAAGGCACCAGTTGGCCTTTAAACTGGTTTTCCTCTCCAGCATGAGGGTCCCCCTGCCTCTTCCTTGCCTCTGACTCTCCAGTCTCTGGAAGGAGGAGCTGAATTGACCCCAGATCTTTATAGGCCGGCCGGTCTTCTCTCTCTGGTCAGCTCAGGCGCTCCATTTCCTCCTCCTCCCCACTGCATGCAGGGAACCTTCTCCCCAGGCCACATGGGAGCCCCCAGGTGATGAGAGAAATCCAGGCCAGGTTTTAAGCCTCTGAGTTTGGCTTACATAATTTTAATACTGCATAATTATGCAATTATGTAATTAGGAGGAATAAGTTTCCATTCCTATTATAGTTGCGCCTCTGAAAATTCTCATTTTTGGAGCTAGTCTCTCCTGATGGCGAGAGTCATGCCAAGGCTTTATTTAAGAGCATCGTCTGGCTGGTGCCCGACTTACCTGCTGCTCATGCCTTTGCGCCAGCTTCCCCAGGAAGACAGGGCGGTGGGCTTCTAGAAATGGTCAAGCCCCACCCTGTCAGCTCCCAGATCCAAATCCCCTACATTTTCTTGACACAGGCTTGTGTAAAGAGCCTGTTTGGGGAGTCTGGTGACCTGGGTTCAGATTCCAGCAGGTCCACTCACTTGCTGTGTGACCTTGAGCACACCAGCTTCTCTGGGAGCCCCCGTCTCCCCTCTGTAAATTCAGAGGTCTGGATGAATGGTTTCTGAGGTGTCTTTCCATACCGACACATCCTACACCCGGACCAAAGGTCTCCTGCCACTACGTGTTTTATTTGGACAGTAAACTCTTCCTAACTTTATAATAAACTGCCAGCATTTAGCAACTCATGTGACTTCACCTTAAAAGCCAGGTTTCCAGTGTTTTTTGAGAATGACCAGTAGCTCTTGCAACCGAAAGGCTCCGTGCCCACATCGCCGTTGTCAGCTTGAGCTGAGCAGCTGCTGCCCCCATTAAGTGGTGCGTGCGTCCTCACTGCCTGCCTCCCTTGTATCTACTTCCTCTCTGGCCTTGGTGGCATTTCATTTCACAACCCGTGCCCCAGATTCTTGTGAGTTTCCCTTCCCACTGCTCAGCCTGTGGACCCATGGCCCCTCGTCATCAACTCTGCTAGGTCCACCTGTGCTGCCATCCCTCCCGCGATCCCCAGCATACAGCAGCATATCAGCGGCTCTGAGAAGCCCTGGGGAGCACTGAGCAGTGTGAAAGAGGTACCCAGGATCCGGAAGAGGGATCTTTTCCAGGGGCAGAAGCAGCACAACCTTATGTTCATAATTAAGTGGCTTACTCCCCACCCAGAGGTATTCGTCCCATCTCTTCTGTTTGCCTCGCTCTACTGCCCCTCCCTCCTTACTCTCTCTCCCTCCACACCTCCAGGGAGAGTTCTTGCAGCCATGGATGATAGTGGTTGAGGGAGTTACCAGTGGATCTCAGAGGAAACTGGAGGATTTAAGGTTGGGACCTTGGGGTATGTGGTTTTAGAGGCTTTCCTCTTGGGGAGAAGAACTCATAGGAGTTCACCAAGAGGCTGAGGACATCAAGGTCACTTAGGAAAGTCCAAAAATTCGGGTCTAGAAATAGGAGGCCCAGGTGGCTGGGACAGCCTTCCTCTGGAGCAGCCCCCCTCCACAGAGCGCACCACGCTGTGGCAGAGCCCTTCCTCTGAGCCGGGTGCCAGAGGTGGGTGGACCCAGCCAAGTCCTAGTGAGGAAGGAGAGACAGATGCAGAAGTGGTGTTGCCAAACGCAAACGTGTGGGTCTTTGCTGGCAAGGTGGCAGTTGGGTGGGGCGGCAGAGACAGCAGCCTGCAGGATGCAGCCCTTCAGGGACACGTTGAAAGTCAGAAGGTCTTCATGGAGTGACTTGGATGTCTTTGCACTGAGCATGGAGAATTGAGGCCACGTCTCCAGCCCCCACTCCAAAGAGTGTCCCATGACGGACAGCCAGTTCCATAAGGTACTTTGCAAGAAAGACCATTCCATAATCAAACACATTTAGGAAGTGCCACTTCTCTCTCTCCCAGAAACTCCCAATGTGTGTTCTGTTTCAGGCTCTGAAGAGTCCTGCAGGGGGAAAAAAAAACTCTTGGACTGAACGTTTCCCCGTCTGATTTGACTTGGCACCTGGCACCTCTGTGTGTGTGTCCATGCGTGTGCGTGTCTGTGCGTGTAACCATTGTGAAATCCCATGGGACATGCGTAGGACACTGACCTCAGCGGGCAACACTGAACTGCAAGCAGGGGCCGTGGGGGTGACCCACCTGGCACTGTGGTGAACTCTTCGCTGATCTCTTTTTCAGGAAATCAGAGAGATGGTGGCTCCTGTATTAAAAAGCTTCCAAGCTGAGGTAAGACCCAAGGTCCACAGCATGTCAGAACACCTGGCTCCCATCCTGTCCACTCAGAGTCATAGAGGGGATCAGCAGGCTCTGGGAGCTGGGAGAAGCTTCCCTGCACCTATGGCAAACTCCGCTCCCCTCCCTCCAGCACCCCATTCCATCAGTCGTGCTCAGAGTGGGCCCTCTGTTCAGTTTGACAACTGCCGAGTCGGGTCCCAATAAACTCCTTGACTTTGCCCACCCTGGCACTGGCTCTGCTCCCTTTAAGGGCTGTGACCTTGAGCCACCCGCCACACCTTCCAGGCTTGGTTTCTCATCTTCAAAAGAGGTGCTTTGTACTAGGTGGCCTTTGCCCCAGGGAATATTTGGCCTTCTGCTCTTCTTGGATTCTCTTGGGCAGCCTTGCAGATAAGTCCAAACAGTTACCAGCCTGCTCGGAAATTCTTTCTACCAGCCCACCCTGGAGTGTAAAATCAACACGGGTCACATTCTCTCCTGCTGACCTCTCAGGCCCTGGTTTCTTTGGCAGTAGCTGAGCTGTGGTCAGCAAATCCTTTCTCGTGCCTTTCTGAAGCCCTGTGATGGAACTGAACTTTCCCCTTTTGTCCTCTCTCATGACTTTGTGACCAGGATCCTGAGAATGTCTGCTTATCTGCCTGATCTAGGAGACGGGCTGGGAAACAAACTAGAATCACATCAGGTCAAGGGAGTGGAAGAGGAGGCCATTTCTACACTCTTCCCTCTTAGGGGGCTCTTCTTGGGTTTCTCTGGCCTTGGGCAGGACCCTGGAAGGCTGGCCCTTCACAGAACTGGCCAGTGGAGGTGCATTTGAAATCTGTCCTCTCCAAGCTCCGCAGTACTTTAAATCTTTCTCATTGGAACCGCCTAAGCACATGAGGCAATATTAAAGCAAACAGTAACTGGATTTACACAAATGTCGCTGATTTCCATATTTCTCATCCCTTCATTTTATTACGAAGTTGACTGATGTGCTTATTAATTTATTGAACCATCCGGTATTGGTTCCTTTGGTTGTGAGGGGCTTGGACCCAGATGAGGGGGTGAGCAAAAAACCAGAAAGAACTAATAATGCTGGGAATGTATTCTCATGGTTTTGTGTGTGTTTTTTTTTTTTTTTTTTTAAAAAAAAAGAAAGAAAGAAAGAAAGAGGTTCCCTTCTGTCATCTCTTGGTCCCCGGAGCGGTACTCAGCACACAGGCTCTGAGGCAGCTGATCCCTCTGCCCAGCCCGAAGCCAAGCACTGAGCTGGTTTACAGGGAGCATCACCCTCTCTGCTGTTGCTCGCTTGGGTCGTTGTGTTAGAGCTTCTCTACCCTCTTCAAACCTCAGTTCTCCTGTCTGTTAAATGGGAAGAAAACAATGCCATGTCATTTTGAGGATTAGCCAAGAAGTAATGCAGGGAAAGTGTTCAGTGCAATGTCTAGCACACAGAGAGCTGCTAGAGAGTGAAGAGCACAGACTCGGGGTCCAGCTTGGGTTTGAATCCCACATCTGCCTGTTCCTAGCTGTGTGACCTCAGGCAAGTTAATTAACCTCTCAGTGCCTCCATTACCTCGTATGTAAAACGGATAATATTCAGTTGTCGGTAGAGTCATGGTGTATTTTTGCATAGAAAAACGTATAAAAAATACATCATGTCTTCCCCAACAACCTAATCATTATATCTGCTTTGTAGGGTTTGGATTGAGGAAGAACAAAGTTAATACCAAAGCGGTACTTAGAGCCCTGTCGAGTATCAGCAGTGGTAGGCATTTGCTATTTCTATTACCTGTGCCTCCCAGTGCAGGTTTATCTGGCCTCTGCTATGCCCGAACTGAAACCCTCCTCTCCTAACTTAGATGTTGAGGGCTTTTGTCCACAGAATGGGCTCCCTGAGCCATCGGAAGCAGGTAGCTTAGGTACCTTCTCAGCGGGAGTTAGGTAGGCATCAGGTCTGAGCTGTTACCGGAAGACCCAGGTGCCCCGCGGTAGAGAACACGCGCCAAATGGGCCAGACAGACCTGGTTTGTCTCAACCCTGCTTAAACTAGCCGTGTGGCCTGGGGGAAGTTCCATAGCCTCTGGCGACTTCAGCTTTCCTCCGCTGGCAAACGAGGCCAGCGGTCCA
Source organism: Tupaia belangeri chinensis (assembly GCF_000334495.1). Lineage (NCBI taxonomy): Eukaryota > Metazoa > Chordata > Mammalia > Scandentia > Tupaiidae > Tupaia > Tupaia belangeri. Next base: position 8,384,692 of record NW_006159701.1, on the reverse strand, counting down.
CAGTCAAAACTGAGCAGCGTGGAGGCAGCCGCGGAGGTGTCAGGCACACAGCTGGTGCCCAGTAAGTAGCAGGGCAGAGAGTGCCGGAGTGGGGTGAAGGGAAGACGAGGCTGGCTTCTTCTCATTTCTGGAACCCTTGTGCTGTGTTGACTAGATGCTGTTTTAGTAGCTGGGGAGCTTCAAAGAACTTCGTTAATTTTCTTAAGAGGGCTTTCCATCGTCTCTTTAATGTACCAAAAAGACTACGTTTGTCTGGAATTTTATTCCCGAAACCCCTGCTTTCCTCATGATCTATCGACTAAGCCACTGTGGCCGCCTGTCCCTCCCTGCGCCTCGGGGGAGAAACGCCAAAGAAAGGTGTTAATAAAAAGCATCTTCTTCATCCAGAATGAGCCAAGCCGCACACGCACAGGCCGTTTATAATCCAAATTTGATTTTCATTTTAATTTTTTTAATGAGGGCTCATCCTTTATGCCGCTTCCCTCTCTCAATCCACCAGGCTCTGGGGCCAGGCTGCAGATTCCCAAGTGGGCATTAATCACCTCCTGGAAATATTCCCCGGGGCCACTGCTGTCCCAAGTCACATAAACTAGCTCGTAAACGCCAGGGCTGAATATTCTACCCGTCATTCCTTCCCCTCCAGTGCGGGCCTCTGGTTGAAATATACCACATTCAAGTTTATTCCTGAATTTCAGTCCACCAACCCTGGCATGTACGGAATCCGGGCATCCTTTTTATCTTTTCATACTATATATGTGTGGGTGTTTGGGATTTTTTTTTTTTTCCTTCTCTTTCTTTCTTTCTTTTTTCTTTTTTGTGCCAGTGGGAGGAGGGCGGAGAGGAAGTGAATTTGCCCTGCTGTGAATCAAGGAAGCTTCTCCTTCTGCCTTGATTGCTTAAAGGACAGTTTTGATTTCCCCTGCTCAGAAAAACAAAGACAGCCAGAGAAGGTGGCTTAATGGAGACAGCTTGAAATGGCCAAAGTTTGAATATCCTTGTGCACAGAGAAAAGAGCAAGCCGAAAGCCCCGCTAATTACAAAAGTTGCTTTATGAAAGATAATTCAAAGCAATAATTTAGCAAACATAATCAAGTCGCACAGATGGGGTTGTTGATGGATGGATTGCAACATGCAATTAGCAGTTCTCGCAGTTACATATCATTAACCCTCCGAGCACAAAAATTATTTTCTCATTATTAGTTGAAAAGGTAAAATTAAGCTGACTAGACAGTAAAGGAACAAACTACAATTAATTACCTTCATTTATTACAGTCATTATTTTAAACTTATTTTTACTTGGAGAGAGAGATGAAAACATCTAAATTAAAAGTTTTGTTATGCTAAATCAGAGGTGAAACTTTTCTCAGGAGTGTGTGCTCCTGCCCACTGAGAAAGATGGCTGGGCCTCTGCTGGGAGATGTCGCTGTCTCTGCCTCATCCTCCCTCTACCATGAGGGACATGTGGCCTGCAGGATGGAAACCGCTTTCGGTTGTATTAGAAGCAGGACACCCACCTGGGCCTGATTGAAACAGCAGTTTGGGAGCCACAGGGCTGACAGGACCTCTAACCCCCAAGGAGGCAGGAGACATAGCGGACAGACACCCATAGTCCGAGTCTCGCCCCAACAGTAACAAGCTTGTGTGACCTTGGCAAGTGACTGTCTCTGAGCTGGTGTTTCCTCATCTATACACAGAGCCAGCTCCAGTGGTGACAGTCTTGTTCTCAGCCTAGCTGGTGGGTATTGTCACGGGGGACTAAGAACATTCTTCCTGTGCACTCCCTGGGTCTGAGGGGCCTAGCGTAGCATAACCACACTCCAGAAGCTGAGAGGAGACCAGTATGCTAATGACTAAGGTACTTATCAGATAATCAGCTGCGTCCATGCAATCATGTATTCATTCAGCAAACATTTATCAAACACCTACTGCCTACCAGGCAGGTTCTGGAGGCTAAACTGGTAAAGGCCACAACCAAGTAGTTACCTTGATTCCCGCTTGGCGTGAGGGAGGGTATGTGTGCAGTGTGCAGGACTTCCCGAAGGAGACAGGGCCACCCTTCGACTTGGCACCGTGCAGGGTCTGCTCAACAATGCTCTTCGCAGCACTCACTGTGTGTCAGACTCCACATGAGGGCTGTGGGCCAGAGTCACATCCCTGTGAATGAAATAATGCCCAGAGGTCTGTTGGTTCCCTCCCAGAGGTTCTGGTCGTGGTTGATCTTCACCCTCACACCCTGTCCCCACCCCGTGCCCACCTGCATTGCGTCCTTGCATTCTGGGCCTGTACCTACTTTGACCAATAGTGCATGGTGCAAGTGACCCTGCACCGGTCCCAGGCAGAACCTTGGCCTGCCTGGAGGCTCTGCCTCCTGCCTCTCAGACCCAGCCTTTCTGTAAGGATGACGACTACCCTGAGACCACCCTGCCTCCTCTGGAGGTTAAAAGCGATTATCAACCCCTGTGAGAAGACCGGCCCACTTGAAGAGATGCTGGGGGTGAAACACCCTGTGGGGGAGAGGGCCCGGGAGCCATGTCCATGGTGAGTGGTGACTCGGGCCAGGACCCCAGCCAGCACAGTTCATCAGGCACTTTAGCGACACCTCTTGTATGCCATCTCGTCTCAGCAGCCCTGGAGGGAGACTCTACTGGTATTGTCCTCTCTCATAGGTGCAAAACTAGGGCCCAAACAGGTAAAGCTTCTTGCCCAAGCTCACAAGCTCTTCACCCGTGAGCCAGGGTAGCAGCTGCAAACCTCAGCTTGGAGGACTGAACAGGCCCCTTAAGAAGCCTGGGGCACCGGAGGAGCCCAGGGCTTCCGTCTAGATTGAGGGACCCAGTTGGAGATTTGCAGGCAGTTAGGACATCTCTCAGCCAGGCCCGTGCCTTTCAGATTTGCCTTTGCTGAGCAATCTATTGGGTGGAATCTACCTGGGGGAGCGCACCATACTCCAAAAGCTGAATTTCACACCCGGATCTGTGCACCCAGCCCAGGACTGGGCACACCACATCGTAAGTGCTTGGTAAACAGGGGTGTCCTTGGCAGCTTGCACCTGATGCAGTAAGAAGGCCTCCAGCCCCTCCTGCTCTCCCTGACACAGAGCTGCACACGCCTCCCCCACACTCTCCCCTTTGATGATGTAATAACGTTGGCTGCCCATCACCAGTTCCTGCCCGGCTTGGGGTAAAACTTACAGCGCACTGAACATCCTTCTGAATTTAACATTAAGAACCCACCAAAGCATCATTGAACCTGTCACGCCGTATTACAACCAAATTAAGAACCAGCAGCAATCCTCTTTCATTCGGTATCATATGCCTTATAAAGTAAATTATTAATGCTTTTTTCCCCCCAGTTAAGCAGTTATTTGCAGTTGTTCCGGGTATTTCTCATTAGAAATAACATCATCTAAAGAACGATATTGATTGATTTTTTTAATCTTGGAATCATGGACGTGAACCACATATTTATATGACATTCCCTTTAACTAGAATTCTCATGCTTTATTTTTATATTATTGATCTTTTTGACACGAATTGCTTTTTGGCCTTGTGCGAATGTTGTAAGCTTTCCGCCTGCAGAGGAATGGGCCGGCGTCCGGGCCCGGCTGGGAAGAGTGATCGCCCCAGCCGAGTGGCAGTAACATTCCCGCACATTTAACAACAATTAGTCTGTGCTGACGCCACGCTAGACCCTCCGTGTATGAAAATTTACAAGCCTTTTAATGGACTGCATTATGGAAGGCCGTGCGGGGCCAGTTGGGGGGAGATAAGGCCGCGGAGCACATCCATCTCACGGCTCCACGGGCTGGTGTCTCAGCGCGTGGCCCTTAGTGCTCTGGTGCGCCTTCCAGGAGGTGGTGGAGTGGGAGCCACTGCCTCAGCCAGCCCCAGGGACACCAGTGTGCACCGTGTGGCCATCTGTGCAGTGACACATTCGTCCGTCCGTAGCAGTGTGCCGAGTACCCACTGTGTGCCAGACACAGTGCCCGCCGCCGGGGCTCACATGGGTTTGCTGCCAACTGATGCGTGACCCAGGGCAAATTATTTTTCTCTCTGACCTGTGGTCTTCAGCTATGAAGTGGGACTCAGTAGCCCTGCCTCGGGAGGTAGATGTCATGGCTCCGAGCCGTGCCTGGCACGAAGAGTGCTTAGATCAGTGTTGGAGGCTGCCATTGTTAGGGTCGTCATGACTCACAATCAGAATTCTGAAATCGTCCCACGGTGTGTGAACTAAGCACAGAGTGCCGAATGCTGCCAAGGCAGATGCGCTGGCACCCAGAAAGGCCCCGCTCTGGCCTACCTTCTCACCTCACTCAGAGGCAGAGGGCTGGACTGTGACCCTGCAGGGTCATTGCCAGGGTGGGGTCCCTGAAGCACAATCCCCAAGTGCAGGTACAGGAGAGGGACCCTTTCTTAGATGTGGGTGTCCTGTGTGAGGTGGGCCCAGCAAGGATCCCTCAGGCACCCACTTTCACAGCCAAACTCTCCCTATGCCCTGAGCAGCAGGA